>NC_063161.1:162825532-163148032 GCF_023159225.1 Perognathus longimembris pacificus | reverse complement strand
AGGATGTGCCATTATGTGCTGGTGTGATAGGATGATGTGAACTGTTTTTCTGCAGCATACCTAAAAACTTAATTGTAAGTTGCACCCTGAGTCTTAACACCCAACCTAACCCTAACCTTAACATCGACAATCCTATGCCTAAGCCGTAATTGCACTCATACCAACACTGAAAACAATCGCCTTAAAACCTGAAAACACCTACCTCTAACCACAGATACCTAACAACCCAATTCCTTACACTAAGGCCCAGCCCAACCCCATACGTGACTTACCATCATTCTGCATCCTTGGAGGTAAGTGGCCTTCTTTCGTCAAACATGCTTAAGGGGTGTCCAAGGTTACAAAGAAATACACAGCACTCAATCCCCAACCCACACCCTCACATGTGTAGGCATAGCACGTGCAAGAACACAGTGAAAGCACAGCTGACCATTAATTCCAGTCTCCATTTTCACCCAAAGTTAGGCACAGCAAGAACACACAATCATGAAAGACAAGGGAAGGACTCAGATCAAACATCCACACAAAAGCTGAAAGCCATCGGAGGGGCCTCACAAACATTATAAACAAGGTTGGAATTAGGAATGGTTAACATGTACGTCAAATGTAAAATGTATGGAGAAAAGAGAGAACAAAAGGAGCAGAAGGGAGGAAGTGGAGGAGGTGGGGGTGGAGGGGGCAGGGCGGAATAATGGGAGGCAGGGGCAGATAAGAGAAGAGACAAAGTTTTCAAATCAAAATGGGAAGGAAATCCCATTATATTTCATTCTACAGGTAAGTCTCTGGGTACTAAAAAAAACCTAAAAAAGCTCCTTTTCAGGACCTGAGCTAGGTAGGGTGGCAAATTCAGGTAAACCCCACAGTTGCTAGGCTTGAGGCAGGAAGATTGAGAGTTCACAACCGGCCTGGTCTAATGTAGAAATACAATGTCTGCAGGAAAAAGAAAAAAAGATAGAAACGAGAAGGACGGGTAGGGAGGATGAGGAGGAGGGGAGGCACAAGAGGGGGAGGAGAGGGGTAGAGGAAAGGAGGGGAGTGGGACAAAGGGGAAGGGGGAGTAAGCTGAGGCAGTTTTCAAGTGAAAAGGGAAATGATATATGTTGTGATGTGACGTGACGTGATTTGAAGATGTGATGTGAAGATGTGACTTGTAATGTGCCATGATATCATGATGATATGATGGAATCCTGTGAGATGGTGACATGATGTGATGATGTGATGTGAAGTGACCTGGCGATATTAAGTAATAGTATGATATGATGTGATGTGATGATGGAACAACTGTATGTGAAGTGGTGATGTAAGGTGATGCAATGATGTGATGTGATAATGTGATGTGAAGATGTAACCTAATTTTCTGAGGCATAAATAAAAATTGTAACTCACACCAAGTACCTTTAACACCTTAACCATAGCCTTAATATCGACAACCCCATATCTGAGACATAATCGCAATCATACCAACACTGAAAAAAGGAGCCCTAAGACCAGAAACCCTGACCTCTAACCACAAATACCCAATTTGTTAAACGTAAGCACAACCGAAACCATTCCGTGACTTATCAGACAATGTTCTGCATCCTTGGAGGTTGGTGGCCTTTTTTTGTCAAGCATGCTTAAGGGGTTTCCAAGTTTACAAAGATAGACAGCACTCGATCCCCCACCAATACCATTACATGTGTGGGTATAGCAGGTACATGAACACACTGAAACCACAGCTGACCATTTATTCAAGTCTCCATTATCACCCAAAGTTAGGTGAAGCGAGAGCACACCATCAAGCATGGTATGTCAAGCTCTCTGATCAAGCAACCCCACACAGCTGAAGGCCACACAGGCTTGGAATCATGAATACTAACAAGTACTTCAAACACATATCTGGAGAAAACAGAGAAGAGAAGAGAGGCAGATGGAAGGGGAGAGGAGAGCACAAAATGACAGGAGACGAGGAGAAGACAGAAGACACTTTTCAAATGAAAAGGGGGATGAAATCCCACACTATTTTATTCTAAAGTCTGTTCCTACTAAAACAGAACTAAATAAGTACATTTGCAAAATTTTAGATCATAAATTATACTTTATAAAAATGAACCAGATAGGGTGGCACATTCAGGTAAGAATGAAGTGATGTGATGTGAGGATGTGGAGTATTCTGAGGATGTAATAGTGTTACGTGATGTGGTGATGTGATGTCATAGTGTAAAGTGCTGTGCTGATGTAATGTGATCTATCTTTCTGCAGCATAACTAAACACTTGTCATTCACACCATGAGTATCGGTAACACCCAACCTTGACATCAACGACCCTACGCCTGAACGCTAATCAAAATCCTAACAACCCTAAACACAGTAGCCCTAAGAACTCTAACCCTTACCTCTAACCTCACACACCTAACACAATTCCTTAAAGCCCAACCATAACTGACTCCATGACTTACCAGACAGTGCTCCGCATGCTTGGAGGTACATAGCCTTATTTTGTCAAACATGCTTAACATGTGTCCAAGTTTACACAGAGATACACAGCACTCAATCCCTCACCCATACCCTCACGTGTTTGCAGAGCAGGTGCATAAACACAGTGAAAGCACAACTGACCATTTGCTCAAATCTCCATGGTCACCCATAATTAGGCACAGCCAGAGCACACCATCACGCATGGTAAGGCAAGGACTCTGATCAAACAACCCCACAACTGCTGAAGGTCATCGGAGTGGCCTGACACACATTCTGAACCACACGGGTTCGTAATCATGAATACTAACATGTGCCTCAAACATAAAATAACTTAAGAAAACAAGAGAAGAGAAGGAAGGGAGGGGAGGAAGCAGAGGATGCAGGGGCGGAGGGGGCAGGTTAGAGGCAGAAAGGAGAAAATAAAGTTTTCAAATGAAAACGGGAATGAAATCCCATTCTATTTTGTTCTACAGGTCTCTTGCTACTAAAACAGAACTAAATAAGTGCCTTTTCAGTAACTTGTACATCATAAATTAAGCAAGGAAGGGTGGCAAATTCAGTTAAGCTCCACAGTTACCAGGCTGAGGCAAGAAGACTGAAAGTTCAAAACCGGCCTGGTATAGTGTATAAATACAATGTCTGGAGGAAAGATAAAAGAGAAAGATGGGAGGGTGAAAGGAGGAATAAGAGGAGAAGGATGAAAAGAGGAGAAGGGGGAGTAGGAGGGAGAGAAGAAAAGGCAGTCTTCAACTGACAAGGGGAATGATGTGATGTGACAACATATGATGGTGTGATGTGACTATGTGCCGTGATATGTTCTTGTGATGTGATTTGAGGATGTCATGTGATACTGTGATGTGAAGATGTTAATTCATATGTGATAAAGAGTCCTGTAAATTGGTGACGTGACGTGATTTGACGTGACGTAATCTGCTGATATGAAGTGGTGTGACTAGTGATGATGTGACCTGATATTATAATGTGATGAGATGATATGGTATGATATTGTCTATTGTGAGGATGTGACGTGATGTGATGTGAGGTGAGGTGATGAGACATGATGTGATGTGATATGATGTGTTGTGTTTCTCTGAAGCATAACTACAAATTGTAATGCACACCCTGAGTCTACTTAACAACACACAACCTTAACCCTATCCTTAACATCCACAACCCTAAACCCTAATCTCAATCATACCAACCCTGAAAACAGTAGCACTAAGATCTGAAACCACTACCTCCAACCCTAGACACCTAACAACCCAATTGCTTAAATTAAAGCAAAACCCCAACCCACTCTGTGACATACCAGACAGTGTTCTGCATCCTTGGAGGTACGTAGCCTTATTTTCTCAAACATGCTTAAGGGATTTCCAAGTTTACACACAGAGATACACAGCACTCAATCCCCCACCCATACACTCACGTGTGTGCAGAGCAGGTGCATGAACACAGTGAAAGCACAGCTGACCATTTTTTCAAGTGTCCATTGTCACCCATAGTTAAGCGCAGCAGGAGCACACCATAAGGCATGGTACGTCAAGGACTCTGATCAACAACACCCACAACTCCACAATTGCTGATGGCCATCGGATTGCCCTGACACACATTATGAACCACACAGACTTGGAATCATGAATGCAAACATATACCACAAGCATAAAACGTCTGGAGAAAAGAAAGAAGAGAAGGAGCGGAGGGGAGGAAGAGGATGAGGGGTGAGAGGCAGGGAGGAGAAAATACAGTTTCCAAATGAAAAGAGTAATGAAATCACATTCTATTTTATTCTATAGGTAAGTCTCTTACCACTGAAACAGAACTAAAAAAGTGCCTTTTCAAGAACTTTTGAATCACAAATTGAGCAAGGTAGGGTGGCAAATTCAGGTAAGCTCCACAGTTGGTAGGCAGAGGCAGGAAGATTGAGAGTACAGAACCCACCTGGGTCTAATGCAGAAATACAATGTCTAGAGGACAAAGAAAAGAAAGAGAAAAGATAGAAAAGAGAAAGATGAGAAAATAGGAGGAAGAGGAGGAATGGAGGAAGAGGAGAGTGGAGGAGGGCGAGGAGAGTGGAGGAGGGCGAGGAGGGGGAGGAGGAGGGAGAGGAGATGGGGAGAAGGGAGGGGAATGGGAGAGCAGGGGAGGGGAGGAGGGAGCAGAGAGGACAGAGGCAGCTTTCAAGTGACAAGGGGAATGATGTGATGTATTGTGATTGATGATATGATGTGACCTGTGGGATGGTGTGATATTATGTGACAAGATATGATGGTGTGATGTCACGATGTGACGTGATATATTGAAACGTGATGTAATGTGACATGATTTGAGGATGTAATAGTGTGATGTGAAGATGTGACTTTATATGAAGATGTGATGTGATGTCATATGATGTGAGGGAGTCCTGTGGCTTGTTGCGGTGATGTGATGGTTTGATGTGATGTAATGTGACATGATATGATGAGGTGTGGGGATGATGTGGAACGATATGTTGTAATGTGAGGATGTGACATATTGTGATATGAAAAAGAATTATGAGAAATGTGTTGAGGTGATGGAGTATATAAAATGATGTGATTATTTGACATGATATGAGGATGTAATCTGATATTCTGCAGCATGAACAAAAACTGTAATTCACAACCTGAGTATCCTAAACAACACCCAACCTTAACCCTATCCTTAATATCGACAATCCTACACCTGAACCCCAATCTCAATCATACTAAACCTGAAAACAGTACTCCTAAGAACACCCCAGACACCTAACAACCCAATTCCTTAAACTAAAGCCCAAGCCACTCCATTGCTTATTAGTGTTCTGCATCCTGGAGAGAGGTGGCCTTGTTTTGTCAAACATGCTTAAGGGTTGACACACAGCACTCGATCCCCCACCCATACCCTCAGATGTGTGTGCAGAGCAGGTGCATGAACACAGTGAAAACAAAGATGACCGTTTATTCAACTCTCCATTATCAACCAAACTTAGGCGCAGCGAGAACACACCATCAGATATTGTAGATCAAGGACACTGATCAAACAACCTCACAACAGCTGAAGGCCATCGGAGTGGCTTGACACACTCTAAACCATGAATGGTAACATACAACTGAAACATAAAATGTCGGCAGAAAACAAGACAAAAGAAGGAGGGGAGGGGAAGAGAGGAAGTGGAGGAGGTGGGGGTGAAGGGGGCGGGGGCAGATGAGGGGGTAATGGTGGCAGAGAGGAGAGGAGAGAATAAAGTTTTCAAATGAAATGGGAAATTAAATCCCATTCTATTTCAATCTTCTGGTTAAGGTTTGGTACTAAAACAGGACTAAAAAAGCGCCTTTTAGATAATAAAATTGATCCAGGCAAGGTGGCAAATTCAGATAAGCCCCAGAGTTGGTAGGCTGAGACAGGAAGATTGAGGGGCCTGGTCTAATGTAGAAATACAATGTCTAGAGGAAAGAGAAAAGACAGAAAGGAGGATGGGAAGGGAGGGGGAGAAGGAGGAGAAACGGAGGAGGGGGAGGAGAGGGGTAGAGGAAGGGAGGGGAATGGGAGAGCAGGGGAGGTAGGGAAGGAGCTGATAGGAGAGAGGCAGTTTTCAAGTGAAAAAGGGAATGTGATGTGTTATGATGTCACGTGATGTAAGGATGTGTTGTGAAGATGTGACTTGTTATGATGTAATGTGATGTCTTGATGATGTGATGGAGTCCTGTGACTTGGTGACAAGACTTGATGATGTGACGTGTTCTGGTTATGTGAAGTGATGGTGTGATGTGATAATGTGGTGTGATTATGTGACATGTGTAATTATGTGATAGTGTGTTGTGAGGCGATGCATTATGTGGTGATGTGATGATGTGATGTGAGGATTTAATCTAATTTTCTGAAGCATAGCCAAAAATTGTAATTCCACCAAGTATCCTTAATAACACCCAACCTAAACCCTATCCTTAACATCGACAACCCCATACCTGAACCCTAATCTCAATCATAACAACCCAGAAAACCCCAACCCACTCCATGACTTACTAGACAGTGTTCTGTATCCATGGAGGTAGGTGGCCTTCTTCTCTCAAGCATGCTTAAGGAGTGTCCAAGTTTACACACAAAGATACAAAGCACTTGATTCCCACACCCGTACCCTAACATGTGTGGGCATAGCAGGTACATGAACACAGTGAAAGCACAGCTAACCATTTACTGAAATCTCCATTGTCAGCCAAAGTTAGGTACAGCGGGAGCACATCAAACATGGTAAGTCAAGCACTCTGATCAAGCAACCCCATAACAGCTGAAGGCCATCGAAGTGGCCTGACAAACATTGTGAACCATTCAGGTTTCGAATCATGAATACTAACAAGTAACTCAATCATAAAATGTCTGGACAAAACAGAGAAGAGGGACTGTGGATATGGCCTAGTGGCAATAGCGCTTGCTTCGTATACATAAGGCCATGGGTTCAATTCCCCAGCATCACATACATAGAAAATGGCCAGAAGTGGCGCTGTGGCTCAAGCGGCAGAGTGCTAGCCTTGAGCAAAAAGAAACCAGGGACAGTGCTCAGACCCTGAGTCCAAGCCCCAGAACGGGCCAAAAAAAAAAAAAAAAAAAAAACAGAGGAGAGGACAGGAGAGGGATAGGGGAGGATAGGATAAAAGGACAGAAGAAGAAATGGAGAAGAGAGAATAAAGTTTTCAAATGAAAAGGGGAATTAAATCACATACTATTTTATTCTATAGGTCTCTTGCTCCTAAAACAGAACTAAAGAAGTGCCTTTTCAAGAACTAAATTTTAGGTCATAAAATTAAACCACGTAGGGTAGCACATTCAGGTGAGGTTGGCGTGATGTGATGATGTGGCGTGATCTGAGGATGTGATGTGATATGCGGATGTTATGCGGTCAGTTGATGGGATGATGTGATCTTTCTAGAGCATAACCAAAAACTTAATTGTAATTCACACCTGAGTATCCTTAACACCAAACCTTAACCCTATCCTTAATATAGACAATCCTACACCTGAACACTAATCTCAATCATACCAACCCTGAAAACAGTAGTCCTAAGAACTCCAACTGTTACCTCTAACCCCAGACAGTAACAACCCAAGTACTTAAACTAAAGCCCAACTGACACTCCATTGCTTAACAGTGTTCTGCATCCTTGGAGGTAGGTGGCCTTATTTTCTCAAACATGCTTAGGGGATTTCTAAGTTTACACACAGATACATAGCACTCGATCCCCCACTCATACCCTAGCATGTGTATGCAGAGCAGGTGCATGAACAGAGTGAAAGCACAGCTGACCATTTTTTCAAGTCTCCATTGTCACCCAAAGTTAGGCGCAGCAGGAGCAAACCATCAGGCATTATATGTCACGGACTCTGATCAACAACCCACACAACTCCACAACTGCTGATAGCCATCGGATTGGCCTGGCACACATTATGAACCACACGGACTTGGAATCATGAATGCAACACAAGCATAAAACGTCTGGAGAAAAGAGAGAAGGAGCGGTGGGGAGGAAGAGGAAAAGGAGTTGGAGGCGGAGAGAAAACAGTTTCCAAACGAAAATGGGAATGAAATCATTCTATTTTATTCTATACGTAAGTTTCTTGCTACTGAAACAGAACTAAAAAAGTGCCTTTTCAAGAACTTTTAAATCATAACTTGAGCCAGGTAAGGTGGCAAATTCAGGTAAGCTCCACAGTTGGTAGGCAGAGGCAGGAAGATTGATAATTCATACCCACGATGGTCTGAAGTAGAAATGCATCGTATGGAGGAAAAACAAAATAATGAGAGAAGATAGAAAAGGGTGGGAGAGGAGGAAGACGAGGAATGGAAAAGGGGGAAGAGGGGAGGAGGGGGGAAGAGAGAGAGGAGACGGGGAGAGGAAGGGAGCAGAATGGGGGAGGAGGGAGCAGAGAGGACAGAGGCAGTTTCCAAGTGACAAGGGGAATGATGTGATGTATTATGATGATGGAGGATATGATGTGACCTGAAGTGATGGTGTGATGTGAGGTAACAGGATATGATGGTGTACTATGAAGACGTCACGTATTATATTGTGACGTGATGTGCTGTGACATGATTTGAGGATGTGATGTGATAGTGTGATGTTAAGATGTGACTTTATATGATGATGTTAACTGATGTCATATGGTGTGAGGGAGTCCTGTGGCTTGGTGATGTGATGATGTGATGTGACGTGATCTGAGGAAATGAAGTGATGGTGTGACATGATGTGCTGTGACATGAAATGATGATGTGATGAGATGATGTGATATATGATGTTATCTGAGGATGTGACTTGTTGAGATATGACAAGTTATGAGAAATGTGTGTTGATGTGATGATTGCAGGTTGTGAAATGATGTGACGTGACGTATGTAATCTAATTTACTGCAACACGAATAAAAATTGTAACTCACGAGTATCATTAACAACACCCAACCTTAACACTATCCTTAACATCGACAGCCCTACACCTGAACCCTAATCTAAATCATACCAATCCTTTAAAGAGTAACCCTAAGACCTGAAACCCCTACCTCTAACCCCAGACACCTAACAACCCAATTCCTTACAGAAAAGCCCAAATCCAACACACTCCATAACTTAACAGTATTCTGCATCCTTGGTGGTAGGTGGCCTTCTTTTCTCAAGCATGCTTAAGGTGTGTCCAAATTTACACCGAGATACACAGCAATCGATCCCCCACCCATACCCTCACGTTTGTAGGCATAGCAAGTGCATGAACACAGTGAAAGCACAGCTGACAATTTACTCAGGTCTCCATTGTCACCCAAAGTTATGTGCAGCCAGAGCACACAATTCAGCATGGTAGGTCAAGCACCCTGATCAAGCAACCCCACAACAGCTGAAGGCCATCGGAGTGGCCTGACATATTCTAAATCATACAGTTTTGGAATTATGAATACTAACATATACCTCAAACATAAAATGTATGGAGAAAACAGAGAAGAGAGAAGACAAGGAGAGGGGAGAGGAGAGGACAAAAAAAGAGGAGAGGAGAAGGACAAGGAGAATAAACTTTTCAAATGAAATCCCATTCTGTTTTATTCTACAGGTAAGTCTGTAGCTACTGAAACAGAACTAAAAAAGTGCCTTTTCAAGAACTTTTCGATTATAAAATTGAGCCAGGTAGGGTGGCACATTCAGATAAGGTTGGGGTGATGTGATGTGATGTGATAATGTGACATGATGTGATGACTTGATGGGATGATGTGATATATCTTTCGGAAGCATAACTAAAAATTGTAATTCACACCCTGAGTATCCTAAACAACACCCAACTTAACCCTATCCTTAACATCAACAACCAGACACCAAAACCCTGATCTCAATCATAACAACCCTGAAAACAGTAGCTCTAAGAACTCTTAACCACTGACACCTAAAAAACCAATACCTTAAAGTAATGCCCAACCCACGCCATTGCTTAGCAGTGTTCTGCATGCTTGGAGGTAGGTGGCCTCTTTAGTCAAGCATGCTTAAAGGTTGTCCAAATTTAAACAAAGAGATACAGCACTCGACCCCCCACCCATACCCTCACATGTGTGCAGAGCAGGTGCATGAACACAGTGAAAGCACAGCTGACCATTTATTCAAGTCTCCATTGTCACCCAACTTAGCTACAGCAGAAACACACAATAAAGCATGGTAGAGCAAAGAATGTTTTCAAACAAACCCCACAACTACTGAAGGCCATCGAGTAGCACAAGACACATTCTAAACTATACAAGTTTGGAATCATGAATAAACATGTACCTCAAACATAAAATGTCTGGAGAAAACAGAAAAGAGAGAAAACAGAAGAGGAGAGCAAGGGCAGAGGGAAGGGCAGAGGAAAAAAGGACAGCAGAGGAGAAGAGAGAATAAACTTTTCAAATGAAAAGGGGAATGAAATCACATTCTATTTTATTCTACATGTAAGTGTCTTGCTGCAAAAACAAAACTAAAAAAGTGCCGTTTCAAGAACTAAATTTTAGATCATGAAATTGAACCAAGTAGGGTGGCACATTCAGGGAAACCCCACAGTTGGTAGGCTGAGGCAGGAAGATTGAGAGTTCAAAACAGGCCAGGTCAAATGTAGAAATACAAATACAATGTCTGGAGAAAAAAGAAAGGAAACACATAAGAGGAGGAGGGGGTAAGGGAGGGAGGAACAGTGACAGGAAGGGGAAGGAAGAAGAGAAGGAAAAGGAGGAATAGCAGAAGAGGGAGGAGGAGAAATGGAGGAAGAGGCGGGGTGGAGGTGGAGGGGAGGAAAAGGAGACAAAGTTTCCATATGAAAAGGGTACTGAAATCTGATTCTATTTTATTCTTCAAGTGTCTGTAGCTACTAAAACAGAACTAAAAAAAAGTGCTATTTCTAAAACTTTTAGGTCAAAAAATTGAGCCAGGTAGGGTGGCAAATTCACATAAGCCCCAGCGTTGATAGGCTGAGGCTTGAAGATTGAGAGTTCAAAACCGGCCTGGTCTTATATAGAAATACAATGTCTGGAGGAAAAAGAAAAGAGAAAAAATATAAAAGAAGGATGTGAGGAGAGGAGGAGGAGGAGGAGGAGGAATGGTGGCGGAGGAGGGGGAGGAGAGGGAGAGGAAAGGAGCGGAGAGGAGAGAGGCAGTTTTCAAGTGACAAGGGGAATGATGTGATGTGTTGTGATGATGTGATGTGATGATGTGCAGTGATCTGGTGATGTGATGGGAGCTGGTGATGTGATGGGATCTAGTGATGTGAAGTGATGGTGTGATGTGATGACGTGATGTGATTATGTGACGTGTAATTACGTGACATACTGTGGGGATGTAATCTACTTATCTGAAGCATAACTAAAAAAAACAATCTGAAAGCATAACTAAAAAAACCAATCCTGAAAACAGCCGTAAGCCCTGAAACCCCCACCTCTAACCCCAGACACCTAACAACCCAATTCCTTAATGTAAAGCCCTACCCCAATGCATTCCGTGACTTACCAATGTTCTGAATCCCTGGAGGTAGTTGGCCTTATTTTTGTCAAACATGCTTAAGGGGTGTCCAAGTTTACACATAGAGACACAAAGCACTCGATTCCCCACACATACCCTCACATGTGTAGGCAGAGCAGGTGCATGAACACAGTGAAAGCACAGCTGACCATTTATTCAAGTCTCCATTATCACACAAAGTTAGGCACAACAGGAGCACACAATCAAGCGTGGTAGAGCAAGGACTCTGATCAAAAAACACCACAACTGATGAATGCCATTGGAGTGGCCTGGCACACATTCTAAAACACATGGGTTTGGAATCATCAATAGTAACATGTACCGCAAACATGTCTGGAGAAAACAGAGGAGAAAAAAAAAGAGAAGAGAAGGAGGGGAGTGGGTGTAAGAGGCAGGGACATAAGAGGAGAGGAGAAAAGGAGAGAATAAAGTATTCAAATGAAAAGGGGAATGAAATCCCATTCTACTTTGTCCTACATGTAAGTCTCTTGTTACTAAAAATTGAGCCAGGTAAGGTGGCAAATTCAGGTAAGCCCCACAGTTGTAGACTGAGGCAGGAAGATTGAGAATTCAAAAGCGGCTGGGTCTAATGTAGAAATACAAATAGAATTTCTTGAGAAAAATGAAAGGAATGAGAAAAGACAGAAAATAGGAGGAGGGGAGGGAGGCACAGGGAGGGGAGTGGGGAGGAGGAAGAGGAGGAACAGGAGAGGAGGCGGGGAGGAGGAGAAATGGAGGAGGGGACGGGGTGGGGGTTCAAAACAGGCATGCTCTAGTGTGGAAATACAATCTGGAGGAAAAATAAAAGAAAGATAAAAGATACAAAATAGAAGGATGGGAAGACGTAGAAGAGAAGGAGAAGGATGAATGGAGGAGGAGGAGGGGGAGGAGAGGGGAAAGGAAGGGAGGAAGGAGTGGGGAGGAGGGGAAAGAGGAGGAGAGAGGCGGAGAGGCAGGAGGAGAGGGAGAGAGGAAGGGTAGAGTGGGAAAGCAGGGGAGGGGAGGATGGAGCGGAGAGGAAAGAGGCAGTTTTCAAGTGACAAGTGGAATGATGTCACGGGTTGTGAAGATATGAAGTGACCAAATGTGGTGCTGTGATGTGATGTGATGTAATGTGACAAGATATGGTGTGATGTGATGATATGACGTGATTTGATAGTGTTATGTGAAGATGTGACTTTATATGAGATGTGATGTCATATGATGATGTGATGGAGTCCTGTGACTTGGTGACATGATGTGATGATGTGACGTGATCTGGTGATATGAAGTGATGGTATGACGTGATGTGATGATGGTACGTGATATGATGACATGGTGTAGTATGATATGTGAGGCTGTGACATGTCATATGAATAGATGATAAAACATGATGTGCTGATGTGACGTGAAAAGAGGATGAGATGTGATGTGATGATATGACGTAATGTGATGTGAGAATGTAATGTGATTTTCTGAACTAGAAATTGTAATTCACACCCTGAGTATCTTAAAAACACCCAGCCTTAACCATATCCTTAACATCAACAACCCTATACCTGAACCCTAATCTCAATCATACAAACCCTGAAAACAGTAGCTCTAAGAACTGAAAACACCTACCACTAACCACAGATACCTTACAACACGATTACTTAAACTAAAGACCAGACCCAACCCACTCCGTGACTTAACAGTGTTCTGCATCCTTGGACATAGGTGACCTTCTTTTGCCATCCATGCTTAAAGGGGTCTCCAAGTTTAAACAGAGATACACAGCACTTGGTCACTGCCCGTACACTCACATGTGTGTGCAGAGGGAGCACACCATCAGCCATGATGGGGCAAGCACTGATCAAAGAACGCCCACAGCAGCTGAAGGCTGTCAGAGACACATTCTAAAGCACACGGGTTTTGAATCATGAATGCTAACATGTGCCTCAAACATAGAATGTAAGGAGAAAACAGAGAAGCGGAGGAGTGGAGGGGAGGAGGAGGAGACGGAAGCGAGGGTGGTAGAGGCAGGGGCCAGGCACAGGAGGCAGGGGTGGAACAGAGAGGAGATGAGAAGAGAGGGGAATGCTTTTCAAATGAAAAGGGAAATGAAATCACATTCTTTTTTTGTCCTTCAGCTATGTCTCTAACTAATAAAACAGAACTAAAAAAGTACCATTTCTAGAACTTTTGGATCATAAAATTGAGACAGGTAGGGTGGCAAATTCAGGTAAGCCCCACAGTTGGTAGGCTGAGGCAGGAAGATTGAGAGTTCAAAAGCAGCTGTGTCTAATGTAGAAATACAAATAGAATTTCTTGAGAAAAAAGAAAGGAATGACAAAAGACAGAAAATAGGAGCAGGGGAGGGAGGCACAGGGAGGGGAGTGGGGAGGAGGAAGAGGAGGAACAGGAGAGGAGGCGGGGAGGGGGAGGAGGAGAAATGGAGGGGGCGGGGTGGGGGTGGAGGAGGGGAGAAAAGGAGAGTTTTCAAAAGAAAGGGGGAATGAAATCCCATTCTATTTGATTCTTCAGGTAAGTCTGTAGCTACTAAAAATGTGCCTTTTCAAGAACTTTTAGATCAAAGAATTGCTTATGTTATTCATACGAGGAAATGCCAATATCAGGTACTCCAATTGTTAATGGCACTAATGAGTTTTCGAACCCTCTGATCATTATTGGTATAACTATAAAGTTATGACAAATGCATGGGCGGTGACAACTACATTGTATATTTGACCACCCGCTAATACAGCTCCTGGTTCACCAAGTTCAGCTCAGATGACAATGCTTAGACCCATACCTACTATTACGGCTCATTCCGAATATAAGGTATAGGGTTCAAATGTCTTTATGATGTGTTGCAAATAATCAATGATTAATAAACATAAGTATTGATAGAATGGCTGAGTAAGGTATTAGACTGTAAATCTAATTATAGGGGTAGACCCCTTTCTATCATAGTCCTGAGGTGAAATTTCATATTGAATTGACAATTCAAAGGAGCAGCTTCAATCCTGCTGGGACTTCTCCCGCCTTCTTTATTGAAGCTAGATGATTTAGGGTATTTCGCTGTTAACTAACATTTCGTAGGTTTGATTCCTATCAATCTAGTGAGGATTTAGCTTAAAAAAAGCAATTGGTTTGCATCCATAAGATGTAGTATTAGTTCTGCAGTCCTTAGAGACAGAAATTAAAATTGAGTGTTTACTTAAGGTTTTGAAGGCCCTTGGTCTTTGATTAACCTAAATTTCTAATATATTCAGTACAACAATGGAGATAGGGAGAGTGACACTGAGGATAGAAAAAGAAAAGTTGGGATGGGTCATAAGCTTTTGTAATTATTTAGTCGTCATATGAATTTGTTATTATTTGGAAGGGGAAATAATGTAAGGGCAGAGGAATAGATTGGTAGAAGATAAAAGTAAAGGTTTAGTAGGGCTGATATGGCTATAAATATACTTGCTCTAATATTTTTGTTTGACACTTTCTTGGATATTAAATCATTTAGGTAGAAATCCTGTTAGTGGGGGTAGTCCTCCTAATGATATGTGTGACCAGCATAATTAGTTAATGGGGTAGAATTTCATGCTATGGTTAGAGAGGTGGGAGATGAAGAGGTTAATTATAAGTATGATGTAAATAAGTTAAGGGTTATTGCAGTAGAATTATACATTATTACTACTGCTATCCATCCTATATGGGCGATGGATGAATATGCTAGGATTTTTCGTATATGAGTCTGATTAAGACCTCCTCAGCCCCCAATAAGAATTGATGATATAGGGCTGGGAATATGGCCTAGTGGCAAGACTGCTTGCCTCCCCATACATGAAGCCCTAGGTTCGATTCCTCAGCACCACATATATAGAAAATGGCCAGAAGTGGCGCTGTGGCTCAAGTGGTAGAGTGCTAGCCTTGAGCAAAAAGAGGCCAGGGACAGTGCTCAGGCCCTGAGTCCAAGGCCCAGGACTGGCAAAAAAAAAAAAAAAAGAAAAAGAATTGATGATATAGCTATAAACATTATGTTTACATTTAGGTTGTTGGCCATTTGGTATATAATTGAGATTGGGGCCAGTTTTTGTCATGTTAGTACGATAATACCAGAGAATAGTGGAATACCATGAGTAACTTTTGGTACTCAAAGGTGGAATGGGGCTAAACCAAGTTTTATGACTAGGGCAATTGGTAGTATATATTGGCATAGGTTGTCTTTTAGGTCAACTATGTTTCATTGCCCAGATGAATCAAGGTTATTGAGGATATATTATGTAAGGATTATTGATGCTGTTGCTTGTGTTAGGAAATATTTTGTGGCGGCTTCTGTTGAGCATGGGTTATTGTAAATTATTATAGGAATAATTGCTAGTATGTTCATTTCTAGTACTATTCATATGAATATTCAGTGTGAGGTTGTGAGAACTAATATGGTTCCTATAAAGATTGTAAATATAATTAGTGAATATACAACAATATTAATTAGTATGGGAGGGGCTAAAACCAACATTTTCGGGGTATAGGCCCGATAGTTTTAATTAGCTGACCTTACTAGAATTTAGTGTAATTGGTAGCATGAAGAATTTTGAGTTCTTAGGTTGGGTTCGAGTCCTAAAATTCTAGAAATAAAAAAAATATAACCTTTATGTTTTACTCTATCAAAGTAACTTTTGTCAGACATGTTTCTATATTGTCGGTGGTATGCTCGTCGTAAGATGCATAAGTTGGTCATATCGGAAATGTAGATATGATGCTCGGATCATCAGAAACAAAGTTGTTCGAATTAATGATTTTACAACTAGGTTTGAAGTTATCATTTCTGTATTGAGTGTTGAGTAGGTTGGACCAAAAATAAAATAGCAGTTAGTCAATTTATTAGGATGATATTTATATATTCTGCCATAAAGAATGAGGCGAATGGTCCTGCAGTATATTCAACGTTGAAGCCTGAAGCTAGTTCAGATTCACCGTTGGTTATGTCAAAGAGAACTTGGTTTGTTTCAGATACTGTGGAAATAAATCATATTATAGCTAGGGGTCATGCTGGGACAATTATTCAGATATATTCTTCAGACATTGATAGGGATAATATTGAGAATGGTCCAGCTAATAGTATTGTTGATAGTAGGATGATTGCTAGGCTTACTTCATATGAAATGGTTTGAGCTATAGCTCATAATGCTCCAAATATAGCGTATTTTGAAATGGATGCTCAGCCTGATCCTAAAATTGAATATACTGATATGGTTGATGCTCCTAAGATGAATAAAAATCCTATGTTTATGTTAATTAGTGGATGTATTGCAAGGGGAATTCATAGGGATAGGGATAGTGATAATGCTAAAATAGGGGAAATTGAAAATAGAATTAAGGATGAAGTGGCTGGGCGTATAGGCTCTTTAATGAACAGTTTTAAAGCATCCGCGAATGGTTGAAAAACACCGTATGAACCTACGATGTTAGGAACTTTTCGTAATTGTATATAGCCTAGGATCTTGCGTTCTAGTAGGGTTAAGAAGGCTATTGGTGGGCTGGGGATATAGCCTAGTGGCAAGAGTGCCTGCCTCGGATACACGAGGCCCTAGGTTCGATTCCCCAGCACCACATATACAGAAAACGGCCAGAAGTGGCGCTGTGGCTCAAGTGGCAGAGTGCTAGCCTTGAGCGGGAAGAAGCCAGGGACAGTGCTCAGGCCCTGAGTCCAAGGCCCAGGACTGGCCAAAAAAAAAAAAAAAAAAAAGAAGGCTATTGGTAATAAAATTGGAGTAATACAAGGAAATTTAAAATAACCATGCTGTTAAGAAGAGGAGTTGAGCCTCTGATGATAAAGTTTTAAATCTTTTGCAATTGCCGAGCTCTGCCATCTTAACAGTTCGTTATCTTAGAACTTATTTTGGACATGCTAATTTAATTAAGAAATAAATCATTAATTAAGCATTAAGGCGCTTTGGGGAAAGTTGGCCTTATTTCTGGAGAAATAGTAAATAGATAGAAACCGACATGGATTTCTCCGGTCTGAACTCAGATAACATAGGACTTTAACCGTTGAACAAATGAACCTTTAATAGCTGCTGCAGTCCTGATACAACATCGAGGTTGTAAACCTCATTATCGATAGGGACTCTTTAATGAGACTGCGCTGTTATCCCAAGGGTAACTTGGTCCACTGATCAGAAACTCTGGATCAAAGATGACGTAATTTAACCTCAACCTGTAAATCCAGGTCTAGGTCTTTCGGAGGATTATTTTTTCTCCGAGGTCACCCCAACCAAAATTTTCTTCCTAGCTTGTTACTGTTTACCTGTTAGAGTGAGTTTGTTTTCAGTAGAAAATAATTTAAGCTCCATAGGGTCTTCTCGTCTTATTAATTTCCGCCTCTTCACGGAAAGGTCAATTTCATGGATTAAATGTAAGAGACAGTTAAGCCCTCGTTATGCCGTTCATACAAGTCACTAATTAAGGAAGAAGTGATTATGCTACCTTTGCACAGTCAGGATACCGAGGCCGTTTAACATTAGTCAGTGGGGAGGCGGTGCCTCTAATACTTGTAATGGTAGAGGTGATGTTTTTGGTAAACAGGAGGGGCTTGTATTTGCTGAGTTCTTTTTACATTATTAAATCTTTCCATCGTGACATATCTGCGTTGGATTATCATTGATTTGTATGGGTTTAAGATTAATATGGAATTTATTAAATGTTAATGTTAATTATCAATGATTTATTTGTGCAGATATACACTTATGTCAAGAGAAACTATTCTTATTACTTATACTAACATTGGTGCATCTAATATAATTAAACTGGCCCAGTGTATTTCTAGGAATTGTTATAGGTTTTAGCAATATTTATATTTAACTCATGTTGAGCTTCAACGCTTTCTTAATCGATGCTTGCTTTTAGGCAAACTATGATTAATTAAATATTTATTCACTAGAAAAGCTTGAATCCTAATTCTAAAGAGCTGTACCTTTTTAGATTAACGTTAAAATTTACATTTAATTTATTAATATTTTAGGTAAATTTTAAGTTGAACTAAAATTCTTTGGCTGGGCAGCCAGCTATCATCAGGCTAGGTAGGCTTCTCACCTCTACCTTTAATTATCTCACTATTTTGTGACATAGACGAGTTGGCTCTGGTTAGCTATTTAAAGGTAGCTTGTCTGATTTCGGGGTGTTTGGGTAAAACACTTTTTGTCAAATTTATTCTAGTTAGTACGTTATGCAAAAGGTAAAAGGTTTTACCTTTGCGTTGTTATACTTTGTCTTTCCCTTGCAGTACTGTTTCTATAGCTCTAGTAATGAATTTTCTATCTCCTATACTAGTTTAGGGGTGAATGATTTAATTTATACATTAATAATAATTCAGTTTGTGGAAGGCTAGGCTAGCAATAGCTCAAAGCATTCAAGTATTTTAAAGTCTTCTGCGTGTAAGTCAGATGCTTTATTTCAGCTACACTTTGATTAATCCAAGCGCACTTTCCAGTACACTTACCTTTTTACAACTCATCTCCTCTTAATTCTTGTAGTTAAAAGTTATATACTTATCTTTATCGAATATTGAGGAGGGAGACGGGCGGTGTGTGTGTGCTTCACTGCTCTATTCAACTAAACACTCTATTTTTAGTTTACCGCTAAATCCTCCTTTATCTTGTCCATTTCAGACAAGGTTTCGTATGTTCTGGACCAGAAAATGTAGCCCATTTCATGAGTTACACCTCGACCTAACTTTTTTATATAATATAATTGGGCTTACTTGTGTGCCTTTTTAGGGTTTGCTGAAGATGGTGGTATATAGACTGAATTAGCAAGAAATGGTGAGGTATATCAGGGTTTATTGATTACAGAAAAAGCTTCTCTAGATGGATATAAAGCACCACCAAGTCCTTTGAGTTTTAAGCTGTGGCTAGTAGTTCTCTGGCGAACAGGCTTATTTTAAACCTATTTACGTTTACAACTATACATAGTGGGGTATCTAATAACAGTTTGTGTTATAGTTTGTGTTTTAATTAGACAAAATTTCTTTCGACATTGTTTTTCATAAAAACTAGGACTTTTTACAGCTTAGCTGTACTTTAATTTTACTGAATATTTAATTCAACACTCTTCACGCCGAACGTTATTTACTTAGGTCATTTGTATGACCGCAGTGGCTGGCACGAATTTTATCAATTCGTGCATAGCTTACTTTTTATCACTGCTGTAGTATGTGGGGGTGTGGTTAGACGTGGTGTTATAAGCTTCAATTGTTATATTGAGAGCTTAAAAGCTACTCCTTTCATTCTAACTGAATTTAAGGGTAAAATTCAACGGCGTACAGATATCTGCATGTATAATTTTACTTACAGCAAATAAAAAGGCCAGGACCAAACCTTTGAGTTTATGGAATTAAACAATTCTTCTAGACATTTTCAGTGCCTTGCTTTGCTTATAAGCTACATTAACACGGTGGCCTTCGGAGTTTGACTGTCAACTAGTAAGTTCAGATTAGGACTATGTTGGTATTTGCATCTATTAATATTTAGGGAAATGGGTGTTAATAATGTGCTAATCTCCTAAGGGGGGAAGAATAAATATTTCTGTGTATGCACTAGAGTACTATTTTAGTACAAAATTTTTTCATGTCCTCGAGCATTAATATGTCAATGGCTTGATTATTATGGGGTTGGAGAATGTTAGTTAATAAGTCCACCTAGATCAATTGACTGCGTCCATGCCTTGACGGCGTAGCTGAGTCACAGCATACCAAAAATAAAAAAATACCAGGGATATGACAGAACAGTTATGTTAGTCCTGGGCTGATTAGTCACTAACCCATCAAGATGTCTTATTTAAGGTAAACATGTGGGTGATCTTAATTTTATGGCACTGAGGTAAGAACCAGATGTCAGGTATAGTATCACAATAGCTAACCCCAAGTTTTATGGGCCCGGAGGGAGAAGGGTAGGCCGAGTGGGTGGGTGGATGGTTTCACGGAGGATGATAGACTGAGAGACAAGTAGTAGGGGATATCCATGTGTTCAAGGACTAATGACATTTAATGGACTAATGTGGGTATGGTATTATTGTTGACAAGCATTAACTGTACTGTACAATATTCATATTGTGAAGCATTTAATGTGGATATAACATAGGATGTAAATGTACTTTACGGGGGTTATTACTTGCTTATAAGCATGTATGTATTAATAGAATGTGGAATAAGCATTTTATGGTTTATGAACGATTAATCATAATATAAACGGTAATTCTTTTTTGGAGAGTTTAAGATTAAGCCTCATGAAACAGTTTAAATTTATTAAATCTCCCAAGTACAGTGAATAGTTTAATTAAGAATTCCAGCTTTGGGGGTTGGAGGTAGGATTGTATTCTTTCCCTGAATGCTTTAAGAAGATAAAATCTTTGTCTTAGGTTTACAAGACCTACATAATTCTTATACTATTAAAGCAGTCTTCATTTAAGTATTTTCTTTTCAATTAATCCGGCAACAGGGAGAAAGAGAAGGAGAATGGATGTGATTCGACCAATAATGATAAAGGGTGGTTCTACTGGTTGTCCTCCAATTCAGGTTAGAATAAATAAGGCTAAAATTAAAAATAGGATTTCACTAATAAGTCTGAATATTAATCCACGTTGGTTAGATGTATGGAGTGGGAATAGGGCAAGGATTAGGATAGGATCAGGGCAATTACTCCTCCTAGTTTATTTGGAATGGAGCATAGAATAGCGTGGGAGAATAGGAAATATCATACTGGTTTAATATGAGGTGGTGTATTCAGTGGGTTAGCTGGTATATAATTATCTGGGACTCCTAAGGCATCTGGGAAGAATAAAATGATCATAAAGAAGAAGGCTAGCAATGCTACACCTCGTAATAGATCTTTGAACTAGTAGTAAGGATTGAAAGGAATTTGATCTGAATCAGATAGGATGCCTAGTGATTAGATCCTGTTTCATGAAGAAATAAAAGACAAACTATTGCCATTGTTCCAATAATGAATGATAAAATAAAGTGGAATGTGAAACCTCATCAACTGAAAACCCCCCTCAAATTCACTCTACTAGGTCTGAGCCAATATAAGGGATTGCAGATAATAGATTGGTAATTACGGTGGCTCCTCAAAATGACATCTTTCCTCATGGAAGTACATATCCTATAAAGGCTGTAGCTATTACTAGGAATAGAAGAATAATTCCGATATTTCAGGTTTCTTGGTAGAGGTAGGAACCATGATAAATACCTTGTCCGATGTGCAGATAAAGGCAAACGAAGAATAATGATGGGCTGGGGATATAGCCTAGTGGCAAGAGTGCCTGCCTCGGATACACAAGGCCCTAGGTTCGATTCCCCAGCACCACATATACAGAAAACGGCCAGAAGCGGCGCTGTGGCTCAAGTGGCAGAGTGCTAGCCTTGAGCGGGAAGAAGCCAGGGACAGTGCTCAAGCCCTGAGTCCAAGGCCCACGACTGGCCAAAAAAAAAAGAAAAAAGAAGAAGAATGATGCTCTGTTAGAGCGTATATATCGGATTAATCAACCATAGTTAACATCTCGGCAAATATGGGCAACTGAAGAAAATTATGTGAGTGTATCCGATGTGTAGTGCCAAGTAGAAATTTGGATAATTAAGCATACTCCAAGAAGGGATCCAAAGTTTCATCATCCTGAGATGTTAGAGGCAGTTGGAAGGTCAATGAGAGCAGGGTTTACTATTTTTATGAGAGGGTGAGACTTTTGTATGATTGTCATTATAAGCTGTTTTTATAGTTGAATTAACAACGATTTTTCATGTCATTGGTCGTGGTTTAAGTCCATGTGAAAATTATGACAAATTTACTTTGCTTAACGTTAATCTTAATGGTTTTAGGTTTTGTGGGGGTGGCTGTTAAACCTTCACCTATTTTCGCCGGTGCAGGATTGATTGTTAGTGGGGCTATTGGGTGTGGTCTAATAATTCTAAATGATAGCCCTTACATTGGTATGATTGTATTTTTTATTTTTTTAGGAGGAATGTTAGTAGTATTTGGCAATATAACTGCTATATCACCTGATGAATATCCTGAAATTTGAGGCTCAAATTTATGACTATAATTTTTATTATTATCAGGAATCTTACTAGAAGTTGTTTTAGTAATTACTGTTCTGCATTTTGAGGGATTAGAAGGTGTAGGTGGATTATATAATTTAGATAATATTTTAGCATTTGGTGAAGATGTTATTACTAGTTCAGAAAAAGATTCACTTGAAGTGGAGGCTATTTAAAGCTATGGGAGTTGAATTATAGTAGTTGGTGGTTGAACTCTATAGCTGTTTATCTTATTATTGAAATTACTTGTGGCGTTTAGTTAATAATAGCTAGTAGAAGTAGGGTGGATAAGATGAATGATGAAAAATAAATTTTTAATAGGCCTTTATGATTTGACACAGAGCTAGAATCAGATGTATTAATGGTAGCTAGGGTATTAGGCATAATTTTTTCAGTTCATGTATAGTCTATAGTTGATGTTGCTAATTTTTGGTTAAATGTGACACCTGTATTAGGAACCAGTCAATGTGTGATGGGTGGAAAAAATCCTAGCAGGTTACAGGAGTTGAATGAATACGATTTTTGATATAATTTAAAATAAGATGATATAATGTTTAGTTCTATTGCAGTTACCCTACAATAGTTACTGTTAGAGCTGTTAATTTGATTATAATAGGCATAGTTATACTTTGGGTGTTGGTAGGATTAATAAAGTTGGAAAATAGGAAACCAGTGAAGATGCTTTCTATTAGAAGGCGTTTGATTGGATTAATTAGGCTTGGATTATTTTCATTGATGGAATTAATTGGTAAAAATTGTGGATGTCCTATTAAAACGCAGAAAATAATTTGTGAGCTGTAGATAGCTGTAAAAGATGTTGCAATTAGGGTGATGATTAGGGCCCGAGAATTTGTACATGACAGATTTATTGCTTCAAAGATTAGGTACCAGTCAGTTAAAGCTAGGCTACCTAAAATTAGAGCAGATATTGTAAATGATAGACATGGGGCCATTCCTATTTTTCGAATGTCTACTCCATCATTTAGGTTATGGATAATTGCGCCAGAACATATAAATAACATAGTCTTGAAGAATGCATGTGTACAGATGTGAACAAATGATAAATAAGGCTGATCAATGCCTACAGTTACTATTATCAGACCTAGTATGCTTGAGATAGAAAATGAAATAATTTTCTTAATATCATTTTGGGTCAGGACACAGATTGCTGTGAATAAGGTTGTAATGGCCCCAATACACAGAATTAGTGATATAATATTTGGGTGACTGGCTATAAGAGGATAAAAACGAATTGGCAGGAAGATTCCTGCTACAACTATAGTACTTGAGTGTAGTACAGCAGATACAGGTGTAGGACCTTCTATGGCAGATGGAAGCCATGGGTGTAAGCAGAATTGAGCAGATTTACCAGTAGCTGCTAGAATTAAACCCAGTAAGGGTAAGGCAGTTTCATTACTTATTAAAAATTTTTGTTGGGCTGGGGATATAGCCTAGTGGCAAGAGTGCCTGCCTCGGATACACGAGGCCCTAGGTTCGATTCCCCAGCACCACATATACAGAAAAAAACGGACAGAAGCGGTGCTGTGGCTCAAGTGGCAGAGTGCTAGCCTTGAGCGGGAAGAAGCCAGGGACAGTGCTCAGGCCCTGAGTCCAAGGCCCAGGACTGGCCAAAAAAAAAAAAAAAAATTTTTTGTTGAGGGCTGGGGATATAGCCTAGTGGCAAGAGTGCCTGCCTCGGATACACGAGGCCCTAGGTTCGATTCCCCAGCACCACATATACAGAAAATAGCCAGAAGCGGCGCTGTGGCTCAAGTGGCAGAGTGCTAGCCTTGAGCGGGAAGAAGCCAGGGACAGTGCTCAGGCCCTGAGTCCAAGGCCCAGGACTGGCCAAAAAAAAAAAAAATTTTGTTGAAGTTCTCATGAATTACAGTTGGAACATATTATTAGCTGTGACTGGGATGATCATAGTGATGAGAAATATAAGGAGGTAGGTCATAAATCGGTTTAGGTTTGGATATGAATGTATATATCATGTAGAAAATTCTATGATGGACCAAGTGACGAATAGGGCTGTAGATTAAAAAAAAAAAAACAGCATAAAGATCTAACTTACAGCTTATGTATAATTCTATGGAGTGAATAGTTATTCGGTGATAGAGATGACTGTCTCTTTATACTGATGCGTAGGAATATTGGAATCAGAATAAAAACGTAGGCTCATTTTATAGATTTAGTAATTTGATCAGGATAAGTTAGTGTTGGTTGACCCATTAAAACTTTTGTTAGGGGTTTTAGAAGAATAGCTAATATGAATATAAATGATAGGGTAAGCATTACAGGTTACTTTATTTTGAATTTGCACCAAATTTCTGGCTCCTAAGGCCAATGGATTAATATGATCCTAAAAAAATTAATAAAAAAAATGCCATACTTTTATGTATGGGTGGAGGAGTTAGCAGCTCCTCTTTACTTTTTCAGGTAATTAAAAGAACTATAATGCTTTGTTTCTAGATTCACAGTCTAATGTTTTGATTAAACTATAATTATAGTATGTAGGGCCAAGAATGGGGCTTGGGTGATTTTTAAGAAGAATGATTGGCATTAAGTGAAGAAAAATTAAGGTATGTTCTTGTGTTAGCAATGGAAAGGAGGAGGGGGGGAAGGCAGAGGTGGAAACGGAGGAGGCAGGGAAACAGGAGATAAGGAGACGAGAAGAGGGAGAATAATGATTTCAAATGAAAAGGGGAATGAACTCCCATTCGTTTTTATTCTACAGGTAAGTCTGTTATTAAAACAGAACTAAAAGAGTGCCTTGGGGGGGGGGGAGAGTCTTGAGGCTTGGACTCAGAGCCAGAGCACTGTCCATGGGTTGTCATTTTTCAGGAACTTTTACATCATAAACTTGAGCCAGGTAGGGTGGCAAATTCAGGTAAGCCCTACAGTTGGTAGGATGAAGCAGGAAGATTGAGAGTTCAAAATCAGCTTGTTCTAATGTAGAAATACAATGTCTGGAGGAAAGAGAAAAGACAGAAAAAAGGAGGGGGAAGTAGGGGGAGAGAAGGGAGGAGGAGGGAGGGGGAGGAGGAATGGAGGAGGAGGAGGGGGAGGAAAGAATAATATTGAGCCTGGTAGGGTGGTATATGCAGATAACCACAACAGTTGGGAGGCAGAGGCAAAAAGACTAATATGAGACCCGCCTGGTCTAAAGCAGCAATACAATGTCTGGAGAAAGAAAAGAGAGGAGAGGAGGGGAGGAGACAAAGACAGAAGAGAGGGAAATGGGAGAGGAGAGGCCACTTAAGTGAGCCATTAGTTGGCACAAGTGCAGTTTTCTTCAATGTACTAATACGTAAAAGCTGCTGGTCTCCAAGAATCCAACATCAACTGTATTCTGCATGGTAACAAATAACGCCAATCCTAGATATAATGAACCACCAAAAATGTACCTAAGAATCACCATCAACACAACAGATTTGCACATGTTAATCAGAAAAAGAATGAACAGTCACGTGTACCACTGTTGAAAAATCAATAATATACAACTTATGAAGATTCAACAGTTACTTGCATCTCCTTCCATGTTCACATGTTTGGACCATGTGTCTCAGGTCATTCAGTGGTCTGTTCTTTTGTTGTTGGCTCTCATGGGCTGTCCTTGAGCCAGTGGCACTTCTGGTTTTCTGGCATTTAATCAGAGATAAGAGTCTCAAGGACGGTCCTGCCAGGGCTGGCTTTGAGCCATGATCCTCAGATCTCAGCCTCCTGAGTAGCGAGGATTACTGGTGTGAGCCACTGGTACTCTCTTCTTGATTTATTGACACTCTGTACTTAGAAATTAATGGGTACTTTGTCTCACGAGTTTTGCAGCTTACATTTGGAATCTTAGGAGGTGTGTACTGATTTCCTTTAAAGGATTTCAATTTATCAGACTTTTCTTTTAATGGCTTGTGGATTTTCTGTCACCCATGATAGAACCTGCTAATCTCCAGGCTTCAGCCTTATCCAGCCCAAGCATCATGGTGGCCTTTACAGCCTGAGTCTACATTGCTCAGTGCATGCCTGGGACATCCCACACTCTCTACCATCACACAACACTCATGTTGATCAAATGAAGCCCATGCTTCTGTTGCTTCAAAGGCAACAATGTCTGATCCTCAGATGTGCCTGAAGTGTCATCTCAAAACTCAAGACTGGGGCTGAGAATGTGGCGTAGTGGTAGAGTGATTGCCTAGCATTCATGAAGCCTTCAGTTCGACTCTTCAGTACAAAGAAACAGAAAAGCCCGGAAATGGTGCTGTGGTTAAAGTGGTAGAGTACTAGCATGAAGCAAAACGAAGCTCAGGGACAGCTCCCAGGCCAAGTTCAAGTACCAGGAGTAAACAAGACAGTCCACATGGCATCCTTTATGGCTAAAGTGTGTGTTTTGCCAAGTCTCATTATGCATACTGCTTCATAGCAGCAATGGAGGCCCCAAGTATCTGTGTGGCTACTTAGGTGAAATGCGTGTCTGAAACTGCGCACTAATGAGCATAAGGGATAGCTCCCATGGTTTGATAGGCCATTTGCCTGGTAACACCATGGCACTACTTCAGCACAGCTTTCAAGTCCCTCCATCGCCCAGTACTACCTTGGACCATGGCCAGCCAGGGTCTGGGTGCTTCAGTCCCAGCCACACTGATTGCTGAGCTCCTAAATTAAACCCAGTGGCCATCTTTTCATACCATGTCCTTGTTACCTTCTCCCTCATTCCTCCTCATATGATTGTGATTCAAAGATTAGAGGGGGCTGGGGATATAGCCTAGTGGCAAGAGCGCTTGCCTCGCATACATGAAGCCCTGGGTTCAATTCCCCAGCACCACATATACAGAAAATGGTCAGAAGTGGCGCTATGACTCAAGTGGCAGAGTGCTAGCCTTGAGCAAAAAGAAACCAGGGACAGTGCTCAGGCCCTGAATCCAAGGCCCAGAACTGGCACAAAAAAAAAAAAAAAAAGATTAGAGGGTCTTATAACCTTGACCTACAGTGATACCAACTTCAGAATGTTTTTGAATGGGTGTCACTTCTTCAGTGGAGGGGGTGTCATTCAAGCCACTTTTCTACATTGGGCCATAATTACAGATACTACACTCAAAATTCCAAGTGTATTTACTCCATGTTTTCATCTGATACTAGACACATTTTGCCCTCAAAGTACTTACAGTCAGAAGAAATCAACAGGCACCAAAGGATGGCCATACTGGAACTTCTCCCCAGGGAAGTGGGATCCTATACAGGTAACAAAGGAAGATCAAAATGGAAAGTCACACAGAAGCTCCTTACTAGAAAACTTGAATAAAATCAGACTAAAGGAACTGACTGGGTTATATTAAAAGGGTGAGGGTCAGTGTTGAGTTGCTTGCCTAGGTCGTGGGAGGCCCTGAAACACAATAAATTTTAAATTCACCAAAATGAAATTTAAATACCTTGGTATGCTGAACAAAATGTGTGTAAGACCTAAGTAATAAAAATAAATTAAAAACAAAATATGCCTTTACCTCCTTCTCAAGGCCCCAAGATGGATATAAAAGTATAAATGAAAACTTGATGCAGATTTGAACAGAGGCCAGGGGCCTGGGCAAGGCATGAGTTCTCCAGAGCAGGTTCTAATGGGGGCCCATCCACACTGTTCTACCTTGGGATATAGAGCCAGAACCTCTATTCATGATTCCAAGTGTCCAGGCTCTACACATTTTATCCAGACACTCTGTACATTTTCTCTTCAAAATGCCTACAAAGGCTGGAAAACATGAAAACCAAAGGCAGCATAAAAAGAACCAGGGCTAAGACCTGAGGCACTTGCCTAGCTTGTGGAAATCCCTGGAATACAATACCACTGGCACACACAAAAAAGAAAGTGAGGGACTGAGGATATTTCCTACCAGAAAGAGTGCTTGCCTCGCATACATGAAACCCTGGGTCCGATTCCCCAGCACCACATATACAGAAAATGGCCAGGAGTGGCGCTGTGGCTCAAGTAGCAGAGTACTAGCCTTGAACAAAAAAAGGAAGCTAGGGACAGTGCTCATGCCCTGAAGTCCAAGGCCCATGACTGGCAAAAAAGAAAAAAAAGTGAAATACTTTGTCATGCCTAATAAAATGTGGCTCACTCTTGTCAACCTAGCTAACTCAGGAGGCTGAGACAAGAGGATCCAGGTTCAAAGCCAGCTCAGGCAAGAAAGTTAATAAGACTGTTATCTCCAATGGCCCACCAGAAGTGGCACTGTGGCTCAGGTGGTATAGCACTAGTCTTCAGCTGAAGACCTCAAGGACAGAACCCAGGCACAGAGTTCACACCCACATTCGTCAAAGAAAAAAATTTAAATGAATAAAAGTTTAAAAATAAATATGTGTAAGACATATGATAAAAAAAATTAAAATCTTTTTTTTCCAATCCTGGAGCTTGAAGTCAGG
Source organism: Perognathus longimembris pacificus (assembly GCF_023159225.1). Lineage (NCBI taxonomy): Eukaryota > Metazoa > Chordata > Mammalia > Rodentia > Heteromyidae > Perognathus > Perognathus longimembris. Next base: position 163,119,110 of record NC_063161.1, on the reverse strand, counting down.
GTCTAGGCACTGTCCCTGAGCTACTTTTGCTCAAGTGTAGTGAACTACCACTAAAGCCACAGCCCTACTTCCTTTTCCTGTGTATGTGGTACTGAGGAATCAAACCCAGGGTTACATGAATGCTAGAGGAGCACCTACCACTAAGCCACATTTCCACCCAAAGAAATATTTTTGTGCTGGTCCTGGGGCTTGAACTCAGGCATGAGCACTCTACCACTTGAGATACAGCTCTGCTTCTACTAGAGGTTTTTTTGTTGTTGCTGTTGATTGGTGATAAAGAGCTCATGGACTTTCCTACCAGGCTGGATTCGAACTGCAATCAACAGATTTTGGCCTCCTGAGTAAATAGGATTACAGACATCTGGAAAAAACATTGTCCACACAACCCCTCCACCCTAACCTCTGTGCCCTATGCAAAACCTGGATTGGGACCTATGTACTCCTAACCAAGATTTGTTGGGATCCACTGAGGCCATCCTACATTGGACTGGACACCTAGATCCAACATCTACCATTCCAATGTTCAGCACTTAGGCCTCTCCTCTGTTGAGAGGGATCAGAGCCATGGCTGACGGAAGGAAAAACAGGAAAAGGCCATTTAAACCACACTTTCTGCTCCTGCCTTCTGCTACCTCCATCCAGCTCCTAACAAGACAGATCTCATGACAGGCATGGGGGAAGTGATGGCCCACTGAGACCACCATGGGACATGACTCAGTATAAAGGTGCTTGCCTGGCTGGCAAAGCATGCTCCAAAAACTAGACAAAATACCTTGGCATGCCAAGTAAAATGTGCAATAAACGAGAGAGGCAGGCTGAACTTCTCCACACACTTTCACAAGTACTCCCACAACCATGCCCTGTGCCTGCGTAGACTAAAAGCACCATCTAAAGTCTTTGCAGTGACTGGAAGCTGGATCCAGAAGCCTGGTTTGGGGCTGTTATCATATAAATTATCAGAGAAACCACATTTTGACCAAATTTTGGAGTCTTTATTAGAATACTAACAGTCTATAGGCTGCCAATGGTTACAAGAGCCAGCTGCCCACAAATAAATTTATCACTGTTAGGCCAGAGAGGAAAGAAAAAAACAAAAACTATACTAACAAACCAATTCAGCTCCAAGAGCTGATTTGGGACACCATGATGACCAGAGATAAGCAAAGAGACAGGACACAGGATGCAAACATGGAGATGTGTGGCATGGTGTAATGGCACCAGTGCTTGTCTGGGCCTAAATAAGGTAAAGTCGGGGACAGGGTAATAGGAAGCTCATAATACCAAGCATTGCACTGACATGTTCAGTAACCTACAAGGGAAGTGCTCACATCTGTCTCCAGGAATTCAGACACAACCATCAACAGGGGGTCAGAATTCCCTCCCTCCACCATGAAGAAGAAATGCCAGACCCTACAATTCAACATGTGTGTGGCCAAGATGGCGCCGGCCAGACCTGACCTCCTTACTTCAGGGCTTAGGCAGCCTGAAGCCACTAGAGGTAGAGGAAGGGAACAAATGAACTAACAAGAGAGGAAGGCCGCACTTCTTCACACACAATCACACCACACACCCATGTTCTGGGACTGAAAGTGGCAGCTAAATTTGACAATGACGGGAGCAGGCTACAGAGGCCTGGTTTAGGGACTGGCCTCGCCCAAGCCACTTTAGGAGAAGCAGACCGTATTTCTCCACACTGTCCCTCACCTGTATCCATGTCCTGGGCCTGCCTAGACTGAAAGTGCCAACTAAAAGCCACCTGTGGAAGCCTGGTTTGGGGACTAGCCTCACCAAAGCCACTTCAGGAAAGACACAAACCAACACAGAGAGGCAGGCAGGCAGACAATAAAAACCAAAACCCATGCCATGGGACTGCCAAGACTGAAAGCACAGGCTAAAAGCTCTGCACTGACTGGGAGCAATCTCCAGAAGACTGGTTTGAGGCCTAGCCTAACCGAAGCCAACAGGGAGGCAGGCCACGCTCCTCCACACACTTTGACAAACAGCACACAACCATGGCCTGGGAATGCCAAGACTGAAAGCCAGCTAAATGCTCAGCACTGACTGGAACCCGGCTCTGGAGGCCTGGTTTGAGGAGTAGCCTTATCAAAGACATTTGAGGAAAGGCCCAAAGGAGCAAACAGGAGAGGCAGGCCATGCTTCGCCACACACATTCACAAGCACCCCACACCCATGCTGTGGGCCCCACCTGCCAGGAAGCTCAGCTTAGCTATGCTTGTCTTCTGGAGTTGCCTCAAGGTCATCTTGGTGCACCTGGGTCCAGCCTTCTCCACACACAAGCAGCATCTGCACACGCAGTCCTCCATGATTCCCCCATGCAGAAAAGTGGATGCTGCCTGATAAGACAGGTGTACGGAAGGCCAACCCACCACCAAACCACAGTAAGCATGACCAGCTTTGTAGGCCTGAACCCAACTAGAGGACCCTCAGAGAAAGGAGCTCTTCCTAGCCTCTTGGCATGTCAGTTTGTTCCAGGCAGAAGTGACCTAAACCAATCCAGTGCCCAAGCCACACCCCTTGCCACTCCCCTCTCATCCTGTGTTGCCCCATAAGCCCAATCCCTTCACCTCTCATTTCCTTGCCCTCACCCCTCCACTCTCCTGCAGTGATGACCCACAAGCCTCAACCCTGCACCTCAGGCTCCACTCCTCCACCCATGTTCACAGTCAGCCACAACCAATGCCTGGGCCTGGCAAGACTGAAAACCACAGCTAAAAGGATGGGTACTAACGAAGCCAGCTCCGGAGGCCTGCTTTGAGTCCTAGCCTCACCAAAGCCACTTCAAGAAGGGCACAAACAAGCAAACAGGAGGGGCAGGCTGCAGGCTGCACTCCTCCACATACTTTCACACCCACCCCACAACCGTGGCCTTGGCCTGCCGAGACTGAAAACCCCAGTTAAAGCCTGAGCACTGAGGAAGCCAGCTCCAGAGGCCTGGTTTGAGGCCTAGCCTCCCCGAAGTGACTTTAGGAAGGGAACAAACAAGCAAACCGGAGAGGAAGGCGGCAATTCTCCACACACTCTCACACCCACCCAACAACCGTGGCCTGGGCCTGCCAAGACTAAAAGCACCAGATAAAAGCTCTGCACTAACTCCAAGCCGACTCTGGAGGACTGGTTAGAGGCCTAGCCTCACCAAAGCCACATCAGGAAGGGCACAAACAAGCAAACGGGAGAGGCAGGCCCGGCTTCTCCACACACTTTTACAGCCACCCCAAACCCATGCCCAGGGCCCCACTGCCGCTTAGCATAGCCTGTCTTCCATAGTTGCCTCAAGTCCGCTTGATGCACCTGGGTCAGATCTTTTCTACACACAAGCCAAAACTGCGCAGGGTCAGCATTCCTCCAGGTGTCCCCACACAAACAAGCGGATAGTGCCTGATGGGACTGGTGTACCGAAGCCCAGACACAACGCGAAACCACAGAGAACTTGACCAGCTTTGTAGGCCCAAACCCAAAGATGGGGGCTACTGGCAGGACTGCCAGTCCCAGGCAGAACCGACCTAAACCAGTCCAGTGCCAGGGCCACGCCCCTTGACTTCTCACTTCCTTCTGCTTTCTCCGCCCCTCTCCTGCTGTAAGGCCCCATAAGTCCCACCCCTGCACCTCTACCTTTCTTGCCCTTGCCCCTCCCCTCTCCAGCTGTGATGCCCCATAAGCTCCAGGCCTGCACCTCTAGCTTCCTGGCTCTTGCCTGGCCTTTCTCCTGCTATGACACCCCATAAGCCCCGCCCCTGTACCTCTAGATTCCTGAGGCCCCACCAGCGGACCTCCTGCCCAGCTTGCCTAGCCGAAGGCCTTTGCTCCAACCCAGGGTCTGGTGCAGAACACTCCACAAGCCTTCAGGGTCTCTCCTGCACCTAGAACTATCAAACCCACTGGCACAAGCAGGCTTAAGGGGACACCTGCTAGGGATGGCGGCTAGGGGCATCACATGGCCACTTCCATTCATCCCAGATTACTGTCACAATCAGACTTGGCAGATGAGGGGGCAAGGGGAGAAAAAACAAAGAGGAGGACAGACAAGACCACAGAGCAAAACAAAACAAGAATAAGCAGGCTAGGTTTTTATTCATGTTTATTCATTACTCTGTTTTCCAAGTAGAAGGGAGAAATACCTTTTTTATCACATGGGTCTCAGCTAGACATTTACAGCAATCTACTTGGTCAAGGATGATTTTAAATTAAAACATTAAATCTTCTCCTGACTTCATCAACAAGTATTTCTTTCAAAAATTTAAAACAGGGAGACAGGCAAACAGACATGGGAAACAACAGCCAGGAATTCATAGACAACAAGCGCTATCTTCACAAAAGTTTCCATCCAAGATTAGTTTATTTGGAGCTCCATGCTCCCTCATAAACTACAAAAATGAATGAAAAGCATGTACTCTCCCTCTCCCTGCCTTCTTCCTTCCCTCACTCTGACCTCATCCCTCCTTGCACAAATAATACTCTAGAAACAGAGTAAAGAGATCTTTAAAGATGAAATTCATGCTGGAAAACACAGAGACAAAATAACACACACACACACACACACACACACACACACACACACTTAGACAAAATGAAGCCAGAATATGGGCTGAAGCACAAGTAGTGCAGCACAATCTTCATTAGAAAAGCTAAAGAAAAGCACCCAAGTCCTAAATTCAATCTCTATTAACAGCACGCACACACACACACACACACACACACACACACACACACACACAAAACTAAAGGAAAAAAAAACACTTCCACACACATACATGTCACACCTGTCATTTCCCAAGCAAACAGCAGAGGGCACCCTACCACTTGGGACAGCACCACAGAGCCCAACTGACTCTGAATGGACAATTTCCACAGGTTCCTACTAATGGTCACTTGGGTACCTTCTCATTGAAGCACTGAGGGAGTCATTGAGCATAGGGCAGAGTCCAACTATTAGAGAAATACCTAAAGGTAGAAATAATGGGTCACAGCATAAGATGTTTTTAATTCTACAATGGCTTCACAAATTTTAGACTGAGAATGTGGAAAGGAACCAAATATGAAAGTCATTCAAGAAGACTTGGTTAGCACGTGTCAGCGGCCAGGATTCAATAGCCAACCCTAAAATGTAGTTTAGAATGTATTTTGGAAATGGTAGATGAACTCACAACTACTGTGTACTTTCCTTACTAATGCCTAAAATACACTATGTGGATACAACATTCAGTTACATTTCTACCCGTGTTCACATCTTTGGATTGTGTGTCTCTCAGATCATTCAGTGGTTTATTATAAATTTATTGAATCACATTCTGTAAGTATTAACAGGTGCTTTTTCTCTGGAGAGTTTGGCAGCCTATCTTGGGTGCTTTGGAGATTTTGGCAGCTTGACTTGGAAATCTTAGGAGGTTTGTACTGATTTCCTTTGAAGCAGTACAGCTTATCGGATGATTCTTTGATGGCTAGTAGATTTTCTGTCACCCACCATAGCACCTACTAATCTCCAGGCTTCAGCTTTGTCCAGCCCAAACATCACAGTGGCCTTTCCTGACATCTTCTGTTTAGCCTCTGAAATTTCAGTGCTCAGTAGATACCGGTAGAGGCTAGACGCTCATGGATGCCCTTGTGCAGGTAGGTGTGCTTCAGATGGACAACATTACCTTAGAGCCAGATACTGTGAGCCTGCACCTCCATGGGACATGACGAGCTTCTCTGCAGATTCAGTCACCCTCAAAAACCAGTGGCTTCCCACATGCCTTCATATACCCTAGCAACCCCACAGGTGAGCAAGACCCAAAAATCAAGTTGCGCCATGCTGTTGGTTGATTGCAGCCATCTGGTGTGCCTTGAAAATAATTCAAAGACACACAGTGAAACCCTCCCCCAAAAACTCAAACGACAAAACTTGTTCAAAATCATTACCAATAAGGGAAATAAGAATCAAAACCACAAGACATCACTTCATAAACAGAAAAAAAACATGTAAAAATGATCAAGTATTGGTGACCAAAAATAAAGAAATGGATATTGTTCATAGAAATGTAAAAATGTGCGGCAGCTGCGGAAAACAGTTGGGCACATGTGAAACAAGAGCTAACACTTTAATTTCCATAGGATCCAACAGTTCTATTCCTACATAAACTGACACAAGTGAAAATATTCACACAGAAATGTGTGGATAGATGAATGTTTAACAGCATTAAGCACAACAGCAATTCGATGGATACAAGCAAAGTATCTAGGACAAATAGACACACAACATGGGCAGTGTGCATCACTAAAGTGTTCAAGTCCTTCTGTATCATGTGAACATTACTTAAATCTTTGAAAAGATTGAGTTCCCAGAATACTCTTAGGATGAGTTCACTTCCCATTGTTACTCATATCTGAAACAATTGAGATTCTTTCTCCCTCTACAAATTATGGAACCAATAACAAAACCAAGAGCTAATGCAGTGATGGAAAGTTTATACTTCAGCCAGAAATAAAAAAAAAAAATCTGTGGTAGAAACAGAACCCCCATTTCTCATCTAAAAATGGGGTCCTTTTAAGACTAAGGTCAAAAGAGACATTTTAACTGAGTAGAATCATTCATAACTTTTTTCAGGAAATGATTAAACAGCCAGTCTAAGTGGCAACGTTTTTGGCTAAAATGGGTGTTGACACATCTCCTTCTGCATCCTGCCTCATGAGAGCAAAGGAGGCCACAGTTGTCTGTGTGGCTGCATAGGTGGGGATATTGTCTGAAACAGGGCACTGGCTAACACAGGATAACTCCTGAAGGTTAAGAAGTCATTTGCCTAGTGACACCATGGTGCCACCTCAGCATAGCTTCCAAGTTCTGCCACAGCCCAGTGCTACCTGGAGCATGGCCAGCCAGAGTCTGTGTTTTTGTGTCACAGACACCTTGCTTACTCAGTTCCTAACCTAAACCCAGTGGCCATCTTTTCATACCAGGTCCTTGCCTCCTTCTCCCTGATACCTCCTCAGATGATTGTGATTAAAGTGATCAGTGGGGGCTGGGAATATGGCATAGTGGCAACAGTGCTTGCCTCCCATACATGAAGCCCTGGGTTCGATTCCCCAGCACCACATATATAGAAAGTGGCCAGAAGTGGTGCTGTGGCTCAAGTGGCAGAGTGCTAGCCTTGAGCAAAAAAAAAAAAAAAAGCCAGGGACAGTGCTCAGGCCCTGAGTCCAAGCCCCAGAACTGGCAAAAAAAAAAAAAAAAGGAGGGGCTGGGGATATGGCCTAGTGGCAAGAGCGCTTGCCTCGTATACATGAGGCCCTGGGTTCAATTCCCCAGCACCACATATACAGAAAATGGCCAGAAGTGGCGCTGTGACTCAAGTGGCAGAGTGCTAGCCTTGAGCAAAAAAAGAAGCCAGGGACAGTGCTCAGGCCCTGAGTCCAAGGCCCAGGACTGGCCAAAAAAAAAAAAAAAAAAAAAAAGGAAAGAAAGAAAAGAAAAAAAAAGTGATCAGTGTCCCTGACCTACAGTGATGCCAACTTTAGAATGGTTTCTGACGGCTGTCATCTCTCAATAAATGGAAATCAGTGTTCTGTCAGCACGAACCATGGGCAAATATGCTGCTCAAAAAAATAAAAACCTCACAACAACCCGCTATGTGTGTTTAATCCCACGTGTAGAAGGGAAGATGAAGTACAGGTGAACAGACCACTGATACTGTAATTGCATAGCCTCTTAGTGCTTAACACTCAGATTCCCACCCAGGTTAAGAACCCCAAGAACTACTCAGGGCATCATCTAACAGCCCTGTGAACATAAGCCCAGGACACATGGGGTGGGTGGGGGCACTACAGATCTTGGGGGGGGGGGTCACGTGTGTCTGGCCCTGAAGTGGCACAGATTCTATGTGAAGCATCAGGAGCCTCACTAGCCAGAGGCTCCCAGAGGCTGGGCCCCGGAAGTGGATCCACACTGGTGTTTTACACTTGGTTACACATGAGGATGCCTACTCCTCTCTTCTGCCCATACCACTCCAACTCTGGATGCTAAAGACCTATTCTAGCCATGCCTTGCTCCCACTGACCAGGATCAGGCCACCAAGGTTCACCAGGAAACTCTGTGGTCTCTGCAGATCACAAGAGCAATACCTACCTCAGCTAGGAAAGGCTTGAGCATAAGGGAGCCTGTAGCTGCAACTACTTTCTTCCCAGGTCACAGAGAAACTTGAAGCCCCAAGGAGGTATGCCAATGTCTCAGTGCCCAGAGACAGACTAGGTTCTGTCTGATCCTGCTGCAAACCTTAGTGTCCCCAGGACTCACTGAATTACATCACTGCATCACCCAAAGTCCAGTACTCAGGGTCAGCAGGGACATACCTAGGGAATGAGAAGTAGGGACCACCAGCAGTAGCATTGTAATGGGTGTCCCTTAAATTCGTATGTGGAAGTTCTCCAGTACCTATAAATGTAACCATATACAGAAATGGGCTCTTGGCAAGTGTTAGGGTCATCCCTAAGTCACCTTTTTGGTGCTTTCTTGTATACAATGTCTTTTGTTCCCTCACTTCCACTCTAAACCACTATTATTATGCCACTTAAAAGGTGGAAACTGAGGCTGGGAGTATGGCTTAGTGGCTTGCCTCATATTCATGAAGCCCTGAGTTCAATTCCTCAGCACCACATATATAGAAAACAGCCAGAAGTGACACTGGATCAACTGGCAGAGTGCTAGCCTTGAGCAAAAAGAAACCAGGGACAGTGCTCAGGCTCTGAGTTCAAGGCATAAGACTAGAAGAAAAAAAAAAGGTGGAAACTCAGTCACAGAAATGCACACAGGGGAGTTACTCTACAAACTACGCTACTCCCTCACAGGTTTAGACCTGTAACACACCATGCCCTTGCACCTCTCAAGGGAATGTGGCCTATAATACACCTTGCTTTCACTGTTGGACCTTGTTCCACCTGTTGGACTTCAGAGCTGTCAAAGAAGATCTCCATAGCTCCCAGTGTGCAGTGCCTTGTCATAGCAACCCTAGGGAAATAACACATAAAATTTTCTGTTCTGTCTACACTCTCTCCAGACCATGGGTGCCTCCCTCAAGGTCACCCAATATGGTTTTGTAGGAAGCAGGGCCCTTCACAGGCCATGGCTACTGCCAGGGGGTCGTTTCAGTCTGTCTGCCATCCTTAGCCTCCGCTCTCAATCTCAGGGGCAGTGGGAAAATTAAGACAAGTAAGAGGTATAACTTTCTGAATCTGGCGAGCCTCTACCCTGATGATGCTGCGTCAGCAGGACCCAGCGCTTGGTCATCTACACTTTGGAAGAAGAGCCAACACATCCCTAGTAAACTCAGTTTGGAATGTGACTTAGGAAGATGCATGAAAAGGCTGTTCCACCTGGTCATGGCATCTCACCTGTGTCCACAGAGCCCTGGTTGGGTCTTTAAAAGGGAAGCCTAGAACAGGATGTGTATCCACACCCTTCTCAGAGAGGCCTGGGGCAAAACCAGAAGGGGGAAAGGGAGAAAAGAGGCTGGGTGTCAGGATGTTAGGGGTAGGGCCCCTTCCCCACAGAACTGAGGATTGATGAAGGGCCCCTACTCCATCAACATAAGGGCTTCTGTACAGTGTGCAAGTGACATTCTCAGGAGGCCAAGGCCCACCAACACTCAGCAACAGGAGCAATAATTCACTTTCATCAATGTGGACATGAAGCAGCTTGAGAGGTCTGAGAGAACCTGCTGCCTGCCCAGAATAGGAGAGAGCAAAATGCACTTTGAGTCCTAAAGCAGTCCGCACCTCTGACTGTGGGTACCTTCCTCACAAGTAGCCCTTTGCTGGGTATCTGGGCTCTGCTGGATATAGGAAATATAGGAAAGACCACAGGCCCGGAATGGGCATGGGTTTCACCATGTTTCTGAGGAACACAGACAGATGGAACTCACCATAGCAGCCTAAAATGCAGTAGTCACTGCTGCCTCCCTCTGAATCTGGAGGAGCCAGCCTGGTGGCAGAAAGGATCCAGTCCTGGGGCAGACAGGCAGAGAGCTTTCCACCTCCCCTGCCCCCCCATACCTGCCCTCTACTGCCAACACAACATCCTCAAAGCTCAGGAACCCCTGGGTGGGCAGGCCCAGTGTCTTCCTCCTCATCCAGGCCAGAGGACTTCCAGGGATGCACTGGCTATAGGTAGGCAGTGTGACGGCCTCCCAGGTTCATGGCCAGGAGTTCCAGGCAGGCTGTAGAGAGGCTCTATTAGCCCCTTCCCAGGCATGAAGCAGATGACAGGGTACAGGTAAGGATTTGGGCAGCATGCTGGGACCCACTCTGACAACAGGAGCCTGCTCTTCTCTAAGAAGCTCTTTTCATGTCTGTCCAAATCCACTACTCAAGTGTCACCAATACTCACAAGAGTCTATATCCATCATCCTGGTCTCAGTACAGGAACTGGAGTCCCTTCAAGTCCCTCTATGCTCTCCAGCCCTAGCTCAGTAGTCTGTACCTGGGTGCAGGCATTTACACGTGCCAAAGACAAGGAAGACACCAGATGGAAAGCTGCCCAGAGCCTTGTAGAAGCAGCAAAAGACAGTGGATACCTATGCTAGAAAACACACAAGACAGGAAACAAAGTTAGGATCCTTCTGTGGGGGCACATAAGGCCCTGCCACAAAAAGGAAACTGGTCCCTCAGAGTACCAGCAACTCCACCAATTATTCTCCACAGACCTAACCCTCCATCACTGTACTGCTCCGAGAGATGAACCATAGAGAACCAGACCACCCAAGGGTCTGGGTCACCCTAGCAGGTGCCATATTACCATAAGAAAGAGTACAGGGCCTTTAAACACAATGACACAGGCCAGGGGAAATTACAACCTATCCTCACAGCTTCATCCTCACCTATCTAGGTTCTTCTGAGGTATTTCTGAGAGTACAGATGGGCTTTGTTCAAAGCTAGGACCCTTGCCTTAAGCTTTAAATTGTATGCTTATACAAAAGTACTCAAAAGTAGGCATTCCAGTGAGAGGAAATTAACTTTTTTGCATAATAAGTGGGAGACACAAGATGAAGACAAATCCAGGGGGAAGAAAAACCCTGGGACACCAGAAAGGAGAGCATGGAAAAAGAGCAGAACTAGTAAACCAAGACCCTGGGGAGGATCTTGAGGCCGCTCAAAGACTCTAACCCCTACCCTATCTCCTACCCCATACCAAAACACATGTCCTAACCATAACCATAACCCTACACTCACATGTACCCTAATTGTAATAAAGCTTCAACCCAACCCTACCCCGACCCCTACCCCATATCCTAACATGGATCCCCATTGTGCACACTAACTCTAGCCACTACTCACATCCTAACATGCTCCAACCCAAATCCACACCGTAAACTACTCACCAACCTTATGCCTCACCCTAAACCATTCACTAACCAAAATCTATACAATTGCGTACCTAACACATTCATATTGAACACATTGCCTATCTCTTACCCTAGCCCCTTCATTAACACGTTCATAATCCTTACCTGTGCCATAACTTGTTTTGTAAACCACTCCATAACACATCTCATAACTCAAACTCATTCCACAAAGTTAATTCTCACCCATTCCCTAACCTTCAACCCTTCCTCAACCCTGATCCTAAAATCTTCCCTAATAGGCTCCCCAACCTCATCCATTGTCTACCACATTCCCTATCCCCTTCCCTAACCCACTCCCTAAGCCTGACCCATTCCTCAACCATCATTTACTACCTTTCTGTAATAGTGAACATAATCCTATCTTAGTCCCTAACTCTAACCCGCTCTGTAAGGTTAATGGAAAACCCAACACCTGCCTAATCTATTTCCAAACCATAACTAAATCTTTTCGCTAACACTCACTCTGAGTAGCCCTACTACCACCAGTCCTTATTTTTTCTTTTTTTTTTCCCCCAGATGTGGGCCTTGGACTCAGGGCCTGAGCACTGTCCCTGGCTTCTCTTTGCTCAAGGCTAGCACTCTGCCGCTTGAGCCACAGCGCCACTTCTCACCATTTTCTATATATGTGGTGCTGGGGAATCGAACCCAGGGCTTCATGTATACGAGTCAAGCACTCTTGCCACTAGGCCATATTCCCAGCCCCTCACCAGTCCTTATTGACATCAACAACCAACCCCTAACCCAATCATACTGTTAGATATGTGCAAATTATCTGAGAAGCCACATACTGAAGGATCGAATCCTGTAGTGTTTATCAGCATTAGCAGTGTGCAGGCAGCCAGCTGTTACAAAGGCCTGCAGCCCACACATACCCTCAACACTGTCGGGAAACAGGCCAAAGAGGGAGGAAAGAACAAAAACCATACCAGCAAACCAGTTCTCTCTCCCAGCTTTGAGGACTGGATTAGGGTTGCTGTGTTAGGCAGCTATTGTGTGGGTTTAGTTAATGAAAAGTTTCAAGTATGGCATAGGATTCCTGAGTGGCTTAGGGTACATATTAGGACATGGTTACCATAATCAAACTGTAATCCTACCATTGACACCGAGCCCAACGCCTGAAGCATAACCCAAATATCGCCTATCTTAACAAAGTTCATTTTCAACAGCATGTGGTTCTAGGCAGCGTGTTGACTCACACCAAAAGCGGACATCCAGTTCACCCGCTTTCTGCTCCATCTTCGGAGCACACTGAAGGCTGGGAGTCCTTCGGGGGCTCTGCTCCTCCCTGGTGCGGCATGTGGATCGGCCTGCCTTCGGGGCGGCGCCGGGACCCCCGTGCCAGGCCAGGGCCATCTGCTGTGTGGAGCAGAAGGGAGAAGAGCTACAGTGTGACTCTGGGCAGCACAGGCCCTGGGTTCGGCTCCGGGAGAGCTGGGAAGAGTAGAGGAGACGTGCGTGCACCTACAGGGTCCAGGGCGGGGAGGGGCAGGGCCAGCACCCCCGGGGCATGCGCACCAGAACAGGGAGGACCGGAACTCGGTGCAGCACGAGACGTCCCACAGGCCACTGCCCGTGGCTCGGTGCCGGGTGGCCGCAAGGAGCCAGGAGTGGGGAGCACGGCGAAGGGAGGGCAGATCTCCCCAGGTCCAGGTAGAGATAAGGGCGGTGTTCGCACCTTCCAGACCCGGGTCCCCGCGCCACCGATGAAAACAGTAGCCCTAAGACCTAAAACCCCTACCTCAAACCACAGACACCTAACAACCCAATTCCTTAAACCAATGCCCAACCCCAACCCAATCCGTGACTTACTAGACAGTGTTCTGCATCACTGGCGGTAGATGGCCTTTTATCAAGCGTGCTTAAGGGGTGTCCAAGCATACACAGAGACACACAGCACTCGATCCCCCACCCATACCCTCACATGTGTATGCAGAGCAGGTACATGAACACAGTAAAAGCACAGCTGACCATTTATTCAAGTCTCCATTGTCGCCAAGTTAGGCGCAGCGGGAAAACAGCATCAGGTATGGTAGGGAAGGACTCTGATCAAGAAATCCCCACAACTGCTGAAGGACATCGGAGTGGCCTGACACATATTCTAAACCACACGGGTTTGGAAGCACGTATGCTAACATGTACCGCAAACATAAAATATCTGGAGAAAAGAGAGAATTGAGAATGGGAGGGGAGGGGAGGGGAGGGGAGGGGTGAGGGGAGGGGGTGACAAAATTTTCAGATGAAAAGGGGAATGAAATCCCATTCTATTTTATTCTACAGGTAAGTCTCTCGTTATTAAAACAGAACTAATAGAGTGCCTTTTGTGTGTGTGTGTGTTTGGCCAGTCCTGGGGCTTGAACTTGGGGCCTGAACACTGTCCCTGGGTTTTGTTTTTGTTTTTGCTCAGGGCTAGCACTATACCACTTGAGCCACAGCACCCCATCTGGCCTTTTCTATATATAAGGTGCTGAGGAATTGAACCCAGGGCTTCATGTATACAAGGCAAGCACTCTTGCCACTAAGCCATATTCCCATCTCCTAAGAGTGACTTTTCAGGAACTTTTAGATCATAAGATTGAGCCTGGTAGGGTGGTAAATGCAGTTAACCCCAACAGTTGGGAAGCTGAGGCCCAAGACTACAAGTTCGAGACCGGTTGGTCTATTGCAGCAATACAACGTCTGCAGAAAGAAAAAAGAGGAGGGGAGGGGAGGAGAGAAGAGAGGGAAAGGGGAGAGGAGAGAGCCACTGTTTTCTCCAGCATACTAATTCATAAAAGCGCTGGTCTAGAAGAATCCAACATCAACTGTATTCTGCATGGTAACATTCCAACACTTACTAAAATAAAGCCAATCCTAGAAATAATGGACCACTAAAAATGTCCCTAAGAATCACCATCAACACAAGGGATTTGAACATATGAATCAGAAAAAGAATAAACAGTCAACGTGTGCCACTGTTGAAAAATCAATGACATACAATTTATGGAGATTCAACAGTTAGTTGCATCTCCTTCCCTATTCACATGTTTGGACCATGTGTCTCTCAGGTTATTCAGTGGTCTGTTCTTTTGTTATTGTCCATAGTCGGCTGTCCTTAAGCCAGTGCCACTTCTGGTTTTCTGGCATGTAATCAGAGATAAGGGTCTCAAGGACGTTCCTGCCTGGGCTAGATTTAAGCCATGGTCCTCAGATCTCAGCCTCCTGAGTAGCAAAGATTACTGGTGTGAGCCACTGGTGCCTGGCTCTCTTCTTGATTTATTGACACTCTTTACTTAGGAATTAATTTTTGCAGCTTAGATTTGGATTCCTAGGAGGTTGGTACTGATTTCCTTTAAAAGATTTCAATTATTCAGACTTTCTTTTAAAGGCTTGGGGATTTCCTGTCACTCCTGATAACACCTACTAATCTCCAGGGTTCAGTCTTATCCAGCCCAAGCATCATGGTGGCCTTTCCAGCCTGAGTCTACACTGCACAGTGCATGCCTGGGACACCCCACTCTACCACCAGACAACCTCATGTTGATCAAGGGAGGCCCATGCTTCTGTTACTTCAAAGGAGACAGCGTCTGATCCTCAGATGTGCCTAAAGTGTCATCTCAAAACCCCGGACGCCGGCTGAGAATGTGGCTTAGTGGTAGAGTGATTGACTAGCATGCATGAAGCCTTCAGTACTCCTCAGTACCACATACACAGAAAAGCCTGGAAATGGTGCTGTAAATGAAGTGGTAGAGTGATACCATGAAGCAAAAAGAAGCTCAGGGACAGCTCCCAGGCCAAGTTCAAGTACCAGGAGTAAACAGCCAGTCCACATGGCATCCTTTACGGCTAAAGTGTGTGTTTTGCCAAGTCTCATTATGCATATTGCCTCATAGCAGCAACAGAGGCCCCAAGTATCTGTGTGGCTACTTAGGTGGAATTCCTGTCTGAAACTGCACACAAATGAGCATAAGGGATAGCTCCCAGGGTTTGAGAGGCCATTTGCCTGGTAACACCATAGCACTACTTCAGCATAGTTTTCAAATCCCTCCATCGCCCAGTACTACCTTGGACCATGGCCAGCCAGGGTCTGGGTGCTTCAGTCCCAGCCACACTGATTGCTGAGCTCCTAAATTAAACCCAGTGGCCATATTTTCATGCCAGGTCCTTGTTACTTTCTCCCTGATGCCTCCTCATATGATTGTGATTCGATGATTAGAGGGTCTTAGAACCTTGACCTACAGTGATACCAACTTCAGAATGTTTTTGAATGGGTGTCACTTCTTCAGTGGAGGGGGTGTCATTCAAGCCACTTTTCTACATTGGGCCATAATTCCAGATACTACACTCAAAATTCCAAGTGTATGTTCTCCATGTTTTCTTCAGATACTAGACACATTTTACCACCAAAGTACTTACATTCAGAAGAAATCAACAGTCACCAAAGGATGGCCATGCTGGAACTACTCCCCAGGGAAGCGGGATCCTATATAGGTGACAGGGGAAGAACAAAACAAAGTCACACAGAAGCTCCTTACTAGAAAACTTGAATAAAACCAGTCTTAAGAAACTGAATGGGTTATATTAAAGGGGTGAGGGTCAGTGTTGAGTTGCTTGTCTAGGTCGTGGGAGGCCCTGATGCACAATAAATTTCAAATTCACCAAAAAGAAATTTAAATGCCTTGGTATGCTGAACAAAATGTGTGTAAGACCTATGTAATAAAAATATTTTACACACTGCCCCTCAGCCCCTAACCCACAATCACAGAGCAGGACATGGCCAAAAGCAGAACTGAATGCATAGCAAAGACTCAGAGGCTTGGGCAGAGGCCTAGGGCCACTGAAGTTGTTCTGATCAGCACCAACTTACCAAGCAGTAAAAGATATGCTGCCCTTACTCACACATGCCTTCACCTCCTTCTCCAGGCCCCAGAATGGATATGAAAGTATAAATGAAAACTTGACACAGACTTGAACAGAGGCCAGGGGCCTGGGCAAGGCATGAGTTCACCAGAGCAGGTTCTAATGGGAGCCATCCACTATGTCCTACCTTGAGCTATAGAGCCAGAACCTCTATTCAGGATTCCAAGCTTCCAGGCTCTACACATTTTATTCAGACACTCTGTGCACTCTGTGCATTTTCTCTTCAAAATGCCTACAAAGGCTGGAAATCATGGAAACCAAAGGCGGCATGAAAACAACCAGGGCTATGGGCTGAGGTACTTGCCTAGCTTGTGGAAGGCCCTGGAACACAATACCACTGGGACTCACAAAAAAGAAAGTGAAATACTTTTGCATGCCTCATAAAATGTGGCTCACTCCTGTCATCCTAGCTACTCAGGAGGCTGAGACCAGAGGATCCAGGTTCAAAGCCAGCTCAGGCAGGAAAGTTAATAAGACTGTTATCTCCAATGACCCACCAAAAAACCAGAAGTGGCGCTGTGGCTCAGGTGGTAGAGCACTAGTCTTCAGCTGAAGACATCAAGGACAGAACCCAGGCACAGAGTTCACGCCCCACATTCGGCAGAGAAAAAAATTTTAAATAAATGAAAGTTTAAAAATAAATGTGTAGGCGCCAGCAACCACCCAGGCAGATAGCGGTACAGAGTTCCAAATCTGTACTATTTATTGTTGTTGTTGTTGTTTTTGGCCAGTCCTGGGGCTTGGACTCAGGGCCTGAGCACTGTCCCTGGCTTCTTTTTGCTCAAGGCTACCACTCTGCCACTTGAGCCACAGCGCCACTTCTGGCCGTTTTCTGTATATGTGGTGCTAGGGAATTGAACCCAGGGCCTCATGTATACGAGGCAAGCACTCTTGCCATTAGGCCATATCCCCAGCCCCAAATCCGTACTATCTGTGTATCTGGGTAACATTTCCTGGTCACCCATCACAGAAGCAGTTTTCAGAAAGCATGCAGCTGACCAAAATGTTTCAGATAATTGGGCCATTGACAGCGGTATTG
The DNA here is from genome assembly GCF_023159225.1 of Perognathus longimembris pacificus. Classification (NCBI taxonomy): domain Eukaryota; kingdom Metazoa; phylum Chordata; class Mammalia; order Rodentia; family Heteromyidae; genus Perognathus; species Perognathus longimembris. Next base: position 163,101,788 of record NC_063161.1, on the reverse strand, counting down.
TTTCCGACTAGAACATGGGTTGTGCCCCAGATCCAAGAGCTATGAGCTGCCTAAGAAATCATGACATTAGCACAGCCCATAAGGCAAGACAGGTCACCAAAGACGACTTTGCTACATTCGACTACATGATGTCTATGGATGAAAGCAATCTGAGAGATTTGAAAAGAATAAGTAATCAAGTTAAAAACTGCACAGCTAAAATTGAACTACTTGGGAGCTATGATCCACAAAAACAATTCATGATTGAAGATCCCTATTATGGAAACGACTCCGACTTCGAGCTGGTCTACCAGTAGTCCCTCCAGTGTTGCAAGGCCTTCCTAGAGAAGGACCACTAGGTTAGCACTGCCCACAGCCAAGCCAACAATTCACCCACTAGTCCTGTGCCTAGGTGTAGAAGCTTTCCTTAGCCCCAGCCCCTGTTGTTTCTTCAGCTGAATTACTTTTAAACATAATTGTAGGTGACAAATTAGTTTTATTTACCCAAGAAGTTAAATGACTTCTCATTTTCTCCTGATTACAAAACAGTGGAACAAGGAAATAGGGAAGAACAAAATATAACCCTGTGAAGTAATAATGACCTGAGCTCAAGAAGACATGGACAGTATGGTCTACTTGGCATGTTGCATGCCTAGCACTGCCCAGTACACCTGCTTACCTTGTACCTTGCTGACCTGGGCTCTTATAGAGTCACAATAGCTCTACTGATAGCAGCTCCTCTGCTCTCAGAAATGTTTTAACTCAGTTTACTCATAGAGCACACTTGTATGTTTAAGATAGAAGCAAGGAATGGTGGTGCCTGTAAATCCAGCACTAGGGAGGCTGAGGCAGGAGGATCATAAGTTAAAGGCCAGCCTGGGCTATAACATGCCTCAAATTACAAAAAAAAAAAAAAAAAAAAAACACAAAATAAGAGGAAGACTGGTGGAATAAATCTTTAGTATTCTTACTACTTGTTGCTTTGTATTTGGTTTATTTCAAGGGGGTCAGCTTATTTGTTCCAATTTGAGCCACTTTGCCTTTAAGAATTAAATTCTATATTGGAAGTACACTTGTATGCAAGTAACCTTCAGTCAGTAGAGAGAATGTTTTCCATACACATGCAACTCTAGTATCCAATCAAAATTGACCAGCCAAGAAGTTTTAAAAATTGCAGAGTGCCATTAGGTTGGTGTGCAGTAATGATATGTTGGTAACTATTCTTTCATCAGTATTTAGTAACTTCCAGGCAAAATGGTAACTTTGGTGTACCATCAATTAGCTCACCTCAAATTATAAGGATATTTCAGAAAATATTATTTTCAAAATAAACAACTATGGAGTAACATAAGAGAAAAAATAAATGTATGTAAGACATATATGATAAAAAATGAAAATCTTTTTTTTTTTTTGCCAATCCTGGAGCTTGAAATCAGGGTCTAGGCACTGTCCCTGAGCTTCATTTGCTAAAGGGTAGTACTCTACCACTTGAGCCACAGCACCACTTCCTGCTTTTTCTGTGTATATGGTACTGAAGAATCAAACACAGGGTTTCATGAATGCTCGGGGGACATCCTACCATTAACCCACATTCCCACCCCCAAAAATCTTTCTGTGCTGGTCAGGGCTTGAACTCAGGCATGAGCACAGGCTGGTGACATCATGGGTGGCACCTGCGGGGATGCGTGTGCATCTGCAGTGCCCTGACCCCTGACCCCAAACCCGCCAACCTCGACCGGACCCAATCCAACCGCCATGACCCAATCCAACCCCGACCCCTAACCCAGGCCCCAGGATGGACATGAAAGCAACAGAGGCCAGGGGCCTGGGCAAGGCATGAGTTCTCCAGAGCAGGTTATAATCGGGGCCATCCACACTGTTCTACCTTGGGCTACAGAGCCAGAACCTCTATTCATGATTCCAAGCTTCCAGGCTCTACACATTTTATCCAAACACTCTGTGTTTGGGACATGACTCAGTATAAAGGTGTTTGCCTGGCTGGCAAAGCATGCTCCAAAAACTAGACAAAATACCCTGGTATGCCAAGTAAAATGTGCAATAAACAAGAGAGGCAAGCTGAACTTCACCACACACTTCCACAAATACCCCCACACCCATGCCCTGAGCCTGCCTAGACTAGAATCAGACACTAAAGTCTCTGCAGTGACTGGGAGCTGGATCCAGAAACCTGGTTTGGGCCTGTTATAATGTAAATTATCAGAAAAACCACATTTTGAAGGATCCAATCTTGGAGTCTTTATTAGAATGCTAGCAGTCTATAGGTGTTGGGATCTGGACGATCCCTTTCTCCCCCCACGGGGAGAATGGTAACCACAAACTCTATGAAAGAGCACTCAGCCTGGCCCTCCGCCAGCGGAAGGCCAAAGGCGTGCTCACATGGGCAAGCGCTAAGTTGAGGACGGGTTGCTGAAGCTTCCCCTCCCCCCAGTCCCCCCACATGTTACCGAGGGCGGAGGCGAAAAGGAAGGCATCAGGGACACGCTGCGGTGGTGGAAAGCGTCTCAAAGACTTTAATATGGAAGGGCACTTATATAGAGGTAATGGCGGGAAAGAAAGGGGGCTGGCCAAAGGGTCAGTCATAGGCTAGGGGTCACGTTCATCAAGTGACATCACGAAACTTCCCTTTGTGGGCGGGACAACCCCATCATGGTGGCACGCACGTGTTCACCTCCCAAGGGGTGGAGGCCAGAAGGTGGGAGGGACTTCCATTGTCCCAAGGCTGGTGGAAGGGCAGCCTTTCCCAGGCCATAATAATCCCCAACATATAGGCAGCCAATGGTTACAAGAGCCAGCTGCCCCCAAATATACTTATCACTATTAGGAAACAGGCCAGAGAGGAAAGAAAAAGCAAAAACTATACTAACAAACCAATTCAGCTCCAAGAGCTGATTTGGGACACCATGTTGACCAGAGATAAGCAAAGAGACAGGACACAGGATGCAAACATGGAGATGTGTGGCATGGTGTAATGGCACCAGTGCTTGTCTGGGCCTAAATATGGTAAAGTCAGGGGACAGGGTAATAGGAAACTCCTAATACCAAGCACTGGACTGACAGGTTCAGTAACCTACAAGGGAAGTGCTCACACCTGTCTCCAGGAATTCAGGCACAACCATCAACAGGGGGTCAGAATTCCCTCCCTCCACCATGAAGAAGAGATGCCAAACCCTACAATTCAACATGTGTGTGGCCAAGATGGCGCCAGCCAGACCTGACCTCCTTACTTCAGGGCTTAGGCACCCTGAAGCCACTACAAGAAGGGCACAAATGAACAAACAAGAGAGGAAGGCCGCACTTCTCCATACACAACCACAAACACCCCACACCCATGTTCTGGGCCTGCATAGACTGAAAGTGCCAGCTAAAAGCTTGACAATGGCTGGGAGCCGGCTCCAGAGGCCTGGTTTAGGGACTGGCCTCACCCAAGCCACTTCAGGAGAAGCAGACCATATTTCTCCACACTGTCCCTCACCTGTATCCATGCCCTGGGCCTGCATAGACTGAAATTGCCAGCTAAAAGCCACCTACAGAAGCCTGGTTTGGGGACTGGCCTCACCAAAGCCACTTCAGGAAGGACACAAACACACACAGAGGGTCAGGCATGCAATAAAAACCAACACCCATGCCATGGGACTGCCAAGACTGATAGCACTGTCTAAAAGCTCTGCACTGACTGGGAGCCAGCTCCAGAAGACTGGTTTGAGGCCTAGACTCACTGAAGACAATAGGGAGGCAGGCCGCGCTCCTTCACACACCCCACAACCATGTCTGGGCCTGCCAAGACTGAAAGCCAGCTAAATGCTCGGCACTGACTGGAAGCCGGCTCTGGAGGCCTGGTTTGAGGCCTTAGGCTCACCGAGGCAACTTCAGGAAGGGCCCAAACAAGCAAACACGAGAGGCAGGCCACACTCTCCACACACTTTCACAGACACCCAACAACTGTGGCTTGGGCCTGCCAAGACTAAAAGCCACAGCTAAAGGCTGGGCACTAACTGGAAGCTGGATCCAGAGGCCTAGGTTGAGGATTAGCCTCACCAGAGCCACAAACAAGCAAACAGGAGAGACAGGCCACGTTTCTCCACACACTTTCACAAACACCCCACCATCATGACCAGGGCCACACCTGGCAGGAAGCTTAGCTAGCTCTGCTTGTCTTCCAGAGTTGCCTCAAGATCAGCCCAGTGCACCTGGGTCTGGCCTTACCACACACAAGCAGAATCTACACACGGTCAGCATTCCTCCAGGCTTCCCCACACAGAAAAGCTGCTGGTGCCAAATGGGATGGGTGTACAGAAGCCCAGCATAACCACCGACCACAGTAAGCCTGACCAGCTGTGTACACCCAAAGCCAACGATGGAACTCCCAGTGAAAGGAGCTTCTGGCAGGCCTGTTTGTTCCCCCCAGAAGTGAGCTAAACCAGTTCAATGCTCAGGCCACACCCCTTGACTTCTAACTTCCTCCTCCTTGCCCCTTCCCTTTTTTGCTGTGATCCCCATAAGCACCTCTACCTTCCTGGCTCTTTCCCTGCCTCTCTCATGCTGGGATGCCCCCATAAGCATAGCTCCTTGACCTCCTCCATTTTACCCCTCTCCTCTCATACTGTGATGCCCAAATAAGCCCTGCAACTCTACCTTCCTAAATAAGGTAAAGTCAGGGGGCAGGGTAATAGGAAGCTGCTATTCCTAAGCCCTGGACTGACAGGTTCAGTCACCTATAAGGAAAGTGCTCACACCTGCCTCTAGGAACTCAGGCACAACCATCACCTGGGGGTCAGACTTCCCTCCCTCCACCATGAAGACTAGATGCCAGACCCTAAAATTAAACATGTTTGTGACCAAGATGGCGCCGGCCAGACCTGACCTCCTTCCTGCGGGGCTTGGGCACCCTGAAGACACCACAGGAAGGGCACAAGTGAGCAAGCAGGGAGGCAGGCCGCGCTCCCCCACACACTGTCACACCCCAAACCCGTGCCACACCTGACAGGAGGTTCCGCTTCCTTGGATGCGCTCAGATCGTCTCCTGGAGTCGCCTCAAGGTCGGCAGGCGTAGTGCTCCCAGGCTGCTCTCCGCGGGCCTCGGCTCCGCAGACCTCGGCTCTTCTCCCGCCCACAAGTGGCTCGGCCGCCCGGCCTCCATTCTCCACAGGCCCGGGCCTCGGTCCTCCTCTGTCCGCAGGCCCCGGCTCACCTCCTGTCCTCCATCCTCAGGCCCGGGGACTCGCTCTCCTCCCACCCGCGAGCCTGCAGATCGCTCCTGTGGCAGTTCAGCTGCACGAGGCTCTCCTGGCTGTGGCTTTCCCGCGCCTCTGCTCCCTTTCCTGCGGCTCTCCTCCCTTTCCCCGGAAGTCCCGCCCTCCCAGGGTGGAGGCGGAGGTTCCGGTCCCCTCCACGTGAGGCAGGGCCTCTTCCCATGCTCTGCAAGGCCCCCCCACCCCCCTCCCCCGCGACCGAGTAGGGCGGGGCTGTGACGCCATGAGGGGCGGGGCCGTGGCCATGGCATGGGGAGGGGCCGTGATGCCACCAGGGGCGGGGCCAGGAAGACGAGTGGGGCAGGGCTGTGTGGCCACTGTGGGGCAAGGCTGAGACACTTTCAGGGCAGGGATCTCCATTTGGGGTTAGGACTTTGGACCCTTGACCAGTGCAAATGCATTTATCCATGCCATCACCATCGCCATTGCCCTCAGGGCCACATGCTCGGGACCAGGCGCTCACCCCGCGGGGCCTGGCGCTCAAACCAGGCCTTCACTGTCCCCGCCCCGCTGCTGAGCCGCAGCTCTTCTCTGACCTACAGTGCGCTTACATGCACAGGAACGTTAAGGACGGGACCCGGAGCTCCTGCGTGCGTGGGAGGCAGCGCTCCACCCCGAGCCAGTGCTCGCTGCCACCCGCGCGAGTTCAGTGTTCCCACGCATGTGTGAAGGAAGGGGCTGGTGACGTCAAGGGTGGCACGTGCGGGGAGGAGGCATGTGCATCAGCAACATGCCAGCAGTGCCCTGACCCCTAACACAACCCCACCACCCTCCCTGCCACCCAATCCGACCCAAGACCCAGGCCCCAGAATGGACATGAAAGTATAAATGAAAACTTGATGCAGACTTGAACAGAGGCCAGGGGCCTGGGCAAGGCATGAGTTCACCAGAGCAGGTTCTAATGGGAGCCATCCACTATGTCCTACCTTGAGCTATAGAGCCAGAACCTCTATTCAGGATTCCAAGCTTCCAGGCTCTACACATTTTATTCAGACACTCTGTGCACTCTGTGCATTTTCTCTTCAAAATGCCTACAAAGGCTGGAAATCATGGAAACCAAAGGCGGCATGAAAACAACCAAGGCTATGAGCTGAGGTACTTGCCTAGCTTGTGGAAGGCCCTGGAACACAATACCACTGGGACTCACAAAAAAGAAAGTGAAATACTTTTGCATGCCTCATAAAATGTGGCTCACTCCTGTCATCCTAGCTACTCAGGAGGCTGAGACCAGAGGATCCAGGTTCAAAGCCAGCTCAGGCAGGAAAGTTAATAAGACTGTTATCTCCAATGACCCACCAAAAAACCAGAAGTGGCGCTGTGGCTCAGGTGGTAGAGCACTAGTCTTCAGCTGAAGACATCAAAGACAGAACCCAGGCACAGAGTTCACGCCCCACATTCGGCAAAGAAAAAAATTTTAAATAAATAAAAGTTTAAAAATAAATGTAAGACCTATATGATAAAAATGAAAATCTTTTTTTGCCAATCCTGGAGCTTGAACTCAGGGTCTAGGCACTGTCCCTGAGCTTCTTTTGCTCAAGGGTAGGATTCTACCACTTGAGCCACAGCACCACTTCATGCTTTTTCTGTGTATGTGGTGCTGAGGAATCAAAAACAGGGTTTCAAGAATGCTAGGGAAGCACCTTACCCCTAACACACATTTCCACCCCAAAAATTCTTTTTGTGCTGGTCCTGGGGCTTGAACTCAGGCATGAGCACTCCAACACTTGAGACACAGCTCTGCTTCTACTAGAGGTTTTTTGTTGTTGTTGATTGATGATAAAGAGCCTCATGGACTTTCCTACCAGGCTGGATTCAAACTGCAATCAACAGATTTTGGCCTCCTGAGTAGATAGGATTATAGGCATCTGGAAAAAACATTTTCCACACATCCCCTCCACCCTAAACTCTGTGCTCTATGCAAGACCGAGATTGGGTCTATGTTCTCCTAACCAAGATTTCTTGGGGTCCACTGAGGCCATCCTACATTGGACTGAACACCTGGATGCAACACCTACCATTGCAACGCTCAACACTTAGGCCTCTCCTCTGTTGAGTGGGATCAGAGCCATGACTGATGGAAGGAAAAACAGGAAAAGGCCACTTAGACCACACTTTCTGCTCCTGCCTTCTGCTACCTCCATCCAGCTCCTAATGAGACAGATCTCACGCCAGGCCTGGGGGCAGTGATGGCCCACTGAGACCACCAGAGAACACAACTCAGAATAAAGGTGCTTGCCTGGATGGCAAGGAATGCTCCAAAAACTAGACAAAATACCCTGGTATGCCAAGTAAAATGTGCAATAAACAAGAGAGGCAAGCTGAACTTCACCACACACTTTCACAAATACCCCCACACCCATGCCCTGTGTCTGCCTAGACTGAAAGCACCATCTAAAGTCTCTGCAGTGACTGGGAGCTGGATCCAGAAGCCTGGTTTGGGACTGTTGTAATGTAAATTATCAGAGAAACCACATTTTGAAGGATCCAATCTTGAAGTCTTTATTAGAATGCGAGTAGTCTATAGGCAGCCAATTGTTACAATGGCCTGCTGCTGCCCCCAAATATATTTAACACTGTTAGGAAACAGACCAGAGAGGAAAGAAAAAACAAAAACTATACTAACAAACCAATTCAGCTCCAAGAGCTGATTTGGGACACCATGAGGACCAGAGATAAGACAAGAGACAGGACACAGGATGCAAACACAGAGATGTGTGGCATGGTGTAATGGCACCAGTGCTTGTCTGGGCCTAAATATGGTAAAGTCAGGGGACAGGGTAATAGGAAACTCCTAATACCAAGCACTGGACTGACAGGTTCAGTAACCTACAAGGGAAGTGCTCACACCTGTCTCCAGGAATTCAGGCACAACCATCACCTGGGGGTCAGAATTCCATCCCTCCCTCCACCATGAAGACGAGATGCCAGACCCTACAATTCAACATGCGGCCAAGATGGCACCGGAGAAACCTGACCTCCTTACTTCAGGGCTTAGGCACCCTGAAGCCACTACAGAAAAGGCACAAATGAACAAACAAGAGAGGAAGACTGCACTTCACACACAATCACAAACACCCCACACCCATGTTCTGGGCCTGCATAGACTGAAAGTGCCAGCTAAAAGCTTGACAATGACTGGGAGCTGGCTCCGGAGGCCTGATTTGCCGACTTGCATGGCCCAAGCCACTTTAGGAGAAGCAGACCGTAGTTCTCCACACTATCCCTCACCGTATCCATGCCCTGGGCCTACCTAGACTGAAAGTGCCAACTAAAAGCCAGCTCCAGAAGCCTGGGTTGGGAACTGGCCTCACCAAAGCCACTTCAGGAAGGACACAAACCAACACAGAGAGGCAGGCAGGCCGCAGGCAATAAAAACCCACACCCATGCCATGGGCCTGCCAAGACTGAAAGCACCGGTGACAAGCTCTGCACTGACTGGGAGCCAGCTCTGGAAGACTGGTTTGAGGCCTAGCCTCACCAAAGCCCACTTCAAGAAGGACACAAATGAGCAAACACGAGAGGCAGGCCACGCTCCTCCACACACTTTCACAAACACCCCACAACCATGGCCTGGGCCTGCCAAAACTGAAAGCCCACTAAATGCTCAGCACTGACTGGAAGCCGGCTCTCGAGGACTTTTTTGAGGCATTAGCCTCACCAAAGCCACTTCACGAAGTGTCCAAAGGAGCAAACAGGAGAGGCAGCCCATGCTACTCCACACACATTCACAAGCACCCCACACCCATGCCCGGGGCCACACCAGCCAGGAGGCTCGGCTTAGCTCTGCATGTCTTCTGGAGTTGCCTCAAGGTGAGCTCTGTGCACCTGGATCCAGCCTTCTCCACAAACAAGCTGCATCTGCCCACGGTTAGCATTCCTCCAGGCTGCCCCATACAGACAAGCAGCTGCTGCCTGATGGGATGAGTATACGGAAGCCCAGGCCCACCACCAAACCACAGTGAGCCTGACCAGCTTTGTAGGCCCGAATACAACTAGAGGACCCTCAGAGAAAGGAGCTGCTTCCTAGCCTTGTGGCAAATCTGCTTGTTCCTGGCAGAAGCAACCTAAACCAGTCCAGCGCCCAAGCCACACCCCTTGACCTCTCACTTCCTCCCCTTGCCCCTCCACTCTTGTTCTGTGATGCCCCATAAGCCCTGCTCCTTCACCTCTCACTTCCTGTCTCTTGACCCACCTCTTTCATGTTGATGCCACATAAGCCCCGCCCCTGCAGCTCTCACTTCCACCCCCTTGCCCCCTCCTTTCCTGTGCTGTGATACCCCATGAGCCTGGGCCCTTTACCTATAGCTTCAAGACTCTTGCCCCGCCTCTCTCATGCTGTGATGCCGCAAAGCCCCACCCCTGCATCTCAGGCCCCACTCCTCCACGCACTTTCACAGCCACCCAACAAGTGTGGCCCGGGCCTGCTGAGACTGAAAGCAATGGATAAAAGCTCAGCACTGACTGGAAGCCAGCTCTGGAGGCCTGGTTTGAGACCTAGCCTCACCAAAGCCACTTCGGGAAGGGCCCAAACGAGCAAACACGAGAGGTGGGCCTCATTCCTACACACACTTTCACAAGCACCCCACACCCATGCCCTGGGCCCCACCTGGCAGGAAGCTCGGCTTAGCTCTGCTTATCTTCCAGAGTTGCCTCAAGGTCAGCAGGGTGCACCTGGGTCCGGCCTTCTCCACAAACAGGCCGCATCTGTGCATGGTCAGTGTTACTCCAGGCTTCCCCACACAGAAAAGCGGCTGCTGCCTGATGGGACGGGTGTACGGAAGCCCAGACCCACCACCAAACCACGCTGAGCCTGACCAGCTTTGTAGGCCAAAACCCAAAGATGGGACCTCACAGAAAGCAGCTGAGTGACTAGCTTATCCAAGGCAGAATGGACATAGTGCCAGGGCCACGCCCCTTGACCGCTCAATTCCTCCTGGTTTCCCCACCCCTATCATGCTGTAATGCCCAATATGCCCCGCCCCTGTACCTATCACTTCCTGGCCCTTGCCCCTCCCCTCTCCTGCATTGAAGCCCAATAAGCCATGCCCCTACACCTCTACTTTCCTTGCTTTTGCCCCACCTGTCTCCTGCTGTGACACCCATAAGCTCAACACCATAAGCCACCCCACAACCATGGCCTGGGCCTGCCAAGACTGAAAGCACCAGCTAACAGAGGCCTAGCCACACCACCTAAGCCACTTCAGGAAGGTCACAAACAAGCAAACAGGAGGGGCAGGCCACAATTCTCCACACGCTCTCACACCCACCCAACTACCGTGGCCTGGGCCTGCCAAGACTAAAAGCACCAGATAAAAGCTCTGCACTGACTAGAAGCGGGCTCCAGAGGCCTAGTTTGAGGCCTAGCCTCACCAAAGCCACATCAGGAAGGGCACAAACAAGCAAATGGGAGAGGCAGGCCGCGCTTCTCCACACACTTTCACAGCCACCCCACACCCAAGCCCTGGGCCCCACCTGCCAGGAAGCTCAGCTTAGCTCTGCTTGTCTTCCGGAGTTGCTTCAAAGTCAGCCTGGTGCACCTGGATCCAGCCTTCTCCACACACAAGCCACATCTGCACACGGGCAGCGTTCCTCCAGACTTAAACACACAGAAAAGCGGATGGTGCCAGATGGAACGGGTGTATGGGAGCCCAGACCCACAACCAAACCACGCTGAGCCTGACCAGCTTTGTAGGCCCAAATCCAGAGATGGGGGCTACTGGCAGGACTGCTAGTCCCAGGCAGAACTGACCTAAACCAGTCCAGTGACAGGGCCCCGCCCCTTGACTTCTCACTTCCTCCCGCTTTCCCCACCCCTATCCTGCTGTGATGCCACATAAGTCCCGCCCCTGAACCTCTCATTTCCTCCCCCTTGCCTCTCCCCTCTCATGCTGTGATGCCCCATAACCCCCACCCCTGCACCACTAACTTCCTGCCTCTTGCCCCACCACTGTAGTGCTGTGATGCCCCATAAGCCATGCCCCTGCACCTCTCACTTCCTTCCCCTTGCCACTCCCCTCTCCTGCTGTGATGCCCAATAGCCGCGCCCCTGCACCTCTCACTTCCTGGCCCTTGCCCCAGCCCCCTCCTGCAGTAAAGCCCAAACAGTGCCCCTTCACCTCCACTTTCCTTGCTTTTGCCCCACCTGTCTCCTGCTGTGACGCCCCATAAGCTCGACACCATAAGCCACCCCACAACCATGGCCTGGGCCTGCCAAGACTGAAAGCACCAGCTAACAGCTCTTCACTGACTGGAAGCCGGCTTTGGAGGCGTGGTTTTAGACCTAGCCACACCACCTAAGCCACTTCAGGAAGGACACAAACAAGCAAACAGGAGGGGCAGGCTGTGATTCTCCACATGCTCTCACACCCACCCAACTACCGTGGCCTGGGCCTGCCAAGACTAAAAGCACCAGATAAAAGCTCTGCACTGACTAGAAGCGGGCTCCAGAGGCCTAGTTTGAGGCCTAGCCTCACCAAAGCCACATCAGGAAGGGCACAAACAAGCAAATGGGAGAGGCAGGCCGCACTTCTCCACACACTTTCACAGCCACCCCACACCCATGCCCTGGGCCCCACCTGCCAGGAAACACCGCTTAGCTCTGCTTGTCTTCTGGAGTTGCCTCAAAGTCAGCTTGGTGTACCTGGGTCAGGCCTTCACATACAAGCCGCATCTGGGCAGGGTCAGCATTCCTCCAGGCTTCCCCACACAGACAAGCAGATGGTACCTGATGGGATGGGTGTACAGAGGCCCAGACCCACCACCAAATCACAGTGAGCCTGACCAGCTTGTAGGCCCAAACCCAAAGATGGGGGCTACTGGCAGGACAGCCAGTCCCAGGCAGAACTGACCTATACCAGTCCAGTGCCAAGGCCACGCCCCTTAACTTCTCACTTCCTCCTGCTTTCTCTGCAACTCTTGTGCTGTAAGGCCCCATAAGGCCCACCCGTGCCCTCTAGCTTCCTTGCCCTTGCCCCTCCCCATCTCCAGCTGTGATGCACCATAAGCTCCAGGCCTGCACCTCTAGCTTCCTGGCTCTTGCCCCACCTCTCTTGTGCTCTGAATCCCCATAAGCCTCACCCCTCAACCTCTAGCTTCCTGACGCCCCACCTGCGAACCTGCTGCCCTGCATGACTAGCAGGCCTTTGCTCCAACCCAGGGCCTGGTACAGGACACTCCACAAGCCTTCAGGGTCTCTCCTGCACCTACAAGTATCGAACCCACTGGCACAAGCAGGCTTAAGGGGACACCTGCTAGGGACAGCAGCTAGGGGCATCACATGGCCACTTCCATTCATCCCAGATTACTGTCACAATCAGACTTGGCAGATAAGGGGGCCAGGGGAGGGAGAACAGAGAGGACAGACAAGACCAGAGATCAAAACAAAACAAGAATAAGCAGGCTGGGTCTTTATTGATGTTTACTCATTATTCCGTTTTCCAGGTAGAAGGGGGAAATACCTTTGCTATCACATGGGTCTCTGTTAGACCTTTACAGCAATCTACTTGGTGAAGGATGAATTTAAATTAAAACATTAAATCTTCTCCTGACTTCATCAACCAATATTTCTTTCAAAAATTTAAAACAGGGCTGGGGATATAGCCTAGTGGCAAGAGTGCCTGCCTCGGATACACGAGGCCCTAGGTTCGATTCCCCAGCACCACATATACAGAAAACGGCCAGAAGCGGCGCTGTGGCTCAAGTGACAGAGTGCTAGCCTTGAGTGGGAAGAAGCCAGGGACAGTGCTCAGGCCCCGAGTCCAAGGCCAGGACTGGCCAAAAAAAAAAAATTTTATAACAGAGAGACAGGCAAACAGCCATGGAAAACAATGGCCAGGAATTCATAGGCAACAAGTGCCATCTTCACACAAAGCTTCCATCCAAGATTAGTTTATTTGTAGCTTCATGCTCCCTCATAAACTACAAAAATGAATGAAAAACCTGGACTCTCCCTCTCCCTCCCCACCTTCTTCCTTCCCTCACTCTGACCTCATCCCTGCTTGCCCAAATAATACTCTAGAAACAGAGTAAGGAGATCTTTAAAGATGAAATTTGTGCTGGAAAACACAGAGACAAAATAACAAATGCACACACACACACACACACACACACACACACACACTTAGACAAAACGAAGCCAGAAGATGGGCTGTGGCTCAAGCAGTGCAGCACAATCTTAAGTAGAAAAGCTAAAGAAGAGCACCCAAGTCCTAAATTCAATCCCTGTTAACAGCACACACACACAGAATTAAAAAAAAAAAAAAAAAAGTTTCACACGTTCACGTCACACCTGTCATTTCCCAAGTAAACAGCAGAAGGCGTCCTAGCACTTGGGACAGTGCCATAGAGCCCCACTGACTCTGTATGGACAATTTCCAAAGGTTCCTACTGATATCTTCTCTTGGGTGCCTTCTCATTACCACAAGCAGTGCAGCACAATCTAAAGTGGAAAAGCTAAAGAAGAGCACCCAAGTCATAATTCAATCCCTATCAACAGCACCCACACAGAGAATTAAGAGAAAAAAACACTGTTCCACACATGTCACACCTGTCATTTCCCACGTAAACAGCAGAGGGTGCCCTAGCACTTGGGACAGCCCCAGAGAGCCCCACTCTGACTCTGTATGGACAATTTGCACAGGTTCCAACTGATATTCTCTTGGGTGCCTTCTCATTGGAGCACTGAGGGAGTCACTGAGCACAGGGCAGAGTCCAACTATTGGGGAAATACTGAAAGGCAGAACGAATGGATCACAGCATGATATGTTTTAATTCTACAATGGATTCCCAAATTTTGCACTGAGAATGTGGAAACTAACAAAATATAAAAGTCATTCAAGAAGACTTGGCTAGCACGTGAGTGGCCAGGATTCAATAGCCAACCCTAAAATGTGGTTTAGAATGTAGAAATGGTAGATGAACTCAGAACTACTGTACAGTTTCCATAGTAATGCCTAAAATACACTATGGAGATTCAACAATCAGTTACATTTCTTCCCTTGTTCACATCTTTGGATTGTGTGTCTCTAAGGTCATTCAGTGGTTTATCATAAATTTATTGAATCTCCATTCTTAGGAATTAACAGGTGCTTTGTCTCTGGAGAGTTTGGCAGCCTATCTTGGGTGCTTTGGAGATTTTGGCAGCTTGTCTTGGAAATCTTAGGAGATTTGTACTGATTTCCTTTAAAGCAGTTCAACTAATGGGACTTTTCTTTGATGGCTAGTGGATTTTCTGTCACCCACCATAGCACCTACTCATCTCCAGGCTTCAGCTTTGTCCAACCCAAACATCACAGTTACCTTTCCTGACATCTTCTGTTTAGCCTCTGAAGCTTCAGTGCTCAGTCGATACCGGTAGAGGCTAGACGCTCATGGATGCCCTTGTGCAGGTGTGCTCCAGATGGACAGCATCTCCTTAGAGCCAGATACTGTGAGCCTGCACCTCCATGTCTACTGGGATGGACATGGCGAACCTCTCTGCACAGAGTCAGTTGCCCTCCAACATCAGTGGCTTCACACACGCCTTCATATCCCCTAGCAACCCCACAGGTGAGCAGGACCCCACAATCAAGTTGCCCCATGCTCGGTTGGTTGCAGCCATCTGGTGTGCCTTGAAGATCATGAGTTAAAGGCCACACAGTGAAACCCTTCCCCCAAAAATCAAAAGAAAGAACTTGTTCAACATCCATTACCCTCATTACACATGAGGGAAATAAAATCAAAACCACAAGACAACACTTCAGAAACAGAAAACACATGTAAAAATGATCAAGTATTGGTAACAAATTTAAAGAAGTGGACATTGTTCATAGAAACACGAAATTGTGCAGCAGCTGTGGAAAACAGTTTGGCGCATGTGAAACAAAAGCTAACACTTGAATTTCCATAGGATCCAACAATTCTATTCCTTCAAATACTGACACAAGTGAAAACATTCACACAGAAATGTGTGAATAGGGGCTGGGGATATAGCATAGTGGCAAGAGTGCCTGCCTCGGATACACGAGGCCCTAGGTTCGATTCCCCAGCACCACATATACAGAAAACGGCCAGAAGTGGCGCTGTGGCTCAAGTGGCAGAGTGCTAGCCTTGAGCGGGAAGAAGCCAGGGACACTGCTCAGGCCCTGAGTCCAAGGCCCAGGACTGGCCAAAAAAAAAAAGAAATGTGTGAATAGATAAATGTGTAGCAGCATTATGCACAACAGCAATTCGATAGAAACAAGCCAAGTATCTAGGACAAACAGACACACAACATGGGCAGTGTGCATCACTAAAGTGTTCAAGTTCTTCTGTATCAAGTGAACTTTACTTCAATCTTTAAAAAGATTGTGTTCCCAGAATACTCTTAGGATGAATTTGCTTCCCATTGTTATTCGTATCTGACACAAATGAGATTCTTTCTCCCTCTACAAATTATGGAACCAATAACAAAACCAAGAGATGGAGAATTTATACTTCAGCCAGAAAATAGGAAAAATCTGTGGTAGAAACAGAGCCCCCATTTCTCATCTAAGAAATGGGGTCCTTTTGACATGGAATTTCTTTTTTTTTTTTTTTTTCTTTTTGGCCAGTCCTGGGCTTTGGACTCAGGGCCTGAGCACTGTCCCTGGCTTGTTTTTGCTCAAGGCTAGCACTCTGCCAGTTGAGCCACAGCGCCACTTCTGGCCATTTTCTGTATATGTGGTGCTGGGGAATTGAACCTAGGACCTCCTATATACAAGGCGAGCACTCTTGCCACTAGGCCATATCCCCAGCCCAAAATGGGGTCCTTTAAAGACTAAGGTCAAAAGAGACATTTTAACTGAGTAGGATCATTCATAACTTTTTTCAGGAAATGAGTAAACAGCCAGTCCACGTGGCATGCTTTATGGCTAAAATGTGTGTTGCCACATCTCCTGCATCCTGCCTCATGGGAGCAAAGGAGGCCACAGGTGTCTGTGTGGCTGCCTAGGTGGGGATCTTGTCAGAAACAGAGCACTGGCTAACACATGGTAACTCCTGGAAGTTAAGAAGTCATTTGCCTGATGATACCATGGTTCCTCCTCAGCATACCTTCCAAGCACCCTACACAGCCCAGTGCTACCTGGAGCATGGCCAGCCAGAGTCTGCATTTTTGTGTCCCAGACACCTTGTTTACTCAGCTCCTAACATAAACCCAGTGACCATCTTTTCATGCCAGGTCCTTGTCACCTTCTCCCTGATACCACCTCAGATGACTGTGATTACAGTGCTGTGTCCCTGACCTACAGTGATGCCAACTTCAAAATGGTTTCTGATAGTTGTCATATCTCAATAAATGGCAATCAGTGTTCTCTCAGCACCAACCATGGGCAAGTATCCTGCTCAAAATAATGAAAGCCTAACAACAACACACTATGTGTGTTTAATCCCACATGTAGAAGGGAAGATGAAGTCCAGGTGAAGTGACCCCTGATCCTGTAATTGCATAGCCTCTTAGTGCTTAACACTCAGATTCCCACCCAGGGTAAGAACCCTAAGAACCACTCAGGGCATCTAACAGTCCACTGAACATAAACCCAGGCCTCATGGGTGGGTGGGGGCACTCCAGCTGTGGGGGGTCACATGTGTCTGGTCCTGAAGTGGCACAGATTCTATGTGAACCATCGGGAGCCTCACTAGCCAGAGTCTCCCAGAGGCTGGGCCCTGGAAGTGGATCCACACTGGTGTCTTACACTTGGTTATACATGAGGGTGCCTGTTCCTCTCTTCTGACCATACCTCTCCCACTCTGGATGCTAAAGACCTATTCTGGGCATGCCTTGCTCCTACTGACCAGGATCTAGCCACCAAGGTTCACCAGGAAACTCCGTCGTCTCTGCAGATCACAAGAGCAATTCCTACCTCAGCTAGGAAAGGCTTGAGGCCTCAGGGAGCCTGTAGTTGCAACTACTTTCTGCTTAGGTCACAGGTCAAGTTTCCCACTTGAAGCCCCAAGGAGGTATCCCAATGTCTCAGTGCCCTGAGACAGACTAGGCTCTGTCTGATCCTGCTCCAAACCTTAGTGCCCCTTAAAAGGTGGAAACTCGGGCTGGGAGTATGGCCTAGTAGCAAGAGTGTTTGCCTCGTATACATGAAACACTGAGTTCGAATCCTCAGCACCACATATATAGAATACGGCCAGAAGTGACACTGTGGATCAACTGGCAGAGTGCTAGCCTTGAGCAAAAAGAAGCCAGGGACAGTGCTCAGGCTCTGAGTTCAAGGCATAAGACTAGAAGAAAAAAAAAAGGTGGAAACCCAGTCACAGAAATGCACACAGGGGAGTTACTCTACAAACTACGCTATTCCATCACAGGTTTAGAAACCAGGACAAGACCTGGAACACACCATGCCCTTGCACCTCTCAAGGGAATGTGGCCTATTAATACACCTTGCTTTCACTACTGGACCTTGTTCCACCTGTTGGACTTCAGAGCTGTCAAAGAAGATCTCCATAGCTCCCAGTGTGCAGTGCCTTGTCATAGCAACCCTAGGGAAATAACACATAAATGTTTTGTCTACACTCTCTCCAGACCATGGGTGCCTCCCTCAAGGTCACCCAATACGGTTTTATAGGAAGCAGGGCCCTTCACAGGCCATGGCTACTGCCAGGGGGTCGTTTCAGTCTGTCCGCCATCCCTGGCCTCAGCTCTCAATCTTAAGGGCAGTGGAAAATTAAGACAAGTAAGAAGTATTGTTGGGGTCAGCTGCACCTTTAAGGGGCCACAGCTGACCTCAGCCTGTCCCTCCCCTTCCTGTCTTTAACCGGAAGAGAAGGAAGTCTGACATCACTTGAGGGACAGCCCCTTGGGACCAATCAGGGGCCCCTCTCTTGTGCCCGCCTTTGGGGTATATCTGGGAGGCTCCTCATTTGAATAAACAGAAGCCCTAGACGTTTTCTCCAGGGACTAACGCGTCCGTGTCGTTCTTGGCGGCTTTGGGGCACCCTGCGACCACAGGCCACCGAGGCTACCTGTGGCCATCGCTCCCTCGTGAGCGATAATGGACCACCCGGGAAGGGGCGGACAAGCCCCTTCCCCCCGCAAGCAAGGGGAAGTCAAGAGAGAAAGAGACCAGGCTACCTGTGGCCATCGCTCCCACATGAGAGCGATAAAGGGCCACCCAGGAAGGGGTGGACAAGCCCCTTCCCCCCCCCCAAGCGAGGGGAAGTCGAGAGAGAGAGCCCACAAAGTATAACTTTCTGAATCTGGTGGGCCTCTACCCTGATGATGCTGCATCAGCAGGAAACAGAGCTTGGTCATCTACACTTTGGAAGAGCCAAGACATCCCTTGTAAACTCAGTTTGAAATGTGACTCAGGAAGATGCATGAAAAGGCTGTTCCACCTGGTCATGGCATCTCACCTGTGTCCACCGAGCCCAGGCTGGGCCTTTAAAGGGGGAAGCATAGAACAGGATGTGTATCTACACCCTTCTCAGAGAGGCCTGGGGCAAAACCAGAAGGGGGAAAGGGAGGAAAGAGGCTGGGTATCAGGATGTTAAGGGTAGGGACCTTTCCCCACAGAACTGAGGATTGATGAAGGGCTTCTGTACAGTGTGCAAATGACCTTCTCAAGAGGCCAAGGCACACCAACACTCAGCAACAGGGGCATTAATTCACTTTCATCAATGTGGACATGAAGCAGCTGGCCAGGTCAGAGAGAACCTGCTGCCTGCCCAGAATGGGAGAGAGCAAAATGTGGTTTGAGTCCTCAAGTAGTATGCACCTCTGACTGTGGGCAGATTCCTTACAAGTAGCCCTTTGCTGGGTATCTGGGCTCTGTTGGATACAGGAAAGACCACAGGCCTGGAATGGGCCTGGGTTTCTCCATGTGGAACAAAGACAGATGGAACTCACCACAGCAGCCTAAAGTGCAGTAGTCACTGCTGCCTCCCTCTGACTCTGGAGGAGCCAGCCTGGTGGCAGAAAGGATCCAGTCCTCCTGGGGCAGGCAGACAGAGAGCTTCCCACCTCCCTGCCCCCCCCCCATACCTGCTCTCTGCTGCCAACACATCATCCTCGGAGCTAAGGAACCCCTGGGTGGGAAAGCCCAGTGCCTTCCTCTTCATCCAGGCCTGAGGACTGCCAGGGGTGCACTGGCTATAGGTAAGCAGTGTGATGGCCTACCAGGTTCCTGGCCAGGAGTTCCTGGTAGGCTATAGAGAGGCTCTATCAGCCCCTGCCCAGGCCTGAAGCAGATGACAGGGTGCAGGTAAGGATTCAGGCAGCATGCTGGGACCCACTCTGACAACAGCAGCCTGCTCTTCTCTAGGAAGCTCTTTTCATGTCCAAATCCACTGCTGAAGTGTCACCAATACCCACAAGACTCTATATCCCTCAAAAGATATCAGCCTGGTCTCAGTCAAGGAACTGGATGGAGTCCCTTCAAGTCCCTCTCTCTCCCCAGCCCTAGCTCAGTAGTCTGTAACTGGGTGCAAACGTTTACAGGTACCAAAGACATGGAAGACCTCAGATGAAGAACTGCCCTCGGCCTTCTAAGCAGCAACAGAAAGTGGATACCTATCCCAGTATACACACAGGACAGGAAACAAAGTCAGGATACTTCTATGGAGGCACATGAGGTCCTGCCACTGTAAGGGCTAATCTGAGAACCTGAATGACTAAATATAAGTTTTAGTGTTAAAATTATAACAGCTTCTAAACTCTGGTGATGACTCCATGCTAGAGGGCTGGACGCCCACCCATGAGACTAGTTTTTTGTAGTTGACATTTAAAAATATAGGGAGCTCTTGTTCCCCTCTGTACCTAGGTAGCAACCATGGTAAAAGACAGTAAAAAATGATCATAGTCATAGACTATTTCTATAGAAATAACCATAATAGTAGTAGAAATGCCATGGTAACTGTTGGGTTAGTTTACTTATGATTGAGTACTGGATTGTTTTAGCCCACTCAAGCTTGCTTAGTGGTAATGGGAAAACATGATAGCAATTGTTAAAATAAAGTCGGTACTAGGACAGCCTGACCACAGAATTCTGTTTCTGTAAACGGCTTGCATAACCCATTTGTGACTTCCTCTACCCCATGCTTAACCCCCTGCATCACTGCTATGTGACCACCTGATGTCAGTTCCTGATATCAAGGCCAGTTCCCATTATCAAAGCCAAAATAGATAACTGAAAGGGTAGATAGCCAATAGAAATAGGACAAGACTTGCTTGCTAAATGCCATCCAATAAAGTATCTGCCATGTTGGAAATACCCTGCCCCTGTAGTAATCACAATAAAAACTCTGCTTATCTGAGGATCGGCGGGTCTCAATGCAGATGCGCTGTGTCGGTGGTGGTTTAGAGTCCAGGCTCCAACTTGCTTTGACTTGCATTTGCATCGGAATCGGCTCCTTGGTGGTCTTTGGGGACCCGAAATCTGGGCATAACACCACAAAAAAAGGAAACTGGTACCTTGGGGTACCAGCAACTCCACCAAATGTTCTCCACAGACCGAACCCTCCATCACTGTACTGCTCCTGAGAGGTGAACCATAGAGAACCAGACCACCCAAGGGCCTGGGTCACCCAGGTGCCATATTACCATAAGGAAGAGTACAGGACCTTTCAACAGGATGACACAGTCCAGGGGAAACCACAACCTATCCTCACAGCTTCATCCTCACCTATCTAGGTTCTTCCAAGGTATTTCTGAGAGTACAGATGGGCTTTGTCCAAAGCTAGGACCCTTGTCTTAAGCTTTAAATTGTATGCTTACACAAAAGTCCTCAAATGCAGGCCTTCCAGTGAGAGGAAATGGACTTTTTTGCATAATAAGTGGGAGACAAAAGGTGAAGACAAATACATGGGGAAGACAAACCCTAGGACAACAGAAAGGAGGGCATGGGAAAGAGCAGGGCTACTAAACCAAGACGCTGGGGAGGATCTTGAGGCCATTCAGACTCTAACCCCTACCCTATCTCCTACCCCATACCAAAACACATGTCCTAACCGTAACCATAACCCTACACTCACCTGTACCCTAATTGTAATACAGCTTCAACCCAACCTTAATCCTACCCCTACCCTAACATGGATCCCCATTGTGCACACTAACTCTAGCCACTACTCACACCCTAACATGCTCCAACCCAAATCCACACCTTAAGCTACTTGCCAATCTTATGCCTCACCCTAAGCCATCCACTAACCAAAATCCATACAATTGTGGCCATTCACTAACCAAAACCCATACAATTGTATATCTAACACATTCATATTGAACACATTGTCTAACTCACCCTAGCCCCTTCCTTAACACGTTCTTAATCCTTACCTGTTCCATAACTTGTTTTGTAAACCACTCCATAACACATCTCATAACTCAAACTCATTCCACAAAGTTAATTCTCACCCACTCCCTAACCCTCAACCCTTCCTAAACCCTGATCCTAAAATCTTCCCTAACAGGCTCCCTAACCCCATCCTTTGTCTACCACATTCCCTAACCCTAAGCCTGACCCATTCCTCAACCATCATTTACTATCTGTCTGTAATAGTGATCCTAACCCTAACTTAGTCCCTAACACTCACCTGCTCGGTAAGGTTAATGGAAAACCCAACACCTGCCTAATCTATTTCCAAACCATAACTAAATCTTAATGCTGACGCCCACTCTGAGTAGCCCTACTACCACCAGTCCTTATTGACATCAACAACCGACCCCTAACACAGTCATATTGTTAGATATGTGTAAATTATCTGAGAAGCCACATACTTAAGGACCGAATCTTGGAGTGTTTATCAGAGCATTAGCAGTCAGCAGACAGCCAGCTGTTACAAAGGCCTGCAGCCCACACAGAAGCTCAACACTGTGGGGACACAGGACAGAGAGGGAGGAAAGAACAAAACCATACAGTTATTGAGTGGGTTTAGTTAATGAAAAGTTTCAAGTAAGGCATAGGATTCCTGAGTGGCTTAGGGTACGGATTAGGGTATGGTTACCATAATCAAACTTTAATCCTACCATTAACACTGAGCCCTCTGCCTGAAGGGTAGGTAACCCAAATATCGCCTATCTTGCCAAAGTTCATTTTCAAAAGCATGTGGTTCTAGGCAGCGTGTTGACTCACCAAAAGCAGACGTCCAGTTCACCCCTTTCCTCGCATTCTCCATCTTCCGAGCACACCGAGGGCCGGGAGTCCTTCGGGCGCCTCCGCTCCTCCCCGGCGCGGCGCGTGGTTCGGCGGTGCTGCCTTCGGGGCGGCCGGGGACCCCCGCGCCAGGCCAGGGCCGCGGGCTGCGCGGGCAGAAGGGAGAGGAGCTGCGGCCGGCGCTGGAGGCGAGGAGCGCGGCTCGGGGCGGCGCCGGCCCGGGGCTCCGCTCCGGGAGAGCCGGGCGGGTGGAGGAGGCGCGCGCGCACCTGCGGGGCCCGGGGCCGGGAGGGGCGGCGCCCGGCGCCCAGAGGCCTCCAGTCCCAGGGCGGTGCGCCCTCGCCCGGCGCCGCCCGGCCCCGAGCGGGCGTTTCGGGCGGGCAGCACCCCCGAGCCTGCGCCCCGGAACCGGGAGGACCCGGACTCGGTGCGGCGGGCGCCGTCCCACAGGTCCGTGCCGGCGGCTCGGGGCCGCGCGGCGGCAGGGAGCGGGGAGCGGGGCAGGAAGCGCGGCGAGGGGAGGGCAGATCTCCCCGGGTCCGGGTGGGGATGGGGCCGGGGGTCGCCCCTTCCAGACCCGGGTCCCCGCGCCCCACCCGGCGCGGAGTTAAGAGCCTCCCGTTAAACTAAGTTCACTCCAGCGCCCCGACACGAACCGCCCGAAAGTTCAAGACCCATCTAAGGAGGATGAGAACCTCCGCCTTCCGTCAGGACCCATTCGTTACCTGATGGCTGCTGGATGCGTGGAGCAGGGAGCGGGAAAGGAGGGCGCCACGGGCCACGCGGTCTCAGGCCGGCGAGGAGAGCTCCTTCCGCTGACCCCCGCCCACGCTCACGGCGCCCGCGGGAGGACAGAGAGCGAGCGCGCCGCCCCGGCAAGGCGGGGATGGGGAGGTGGGGCCCGGATGTGGGGGGGGGAGGGCGGGAGGAGGATACCGCCCCCAGGTGTGCGGGTCACCTAGGAAACCCGGCGAAGACAGCCAGGTGGGGCATCAATCAGCACGTAGCCCTCCGGGGGAGGACCTTACAGCTGTGAACTGTGCATTGATTACCCCACAGTACGTTTGTCCTACCTTTTATGCAAAACAGGTGAAAACAAATATTAATACCCATGGTAAAGAAGATGGGTTTGTAACAGAGAAAGAAATAAGAATCCCCATGGAGAGCCAAGTCTCTTTCCATTTTCAGTGCGAGCCCAGAAAGCCTCAGGCAGGCATTGCTCTTCCAACTATAGGAAGGCTTGTCCTTCAGAAGACATTTCTAATTTAGAAACATAGCCACAGCGTCTCTCCATACTGCTCAGTACATTTGTGGTGGGAAATGTTAGGACTAGGTGTGTGTGTTAGTTCTCCAACTGTTAATGGTTTCAAATGATCTTTTCAAGTCTTTCCACAAAAACATCTGAGCTGTAGAAATCCTTTTTCATTGGTAATGTGTATAAAAAGAAAGACAATGAGGTTACTTCTGTTTAAGAGCTGTCAGCTGAACCTTGCAGTTTTCTACAGTTGTTTTTGTTTTGTTTTACAGTTGTTTACCCAACTACATACCCTTCAAGACAACCGCGACCACATAAAATAACATACCACCAGGCACACAACTACATTCTCAAGGACAATCCCCTTGCACTGAGAGATTCTGTTTCAGGAAAATCCCAAGAAGCAGTACAAGAAATCCATTCACAGAACAACTGTGGTAAACCTGGAAAGGATCTTTGCTTTAAATTATCAAGACCCTGCTGCAACAATTTATTCATATTTTTCATGTTTTAAATGTCTGATGTCAAAAATATTCCAACTTGATGAGCAGTACAATGTTTCAAAACCAAAACACAAACCTATCTTAATAAACAATGAACAGAGCAAACAATGCTTACACTGAGAGGATACTTAGTATTACAATGAAAAGCTACACATAACTGCTCCTGTATACTATATACGCACCAATGGAAACTGTATTTTTATTGTTATTATAAAAGTGATGTGTAGAGGGGTTACATTTGCATAAATCAGGTAAAGACTACATGAACTGATTTCTATTTAACAGTACACACAAATCTTTTTGTTTGGGCATTGCATTGTTTTGCGTTACTGACTTTATTATTTAAAATTTTCACAAACACTTCTTTAAAACTTGACTCGGCTTTCATCAGACTCTTATCTCCAATTAACTATTAGAAAACAGGAAGTAGTGATGTGGATCATGTGGTAGAACACTAGCCTTGAGTGAAAAAGCTCAGGGTCAGTGTCCACGCCCTGAGTTCAAGACCCATGACCACACCAACAAGAACAAAAAGTGATGTTTGTCTCTTTGAACCAGACTTACTTCACTTACCATAATTTTTCTAGGTCTATCTGTTTCCCTGCAAATGATATAACATTTTTCTTTGTAGTAGGTGAGTAAAATTTGTATCTATCTATCTATCTGTATCCAAGTATCTTATTTTCTCGACTCATTGATCGATCCATTGTAGGGCATCTGGTCTAGTTTCATGCCTTGGCTGTCAAGAATAGTGCCATAAGGAGTTCAAGTGTTCAAGTGTCTTTACCATATCCTGACTTGCTATGTTCTAGCTAGATGCCTCAAAGAGCTATCATTAGGTCATAGGGAAGTTCTATATTTAGTGTTTTGAGGAATCTTCAAAGTGCCTTCCAGTGTGGTTTCGCTAGTTTATATCCACTCCAACAGTGCACCAGGCTTCCTTTTTTTCCCAGAATCCCCACTAAGATCTTTTAGTGCTGGTTTTCTCTATGCTGCCCAATCTAAGTGGGGTGAGATGAAATCTAATCCTAGTTTTGTTTTTATTTAATTAAATTTTATTGTAAAGGTGATGTCCAGAGGGGTTACAGTTACATAAGGTAATGATTACATTTCTTGTCAAACAGTGTTACTCCCTCTTCATTTTTTCCCACTAAATACAGTTTTGATTTGCATTTTCTTTATGGATAGGGATGTTGAACATTTTCTCTCGTGTTAAGAGGCTATTATTACTTTTTCTTCTGATAAGTCTCTAGCCCTTTTTTCACATTATTCTTGGGTTATTAATGGGGGGGATAGCTCCTTGTATATTCTGGATATTAGGCTCTTATCAAAAGGTAAAGACCTCCCATGCTCTAGGCTGCCTTTTTAGCTTAGTAACTATGTATTTTGCTGTGCAGAAACTTTTTTTTAATTTAATTTATTTATTAATTGAACACAATTTTTTGACAAGGTGTTGTGCAAAAAGGGTACAATTACATAGTAGGGCAGTGTGTACATTTCTTGTGATATCTTATGCCCTGTTTTTCTTTCCCTTCTCTAGGTCAGATAGACATATATACAATATACAATGTATCAAGAACATATACAGTAGCCACATGGCCAGGCCCAAGAAAATTCACCTAGGGCTTTAAATGTAATGTCGACATTAGACAGTATGTCGACAATAGTCTTATATGAATGTACATACATAGCTTTTGAGCTATTGTATTCCACTGAGAGGTCAATTTTTGACCTTTATATGTTGAGTAGTTATTTGGTTTTAGTTACATACTGTTGGGTCGCTCCCCCAATCCTGTGGGAAATACTATTTGACAAGCAGTTTTTGGTTTCACAGACCTGGTCTCTAGTGTCTCTCCGTCTCCCTTTCTTAACATTCATATATCAGGGAGATCATGCCCCTTTGTTTTCTGTGTTCTAGGCTTGTCTCGCTCAACATTATTTGTTCAAGTTCTGACCATTTCCCTGTGAATAACAATATTTCACCATTCCTAATCGCTATGTAGTATTCCATTATGTATAGGTACCATATTTTTTTGATCCATTCATCTGTGGAGGGGCATCTGGGTTGTTTCCATATTTTGGCTATTTGAATTGTGCAGTGATAAACATGGAAGTACAAATGTCTTTTTGATATCTTGGGACTTGCTGTTTAGGATAGATGCCTAGGAGTGGTATGGATGGGTCATAGGGTAGGTCTATATTGAGCTTTTTGAGAAACCTCCATACTGTTCTCCAAAGTGGTTGTACTAATTTGCACTCCCACCAACAATGGAGAAGTGTTGGGGTCCATCTTCCCCCTAGATGGAAGGGGCCTGAGGCACCTCCCCCAGCTGAGGAATGCAGCCCTTCCATCCTCCCTACATTGGAATCTGGAGAAACCGGTCCGATAAGAGACCCCCGACCTAGCTGGCAGCCAGCCTGGCGCCTACCAGCCCCGCCCTGGAGGTCGAGTGACGTAGCCCCTTGGAGGTCAAGTGACCAGCCCCTTGGAGGTCACCTGACAGCTCATGGCCTATGGGAATCCTGGCCAACCCCCTTCCCCTGATCATCTACCCTTGCCCCTCTCTCAATAAAGTTAGTTCGCTCTCAGAAGCTGACTCCGTGGTCTATGTCCGTTGCTTCCAGAGTAGGATAGCGGTCACATTGCCACGCGGGTCGCGCGCCCGCCAGGACGGAGACATCCCCACGTCTCACCCCGACAAACCTGCAGGCCGAGGGTCGGGGGAGAAGGTGATGCGAGGATAATAAGAGAGAAAGAAATGAGCACTTGAGCCGGAGCAGAGAGAGCAGTCCCCACAGAGTGGCGCCCAACGTGGTTTGCACGAATCCACGCAAGAAAGCCCGGCTCCCGACCGGCCCTGACGGAAACAGGTTGGAAATCCTGAGACGCGCGATCCTCCCACCCCAGGTAAGAGGATGGGACAACTCCAGAGTCGGCGAAACAATTCGCCCCCTAAGATCCTAAAGTTCACCCTCCAAAACGCGGGGATTAATATCTCAGAGCCCTGCGCCATACAAATTTGGGAGGAATTGACCCACAGGGTCCCGTGGCTAACTGGAGCCAACCCACTCTCGTGGGAAACTTGGGACCAACTAGAGCGGGAATTACAAACAACAAAATGTGGAGGAGAACTCCCACTGCGAGCCATTAAGACTCTCAAGGCTTGCCTCTCTTGGGACCCGGGCGGGAAGTCCCTGGATTCAGGAGAAGGAAGCTGGAGGGAATTTTGATCTGGAGTGGGCCCCGATGCCTACTCCAAAAAGCCCTGGGACCAAATCTCGTTCGGTACCCAGGAATCCAAAGCAGAGGCTGGCAGGAGAGGAGCAGAGCAGCCGCAGGCTTGCTACCCCTCCCCCATGTGAGGCTCAGCTTGACTCTATACATATGCAGATTTCGGCAGCCCTGAGCCGCTTTTCTGCGGCGGCGGTGCCCCGCAGCAAAAAAAAAAAAAAAAGACCGGCCTGGCCACTTTTAAATTCAGAGGCCTTGAAGCTACAGATTTTCATGAGTGCAGGAGGATGGTTCTTGAGAGAGGCAGGCCGAACGCGTCCTGGACAAAATATCAACTTTACAGCCTGGCTTTAAGATTTCCCACTAACCAAGGCAATAAACAGCCTAAAGCCCCTTGCTGGGCAGTCCCTATTCCCAGAGACAGTAATCATGATATTTGAAAAAAGTTCCGATTCTTAATTGATACAGGAGCAGATCGGACCATATGCATTTAATTGGACAACATTATTATTGGATCAGCAGACGCCCATGTGCTAGATTTGGCCTATAGCAAGGCCCAAACACTCCTTCAAAGAGGAGGGCTGCGTATAGCCAGTGACAAGGTTCAGAAAGTATACCCCTTCAAGATCTTGGGGGCAGAGCTTAAACTAGACTCTGTATGCCCACTCAAGCCCCAGTTATCCTTCCAGGCAACTTATACTCTGGTGGAGATGCAAAGACTGTTAGGTGAAATTAATTGGCTAAGATCCTGGCTTCAACTGCCTACAGAGGAGCTGTTACCACTCCATGACTCTTTGAAGGGCAAAGCGCCCACTGATGTTATTACAATAACTCCATCACTCCAAACAGCCTTCCAGAAAATCCAATTGGCCTTAAATAAGGCACAGCTGGCATGCTACAAGCCTAAGTGCCCACTCTGCCTTTGGATCCTCCCCGGATCCGAACTTTCTTCAGCTGCAATTACCCAATCAGGCGAGCCCCTTCAGTGGGTGCACGCATCAGTGGGAGGAGCTCCCAGAGTTTATTCCCAGCTGGACCAGCTAGCTGACTTGGTAATTAAGGGCAGGGATACTTCCCTGAGACATTATGGAAGAGATCCTGACGTGCTAACTATTCCCTACCGGTTGTCAGATTTTGAATGGGTCAGGAGAAATAATTCACGTGTGGCTAGTGCCCTGGAGGGCTTTATGGGTAAGATAGATTGCCACTATGGCACTTCAAGATGGGTGACCTCATTTTCCAGGCTACAATGGACACCCCCTGTGCTTTTCTCTACCAAGCCTCTTGTCAAGGCTGCCAATGTCTTTACAGATGGTGGGCGAGCCGGCTCTGCCGTAGTGGTGCGCTCCGCCTCGCCCCCTACCGGTGGGAAAGATAACACCCATTACTTTGAAGCCGTCACTGGCTCTGCACAATTTAAAGAGTTGTATGCAGTCGCCTTGGCACTGACCCATGTTAAACAGCCAATGAACTTGTTCTCTGATAGTCTATATGTGGTTAACTTGCTACCCAACCTGGTATGTTCACATATCAAGTTGGATGGAAACCCAATCACTCCTCTGATGATCCAAGTCAGGTCTCTGTTAAAAGAGCGGAGTGAGCCTATTTTTTTACAGCACCTTCGTGGACACCAAGGACTGCCTGGGGACCTGGCACAAGGTAATCATATGGCTGACCAGCTGGCCACTGATGGAACCATCATAGCGCTAGCCATTGTACAACCTCAAAACCTCCAAATGGCCAAAGGGCTTCATGAGCGTACTCACTTAAATTGGAGAGGGTTACATCAGAGATTTCCTTCAATTCCTATAAAAGACTTAAAAAAGATTATAAGGACTTGCAAATCATGTATGCCTTTCGTGCAAGTCCCTCCCTTACAATCTCCAGGTGTAAATTCAAGAGGTTTAAGACCCAACTTAATTTGGCAGACTGATGTGACCCATTACGCCCCCTTTGGAAGGCTAAAATATATATTTATGTCCATTGACACCTGCTCTGGTGCATGTTGGGCCTCTCTGCATACCGGTGAAAGAGCACGGCATGCTGAAAGCCACTTCTTACAATGTTTTGCTATCCTAGGACTGCCTTTACAGGTTAAAACAGATAATGGACCTTGTTTCACCAGTAAGCCTTTACAGGCATTTTTCCAAATGTGGAATATTAAACATACCACTGGAATACCTTATAACCCAAAGGGTCAAGCCATAATTGAGAGGCATAATAGGACCCTGAAGGATCAATTATTAAAACAAAAAGGGGGGGGGGGGAAGCCCCCAGGACCAGCTGAGGACAGCGATGTTTACATTGAACATTTTAAATTTCTCTAAGGACCAACCTCTGTCGGCTTTCCAGAGACACTGGTCAAGCCAAACACCCTACTTAAAAGTGGAGGCCCGGTGGAAGGATTCTCTGACAGGGGCGTGGCGTGGACCCGACCCAATTATCAGCGCAGGAAGGGGATTCGCCTGCGTCTTCCCTACTGGGGAACCGAATCCAATCTGGATACCAGCTAGAGATGTAAAATATTGTCCAACAGAATGACCACCCAAGGGCACCTGCCCTTGAGGGATGTCTCCCCTTGTTTCCTCTCAGGAAAGCAAAGACCGAGGTGGAATTTTCTAAGGAGAAACGGGAAAGCCTGCCTGCACCAGCGATGGACCTGGACCCAGTGTCGGCCCTGTTTCTTCCCTGGACCCTGCCTGACGCCCTTTGGAGTAACGTTTGCTGTGGCAGCGTGACCCACAGCCTTGCACAAGGACCAAAGGGAAATTTTGCACGGTTGTCCCTCCCTTTCGCTCCCCCCTTTGCTGCTTATCTTAGGGGTCCCCATTGGGGGGAAATAGGAGCTAAAGGACTTGGACACTTTAATGTTTTATTACAAATGTTTATAATAAGTAAGGTATTGGCACCTTGCTGTAATGTTTACTGTGAAGTGTTTTACTAACCTCAGTTGTTAAGTTACCAGCATCCTGGCCGCCACATCACCAGGACCTGAACCTGCCCCTCTACCTCACCATCGAGGGAAGGAAGAGCCACCTGTGCTACCTCGAGTGACACCAGACTGGACCAGAATTCCTGCTTTCCGTGGACTGACCCCGATAAGAGACCCTCCATTGCCTTGTGCCTTGTTGTAATTACTCATGTGTTACAGTTGCTCATGTTTGCATTTGCCTTGTATTACGATTGCTCATGCTTATGTCTGCTTTATGCTCCCATTTACCTTATATTTACATTGAGTCTCTTGTTGTAAGCGATGGGCCAGAGCTGTCTAGGTACCAAGTGGCCTTTAGCCTTTTAGCCATATAAGAACCCCAAGAGGCTCGTCACTCGAACCCTAGGCCCTGCTGCTCAGTAAGGTCCGCCGGCACCGGAAAAAAATTATCAGGCTCTCTTTCGAGTGCCAATCCTACTCTCCCCAAGGCCTCTCATCGGGCCCGCCAGCCCGGCAGGAAGGTCAGCCTGAAGAGCTAGGGCGTTAGCCCAAGACGGGTAAGACTCCCCTTGGGGGGGGGCAACCTAAGACATGGCGCGCTCTCGAGTAGGGCGCCTCCTGCTGTTCGAAAAAAAAAAATATAAAAGAGGCAGATGTTGGGGTCCATCTTCCCCCTAGATGGAAGGGGCCTGAGGCACCTCCCCCAGCTGAGGAATGCAGCCCTTCCATCCTCCCTACATTGGAATCTGGAGAAACCGGTCCGATAAGAGACCCCCGACCTAGCTGGCAGCCAGCCTGGCGCCTACCAGCCCCGCCCTGGAGGTCGAGTGACGTAGCCCCTTGGAGGTCAAGTGACCAGCCCCTTGGAGGTCACCTGACAGCTCATGGCCTATGGGAATCCTGGCCAACCCCCTTCCCCTGATCATCTACCCTTGCCCCTCTCTCAATAAAGTTAGTTCGCTCTCAGAAGCTGACTCCGTGGTCTATGTCCGTTGCTTCCAGAGTAGGATAGCGGTCACATTGCCACGCGGGTCGCGCGCCCGCCAGGACGGAGACATCCCCACGTCTCACCCCGACAAACCTGCAGGCCGAGGGTCGGGGGAGAAGGTGATGCGAGGATAATAAGAGAGAAAGAAATGAGCACTTGAGCCGGAGCAGAGAGAGCAGTCCCCACAGAGAAGGGTTCCTCTTTCCCCGCACCCCCTCCAGCATTTGTTGTTGCCTGAGTTCAGAGTATAGGCCATTCTAACTGGAGTGAGGTGGTATCTCAGGGTTGTTTTTATTTGCATTTCCTTTACTACCAGGGATGTTGAACATTTCCTCATATGTTTCTTTGCCATTTTTATTTCTTCACTTGTGAAGTCTCTCTTTAGCTCCTTTGCCCATTTCCTAATTGGTTTATTGGGCTTAGAGGGGCTTAGTTTTTTGAGTTCTCTGTAGATGACAGATATTAGGCCTTTGTTGCTGTGCTGGTAAAGATCCTTTCCCATATTGTTGGCTGTCTTTCTGTTTTGGTGGCTATGTCCTTAGCTGTGCAGAAACTTTTTAATTTGTAGTAGTCCCATTTGTCAGGTCTCTCCCCTATTTGTTGTGCCCCTGGGACTATATTCAGGAAGTTCCTTCCTGTGCCTATAAGTTCTAGCATCTTTCCTACTCTGTCTTTCAGTAGTTTCAAGGATTCAGGTCTGACGTTGAGGTCCTTGATCCATTTTGAGTTGATCTTCGTGCATGGTGATAGGCTTGGATCTACTTTGAGTTATCTGCATATGGCTGCCCCGTTCTCCCAGCACCAGAGGCTATGTTTATTCCATTGTATGTCTTTAGCTCCTTTGTCGAATATCAGCTGACTGTAAGAGTGCGGTTTTATTTCTGTATCTTCAATTAAAATCCATTGGTCTTCCGATCTGTTTTTATACCAATACCAGGCTGTTTTTGTTATGATGGCCCTGTAGTAGAGCTTGAAGTCTGGTATTGTGATACCTCCTGCACTGCTTTTTTTGCCTGGAATTGCTTTGGCTATTCTAGGTCTTTTGCTGTTCCATATGAATTTATGGATTGCTTTCTCTATTTCAGTGAAGAATGTGACTGGGATTTTGATGGGCATTGCATTGAATTTGTATAGCAATTTGGGCAATATGGCCATTTTCACTATATTGATTCTGCCTACCCATGAGCATGGGAGGTCTTTCCATCTCCTTGTGTCTTCTTTGATTTCCTTTATTAGATTTTTATAGTTTTCATTAAACAGGTCCGTCACGTCCTTGGTTATGTTGATCCCTAGGTACTTTATTCTTTTTTTGGCTACTGTAAATGGAATTGATTCCATAATTTCCTTTTCTGCTTGTACATTGCTGGTGTAAAGAAAAGCTGCTGACTTTTGTGGATTAATTTTGTACCCTGCTACTTTGCCAAAATGGTTTATTAGGTGTAGGAGTTTGGGGACTGAGTTCTTTGGGTCCTTCAGATATAAGATCATGTCATCTGCAAATAGGGATAGCTTTATTTCTTCCTTGCCGATGTGGATCCCTTTGATGTCCTCCTCTTGCCTTATTGCTATGGCTAGGGATTCCAGCACTATGTTGAACAGAAGTGGGGAGAGTGGGCATCCTTGTCTTGTTCCTGAGTTTAGGGGGAATGATTTAAGTTTCTCTCCATTTAATATGATGTTAGCAGTTGGTCTGTTGTATATGGCTTTTATTATTTTGAGGAATGTTCCATCTATTCCTGCTCTCTCCAAAGCTTTTAATAAGTATGGATGTTGTATTTTGTCAAAGGCTTTTTGAGCATCCACTGAGATAACAATGTGATTCTTGATTTTAGTTCTGTTTCTGTGGTGAATTACGTTGATTGATTTACGGATGTTGAACCATCCTTGTGACTGTGGGATGAAGCCTACTTGGTCATGATGTATAATTTTCTTGATCAGTTTCTGGATCCTGTTGGCTAATATTTTATTGAGTAGCTTTGGGTCTGTGTTCATTAGTGATATTGGTCTGTAGTTCTCTTTTTATGTTGGGTCTTTGCCTGGTTTGGGAATGAGTATGATATTAGATTCATAAAATAAGTTTGGGATTTCTCCCTCTGTTTCTATTTCACGGAAGAGTTTGAGGAGTATTGATATTAGCTCCTCACTAAAGGTTTTGTAGAATTCGTTGGTGAATCCATCTGGGCCTGGGCTTTTCTTTGTTGGGAGGTTCTTGATTACCTCCTGTATCTCACTGTAAGTTATTGGTTTATTTAGTTGATTTATTTCTTCTTGGTTCAGTTTGGGCAGTTTATACTTCTCTAAGAATTGATCCATTTCTGTAATATTATTGTTTTTTACTGAGTAGAGGTTCTGGAAATAGCTCCTTATGATTGTTTGAATATTGTACTTGTTGTAATTTTTCTGGTGGAGTCCCTGATTTTACGTATTTGAGTCTCTTCTCTTCTTTTTTTTGTAAGTCTTGCAAGGGGTCTGTCAATTTTATTTATTTTCTCAAAGAACCAGCTTTTAGTCTTATTTATTTGTTGAATGGTCTTTCTATTTTCAATCAGATTTATCTCTTCTTTAATCTTTGTGATCTCTCTCCTCCTAGTCATTTTAGATTCGGTCATTTCTTGTTTCTCCAGTTGTTTTAGTTTCATCGTGAGGTTATTCACCTGCTCTGCTTCCATTCTTTTAATGTGAGTGCTGAGGGCAATGATCTTGCCCCTCAGTACTGCCTTAGCTGTGTCCCATAGGTTTCTTTGTGATGTATTTTCATTGTTATTGTGGCTTATGAATTCGTTGATTTCATCTTTAATTTGGTCTGTGGTCCAAGTGTTGGATAGCAGTGTGGAGTTTAGCCTCCAAGAATGTATATAGCCTCTGAAGTAACCGTTGTTATTGACTGTGATCAGATATAATACATGGGATGACGTCAATACTTTTGTATTTGCTGAGGGTCTTTGTGTGGGCTATGACATGGTCTATTTTGGAGTATGATCCATGGGCTGCTGAGATGAAGGTGTATTGGGTCTCTGTAGGGTGGAAGATTCTGTATAGATCTGTCAGATCCATTTGGGATATGATGTTACTTAGGTCCTCAGCTCCCTTGCTGATCCTCTGGGTGTTGGATCTGTCTCTTGGAGACAGTGGGGTATTAAAGTCACCCACTATGATTGTGTTTGGGTCTATCTTGTTCTGTAATTCTGTGAGAATTTGCTTGACATATGTAGGGCCTCTTTTGTTCGGTGAGTATACATTTATCACTGTGATGTCTTGATTTTGGATTTCTCCTTGTATTAAAATGTAGTGTCCTTCTTTGTCTTTTTGAGTTGATTTTAATGAAAAGTCCAGCTTGTCTGAGATCAGGATGGCTACACCTGCTGTTTTGGTAGGTGCGTTTGCTTGGAAGATCTTGCTCCATCCTTTCATTTGGAGCCTGTTTTTGTCCCTTGCTGTAAGGTGGGTCTCTTGTAGACAACAGATGCCAACTTTTTCTTTTTGGATCCATTCTGCCAGTCTGCTCCTCTTTATCGGAGAGTTTATACCTTTATATTCAAAGAGATCAAGGATAAGAGTGTTTTCTCTCCTTCCATTTTCTTGTTGGGCTGTTTTTTCCTCTTTTTTTTTTTCTTGTCTTTAGTGAGCTGTTCTTTCTGTTGGGCTCTGGCTATTGTAGTTTCCATCTGTTTCTGTCTGTGTGTCTTGTACAATCTCTGTTGGGTGGGGTTCCCCTCTTAGAATTCGCAGTAGGGCTGGTTTTTTATTCACAAACTCCTTTAGGTCCTCTTTGCTATGGAAAGATCTGGTTTTCCCTTTGAATGTGAACTCCAGTTTCGCTGGATATTAATCCTGGGTTGCATATTGTTTGCCTGTAGTACTTGGATGGTGTTCTTCCACTCACTTCGCGCTTGGTAGGTTTGTATGGAGAGGTCTGGTGTTATTCAGATCCTCTTCCCATTGTAGAAAATTTCTTTCTTCACTTTGGGTACATTTAGAATTTGCTCTTTATTCTTGAGATCTGAAGTCTTGAATATTATGTGGCTTGGGGTGGCTTTTCTGAGGTCTGGCCTGCCAGGTGTCCTATAGGCTTCGGTTACCTGGATGGGGTCCCTTGTGAGATTGGGGAAGTTTTCTGCAATAACTTTATTGAAAATATGATGAAGCCCTCTGCTCTGGTATTTGGCTCCTTCTTCTATTCCAATTATGTGTAGATTATATCTCTTGTCTTTGTAATTTTCTGGTTGTTGTCAGCTGCTTCATCGTCCAAGCGAGAGATTCTGGATTCCATATGGTCAATTCTTTGTGCTGTGGATTCAATTGCAGAGTTTATGGATGACAGAGAGCTATTTATGGTTGTCAGATCAGCTCTGATTGTGGAAATTTCTTCCTTTAAAGAGTTGTATTTTAAATGTATTTTTTCATGCATTTCTTTTTTTTTTCTTTTTTTTGGCCAGTCCTGGGCCTTGGACTCAGGGCCTGAGCACTGTCCCTGGCTTCCTTTTGCTCAAGGCTAGCACTCTGCCACTTGAGCCACAGCGCCACTTCTGGCCATTTTCTGTATATGTGGTGCTGGGGAATCGAACCCAGGGCCTCATGTATACGAGGCAAGCTCTCTTGCCACTAGGCCATATCCCCACTTCTCAGGATGTTAAGGTCTTCTTTAACGGAGGTTTGTATTGTATCCATTTTTGCTTCCATTTCTTTCTTGGCTTCCTGGATGTCCTTCAAGACTTCCACTCTAGACTCCTGTAATTGTTTTCTGATTTTGTTTGTGACGCATTCCATCATTTCTGTTAACATGGCCTCATTTGCTTTTTTATTCTCCATCTCCTCTTCAGTCGTGCTGCTTTTTCGAGCTGGTGAGTTGGCTTGCCCTTTGACAAACTGTGTTATATTTCTTTGTGATTTTCACATCTGGAGATCTGTGGGTGGCTTCCCTGGTTTGGTTTTGTGCTGGTCTGTCAGTGGGAGCCTTGTGTCCTGGTGTCCTGGCTCTGGGTTTGGGTTTGACTGTTGCACCTTGCTTCCCAATGGGAGAGCATGACCTTCTCGGTTGTTACTGAGGTGGTCACTCTCCCTGCACTTGGGGGCCGGTAGGTTCTGTGTCTTTCTCTGTGGGACAGTGTCCTGCTGCTGTGCTGTGCTGACACTAGGGTGCCCCTGTTGGGGTTTGCTGGTCGCTGATTCAGCGTGGCGTGGAGGCTTATCTCTTCTTTGGTTCTTTTTTCTACTCTGTATCTTGGTCAGAGGAGCTCACCTCTCAGGCAGTTCGCCTTCCTGTGTGGACCGCTCCAGAGCCAGTGTTGTTGAGCAGCCAACCCACTTGTGCGAAATGTGCCAAACTGAGTGGGCACAGGCCGATGGAGAACTCTGCCCTCCTGTGTAGGTGCACCTACCAGAGCAGGCGCTGCTGCTGTGGCCCTGCCCACCTGAGCGGAGTACGCCTACCAGAGCGGGTGCTGTCGCCGGGGGCCCCACCCACCTGTGCACTGTGCGCCCACTACAATGGGCGCTGCCGCTGTGGCCCCGTCCACCTGAGCAGGGTACGCCTACCAGAGCGAGCCCTGGGTTGTTGGGTTGTGCTTGCGCCCTCCCGTGAGTCCACTGTGGGGGGCGGTATGTGTGGGGCCCAGTGGGATCAACTGTCCAGGTGCGGGTTAGCGCCCTCAGACTGCGCCTCCAATGCGAGGCGGGCGCGTGATCAGGCCCAGATGTCCCTACTGTGCTGGTATTGCCCACCATTGCCAGTGATTTTAGTTGTAAAAGTCCGCAAGGTCCAGGCGCCTCAGGTGGGGCTTGCACTGCCGGCCGACCCCCGGCCCCTGTTGGGAAGTGGGCAGGGCCGATTCAGCCAGTTCAGGCTCCTGGACGGCCTTGGGGCTGCTCCGCCATTCCCCTGCTAAACTCCTGTGACTTCCCAGCGCCTGATGGGAGCTTTCCGCCTGATTTGGGGGTTCTTTGTTCCCTCGGGGTGGGGAGGGGGAGGGAGGGAGATCTAGCTTCTTTGTAGGGTTTGGGCCTCTGATAGCTGGTCTCCCATTGGGGGAGGGTGTAATGGGGGACTCACTGGTCCTGGATTGTGTGTGTGTCCCACGCTGCCGTTGGTCCTTCAGGGGTGGAGTTCTGTGGTGTGGCGAAAGGTCGTGGTGGCGTCCCCGGCTCTCCCCTTCTGCACCGCTGGGTTCCCCAGCCACTTAAGTCCGTTCCCGGTGTGTATCTGAACTTCCCATCACCACCGTGTGTCTTGGTCCGCACTCTCCCTAGTGTCCGTGGAGTCCTGCTGTCTGGACTCTGTGCTCCCGGCAGTCGGTCTGCTGATCACCAGGTCCCCTTTCCCAGCCTGGCCCTGTTTGGGCCAGGGTCGGCTGGTGGGGGGAGGGTGCCCCGTAGATTCTCCGGCTCTGTGTAGGTTTTCGGCTCTTCTTTTTTGCTCCTTTTTGTTTTCCTGCGATTCTCCACTGCTTCTGGCTGCTGGTCTTGCTCAGTCCTTGATGGGGTGTTGGGTGCTGGAGTTCCCAGCTCGCTATTCAGTTGGAGCGAGTCGGGGTGCCTCCCTACTGTGGCGGTGCCATCTTCCTCCTCCGAAACTTTTTAGTTTGATGCAATCTCATTTTCATGTTTCATTGCCAATTTGTTGAGCCCCAAAACACTGCCCAGAAAGTTCCTGTCGTGTGTGTGTGTGTGTGTGTGTGTGTGTGTCTGTGTCTGTGTCTGTGTCTGTGTCTGTGTCTGTGTCTGTGTTGTGTGCCAGTCCTGAGGCTTATACTCAGGTCCTAGGCACTGTCTCTTAGCTTGTCTGCTCAAGGCTAGCACTCTACCACTTGAGCTGCAGCTCCCTCCCCACCTATTGGTGATTAATTGGAGCGAAGATTCTCATTGGCTTTCCTGCTGGGGCTGGCTGTGAACCACAGTCCTCAGATCCCAGTCTCCTGAGTAGCTAGGATTAAAGGCCCCTCCTCAGGGCACCAGCTCTGTCATGGCTTACTTTTAAAATTATTTTTCCAAAACTTTCATGCTTTCCTTATAAAACATGCCTTGTAAGTTATCCACAAATTTTTGGCAATTGCATTAAAGAGACCAGTGGCCTTGGACTATAGAAAATTAATTGAAAAAAATGAGAGTTCTATTTTATTTTTACGTTTTTAAAGGGTAACTTTTCTGGGTATCCACTCTTTTTTTTATTTTTTTTACTTTGTAATCAGTATATTAAGGAGACATCCATACATTTCAATAGTTGCTTAAAATCTGATATCTGGATTTAAGCTTATGAACATGACTTTAAACATACAGTTAAAGCTATTCATTGTAATTTGCTATACTACCAACATTGAATTACAGTTACTTTGGAGCAAATGTTTTAAAGTAAACCTGTAACACACCAAGGAACACCTTCCTATGTTATACATGCATCTTCTCAATATACAGGTCTCTTCAATGGTTTCTGCTACCCAGCTCTGAAAAAGCCACTACTCAAGGGCATATCATGGTCTAAAGGGAAAAAGAATGTTAACTACGACTGGTCAACATAATATATATATATATATATATGCATATTTTATATATGAACACATATATATATATATTTTTTAAGATGGCAGAGAGGGGGATGCAATTTTAGAAGTGAAAGCCCTTAGAAGCAGCATATGATAAGCCTCTTCACTAGAAAAGTATAATTTCTATATCACTGTTAACAAATGCTAAATTATGTATTACGCCACTCTTCAAGTAATAGTTGAGGCAATAAAATGCAAAGATATCACAATGAGTCCACTTAATACAAATTAACTAGACAAACATTTCTCTACATATTAACTTTTTCAGATTACTAGCCAAACACAAAGGTTTAGCCCCACAGATTAATGATAAAAGGCCATACACCAAAGTCAACACATATACCTAGCATTTCAGTTTAAGCTTGTCCGTGTACACAGCTGAATCAATTACAACATGTGGTTTAACAGATGCTAAAGGAACTATTTTGAAAGTAGTTTTTACAAGTATTAAAACCTCATCTTGCACACAAGTCATCATACATATAGAGCAAAGTCAGAGCTTTTATATTTGTGTTTATTCTTCATTTAACTTTTTAAAACACTACTATAGTTGAATATTACAACAAAAAACAATAGCAAGTAGTGATTACAGTATGTACAGTGATTACAGCAAGTATGATTACAGTCCTTCACTGCATCACTACTGCATTTAAAATGCCAGTAGTGGGTGCTATTCACTGGCTACATTATGAGGTTTGACACTGAACACCACCTCTAGGGTGATGCTCATCATCCTCGTAAGCTTCTCCATTATAATGGCGTCGTCTTTCCTGATTTGGATCAAAATCCACAAGTTCTACCTGACCCATTTCATCAGTCTCTTCTACTTCCTTCCTCTCAGGAAGGAGTTTTTCCAGCAAAGAGAGTTTATCAGGAGAGAGGAAGCCGTTTTCAGGAAAGTTTACCTTAAATTCAGTGATTAGGCGGCCCTTTTCATATGGTCGTCGATAAATTGGCATGCCTTCATTTAGCACACATTTGATATCTCCATGCTTGACTAATAAGCTTGTCCTGGGTTTGCTCACAGGGCCTGCTTATCTCAGGTTCGCGTGGTAAAGTGGGGCCTGACTTCAAAATGGCTTTAGTCTGGCTCTTCATTTTCCCCTTTTTCTCTTTGGTACCTTGGGAGCCAATCATGGCTCCCTTCTGTCCATTTCAATGGCTTGCATGTCTAGGGGATGATATAGAGATAAGGCATGGGCCAATAGGGCCCAAAGTAGTAACCAAAAACAACTCTGGTCCCTTGGGGTTTTTTTTTGTTGTTTTTGTTTTTTTTGGCATGTCCTGGGCTTGGACTCAGGGCCTGAGCACTGTCCCTGGCCTCTCTTTGCTCAAGGCTAGCACTCTGCCACTTGAGCCACAGTGCCACTTCTGGCCATTTTTCCATATATGTGGTGCTGGGGAATCTAACCCAGGGCTTCATGTATACGAGGCAAGCACTCTTGCCACTAGGCCATATTCCCAGCCCGGTCCCTTGGTTTTAAAGGGGGGCTGATGGGTGAAGATCATCCATCTTCTGTAGCTTCTTCAGGCTGACTAAGGGACGTTGACCTTACCTAACCAGGAACCTATAACCTTAGTCTACTTTACCAAGGGACTGGAGGATTACTTAAAACTGGAAATTAACTTTCAGCGATACAGACTTACCATTAGCTGTATAGTGTTTAGTATCCAAATGTCAGCAACAAAATAATACATAAACTTCTCTCAGCTGTGCTCTAAGGGTAGGGAGGCTATACCCGTATTCCTGAGCAAGCCCAAAACTACCAATGCCTTCTTGCATGGGTGCCAGGCTCGGGTCGCCTCCCCTGGCACGGGGGGTCAGGCTCTACTCTACTCTAATCGCTCCCTTTCTCACCCTCTCCCCTGGTCACCTGACCCGCAGGTAAGGCCAGAGTGGAGTGGGGGGGGCTCAGGAAAGACCTCAGGTGCACGCGGCCGTACGAGATCGCTTATCCTCCCTCCTTACCCTTGAAGGAAGCCAGGCATACGCGGAGTCTCGGAGACAGCTTCAAGAGCAAATCTGATTTAATAAGGGAGTGGGTAACAGTTGATATAGTAGGAGTGACGAGAAAAGGGGTGATTGACCACGAGCTGGTGATAGGCTGGCGAGCTTGTCATAAGACCCCCTCATGGGCTAACATCACCTGGATAGCACCACCCCAGGGGC
Source organism: Perognathus longimembris pacificus (assembly GCF_023159225.1). NCBI lineage: Eukaryota > Metazoa > Chordata > Mammalia > Rodentia > Heteromyidae > Perognathus > Perognathus longimembris. Next base: position 163,060,831 of record NC_063161.1, on the reverse strand, counting down.
AAAGCCTGCGAGAATGGGGAGCACATGGGCCAGGGAGAAAGTTGGGGGGCTGGTCGCAAAGCCAGTTCTTCTGGTTCCAGACCCAGAGAATCGTGGCCTGCTTCCGCATTCCCCCAGGGCTGGGGGAAGGGCGGCGTCTCGGGAGCGCTCTCCTCTGCCCTTCCTCCTCAAGGCCAAAGCTGAACCCCAACACATGGGACTTTACAGTACTCCTGCTCATTCAGGTTTGGGTTCGAGTGATTTGGCACATCCCAGTTACCTGCGGCCACATCACATAAGTCTACTACTAAGTCTGGCCACCAGGTTCCTAAGGGGGCTTCCTTAGTTGCTAAAATAAGGGGGTCACCCCACTTTGGAGTGAGCTGCCAAAGTAGCATCAACATTAGCCTGGGTAGCAAGGAAAGAAGGAAAAAAGAAAATTATAACAATATTCAGTCTAACTTTCTTTTCTTGAGGCAAAGGTGAAGTGGCTGAGTCGGGTGCTTGGAGACCTCCCCATGTTCTACCACAGTAGTCGTCGTCCAGGGCAAAGGGGTCAGCTGGCCTGGCGTGGGAGCAATGGACCCAAGTGGTAATGCCGTCTACCTTGAGGGTGGTGGGAGTAGTCAGTAGCACCACATAGGGTCCCTTCCACCGTGGTTCTAAGGATTTAGGGTTATGCCTCCAGACAAACACCCAGTCCCCTGGTCTGAATAAATGGGGGGTAAGGACAGAAGCAGAATCATATAATGCCTTAAGTTGGGGCCACATATTATTGTACACGAGCTGCAAATAATCAAGTAAGTTTATACAAAAATTCAGTATCATCCAAATAAGCAAGCAATTCAGTCTGAAGGCTAGGGATAATGGGCGGGGGGTACCCATATATTATGTAAAAAGGAGTAAAGCCAAGCTGATAGGGAGAATTTCTTACTCTAATCAGAGAAAAAGGAAGGAATGACACCCAGTCTGCCCCAGTCTCTCAGGCCAATTTAGTTAAGGTCTCTTTTAGAGTCCGCTTCATTCTCTCTACCTGTCCTGAACTCTGGGGTCTATAAGCACAATGCAATTTCCAATCCATCCCCAGTGCAGTGACTATTCCCTGATTTACTTTTGAGATGAAGGCCGGTCCATTGTCCGACCCAATGGTGGATAGGAAGCCATACCTGTGTAGGATTTCTTCCAGGATCTTCTTAGCCACTACATTCGCGGTCTCATGCTTTGTTGGGTAAGCTTCAACCCATCCTGAAAAGGTGTCTACAAAAACTAGCAAATATTTGTATCCAAATTTTCCAGGTTTAATTACTGTGAAATCTACTTTCCAATACACACCTGGCCTATCCCCATGGAGGCGAGCTCCTTTAGCAATTGGTTGATTGGGGGCGTTGGTGAGCTGACAGGCCTTACAATTTTTTCTTTTTCTTTTTTTTTTGGCCAGTCCTGGGCCTTGGACTCAGGGCCTGAGCAGTGTCCCTGGCTTCTTCCCGCTCAAGGCTAGCACTCTGCCACTTGAGCCACAGCGCCGCTTCTGGCCGTTTTCTGTATATGTGGTGCTGGGGAATCGAACCTAGGGCCTCGTGTATCCGAGGCAGGCACTCTTGCCACTAGGCTATATCCCCAGCCCAACAATTTTTAACAATATCTTCAATAAGTTGATCTCCTTGTCTAATTTTCACTTTGGAGTGTCGGAGCAAGTCCTGTATTCTTCGGATTCCCATGTGAGAAGCTCAGTGGATTCTCTTAAGGATCCCCTTACCCAGCCCTCATGGCAAGATAAGTTTCCCTTCACAAGTTTTCCACCAGTCATTGTTTCCTTCTCTGTCCAGGGTTTTGTGGGCCATGGGAATTTTCTTTATCCACTCCAAGTCTTCAGGAATACTGGGGCACAGGAGGCAAAGCTCGTGGCCCTGGGTCTACTAGAGTCAATACTTCTGCTCTGGGACGGAGGGCTGCTTCCTTGGCTGCCTGGTCGGCCAGATTATTCCCTCTAGTCACTGAATCAACTCCCTTTTGGTGACCCGGACAGTGCATAATGGCAATTTTTGCTGGTTCCCATAGGGCCCGGATGAGGCTTAAAATCTCCTGCTTGTTTCTAATGGCCTTTCCTTTGGCTGTCAGTAGCCCCCTCTCTTGGTATTCACGTCAGGTAGGCTTAAGGCAGGGGCTTCCAGAAGGCTTTTCTTGATTGCCTCAAAGGCTTTTTTCATCTGCTCAGTCCAATGAAACTATGGGAGGTTTTTGGTGGCTTCATATAGAGGCTTGGCCATCTCAGCGAACTCAGGTATCCACAGCCAGCAAAAGCTTGCTGTTCCCAGGAACTCTCTGACTTGTCTGGCTGACTTAGGCACAGGGATTTTTAGCACAGTCTCTTTACATGCATCCGACAGCCAACACTTGCCCTCTTTTTAATATGAAGCCCAGATAGGTGACTTCAGGTTTACAAATTTGTGCCTTTTAACATTGTAGTTTGTAAAAGCTTTTTCCTGACTGGCTGGGGAACTGATTTCTGATGACCTAAAAAAAATGCCTACATTACCTTTGCAGGCCTTTAACAGATCTCAATAAGGACACAATCTCAGGTCTACAGGCTTTCTTTCCTGAACTGGTGTACCAGCTTAAAATTCTCACTGCCAGTCATGAAGACCTTTGAGCTCAAATGACAATTTTTCCTTAATGCAAGAATTACAATTACAAAATTAGAAATACTTATCCATTTAGCTTTCCAATAAATTAATGAGAAACGTTAGCCCATTTTGCCGTTTCTTCCTACATACATAGAGTTAATGAGAGTTTACTTCCATCCCAATTAGTTTAATACATATCCTTTAAAATCCAAATTACAAAAATAGCATAGGAATCAAATCACATCAGATAAATAAGCTTTTTAACCATTTAAAAACTTTTCCAGGGGCTGGGAATATGGCCTAGTGGCAAGAGTGCTTGTCTCATATATATGAAGCCCTGGGTTCAATTCCCAAGCACCACATATATAGAAAACGGCCAGAAGTGGCGCTGTGGCTCAAGTGGCAGAGTGCTAACCTTGAGCAAAAAGAAGCCAGGGACACTGCTCAGGCCCTGAGTCCAAGGCCCAGGACTGGAAAAAAAAAAAAAAAAAAAAAACAACTTATCCAATTCTTAGTACCTCTCAAGGGGCAGTTTTAGAAATTCCAGTCAAATCATTCATTTTTACCACCAGGTTTCCAAAGTTCACCTGAAAACAAAGACGAAAGAAAGCCCTCTATTGGCTCCATCCAGACTCCATAGGGCTTGATGAATTCACGCCAGCTTGCCCTTTAAATCAAGTTTTAATTAAGATACCCACTTTTTTTTGACTGATAATTAAAGAACACTGAGAAATCCTTTTTTAACTATAGTTCCTGTTTTTGTTTTTTTTTAATGCACTAATTTTAAAACATTTGGTAATGCCAGAACTTGATGACCTTTTCAATTTAAACTTAAACTTAATTTTGCATCATACTACAGTGTTGAACATGCTCACACTCACACATGCACACACACATACATATTCGAAAGATCTTAAAGTGTGCAAAGTAAGCATCGGCCGTACATTTTCCAGTGGCAAGAGGTATTTTTGTCAATTTTACTCCTGCAACACCCGAATTTTAGGACAAAACCTTTAACAAATGATTTTAGCATTCTCCAGCCTCATTTTCCAGGGCTTGATAGTCTTAGTAAAACATTTTTAGTCTTAGTAAAACATTTTAGCACACCAAATAATTTTCTGCTTAAGAAGGCTGGGTGGGGGGTCCCCCACAGTTCTTTTTGTGGACATTCACACTCTGATTGTGAACCGTCGCCTGTACATCTTTCCAATGAGCTATGCAGGTTTGACACAAAAGAGACTGTCAGACTTACAAACAACACAGAGACAACAGCGCTGCATGGTGGGGTCACTCCCTGCCCCCTGTGGGTGGCTTGGGCTGGCCTGGCGTCCACCCCTGGGCAGCTGCGGGTCAGGACTCATGGCTGACGCGTCCATGTCCTGGGCTGCCGGAGCTGGCAAGTTGACTGGGCAGGGCCCTCCGGAGCGGAGGGCACAGCTGAAACATTTTCCTCAGAATCCTCCTCTTGTAGAGTTAACTGGGGTGGGGAGTATGGAGGGGGAAACATTTCCTCCTCCATGCTTCCTCCCTGGAGGACAGGTGGGTACAATTTCTTCTCTTCTTTCTTGGTTTCTCTCTTGTCTGGATAGCCTGAACGAGGGGTGTAGATTAGGCGTTGCAAACAAAGTCCTGATCTTACCTATGTCAAAGCTCCCCTCAGGTGGCCAATTAGCTCCCTCAAAGGTGGGCCATTCTGACTTGCACAGGGTGATCCACTTTTCTTTCTTAAGGGCCACACCTTGGTTCTGAGCTATCTCCTTAACCTCCCTCCAGTGAGCTAGGAGCAAGTCCAGGGGGCTAGATGGAGGTTCCCAAGATAGAACGTTACCCATAGCTTTGATCAGATGTTCAGTCCAAAAGGCTACAAAAAACAAAACAATTAATACAAAAGGAGGAAAACACACAGGCCTGAGAACAAGAAAAGCTACGAGTTGGAGATCTCCCAAGTTGGCCCGCAACCTCCTGCAAGGGTGCAGAAGGAGTGGACCCAAGTTCAAGGCAGGGTTCCAGGGGTCCTCCTTCAAGGATGGAGAGTCTGGGGTCTCCCCCAGTCTCCCCAGGATTTCAGAGTGAGCGCATCTGCTTCGACAACCCCTTCAAGAAATACGAGTTGGAACAGCCGTCCTCAAAAAGGAAGCAAAGCAGACAAACAGACAAACAGACAAATTACAGGACAAGACAAATGAACAGTGCTGTTTTCTTACCTTCGGAGTCTGGGGTCTCGGGGGTCTCTGGGGCTATCTCGGACGAAACCCCAACTATTATGCCAAGTTGCGAGAAGACCACCAAGAAGGCCACCGAGATTCAGACGTTCCAAAATGCAAAAGCAAGGCTTTATTCAGGCGAGCTGCATCTCGGGCCTCGTCCTACCCACCGACACAGTGGAGGTTAGGAGGAAGCCCCGACCTGCGATTGCACAGGGCTTATAAAGGCAAAAAACAAAGTTACAGCCATCAGGTGTGCAAGAAAGCAAGATTGGGACACGGGTACAAATCTGATTGGATTGGGACTTGAGGCATTTTGGGGGTGGTTAGAGTTCTTGACCGGCTGGGCCCTAATAAGCTTGTCCTGGGTTTGCTCACAGGGCCTGCTTATCTCAGGTTCACATGATAAAGTGGGGCCTGACTTCAAAATGGCTTAAGTCTGGCTCTTCGTTTATAAAGGCTCTAAGGGTCTCTGCTGCCCCTAGAACTGTCGAACCCACTGGCACAAACAGGTTTGGGGCATCACATGGCCACTTCCATGCATCCAATTACTGTCACTGTCAGTTTTGGCAGATGGGGGGGCAAGGGGAGGGAGAACAGGGAGGAGGACAGACAAGACCAGAGAGCAAAACTAAACAAGAATAAACAGGCTGGGTTTTTATTGATGTTTATTGATTATTCCGTTTTCCAGGTAGAAGGGGGAAATACCTTTGTTATCACGTGGGTCTCTGTTAGACCTTTACAGCAATCTACTTGGTGAAGGATGAATTTAAATTAAAACATTCATTCCTCTCCTGACTTCATCAACCAATATTTCTTTCAAAAATTTACAACAGGGAAGCAGGCAAACAGCCATGGAAAACAACAGCCAGGAATTCATAGACAATAAGAGCTATGGTCACAAAAAGCTTCCATCCAAGATTAGTTTATTTGGAGCTTCATGCTCCCTCATAAACTGCAAAAACGAATGAAAAAGCTGTACTCTCCAACTCCCTCCCTGCTCCTTCCTTCCCTCACTCTGACCTCAACCCTGCTTGCCCAAATAATACTCTAGAAACAGAGAGTAAGGAGATATTAAAACATGAAATTAGTGCCCCAGGACAAATCTCTGCATGATTAATGTATGTTATTTCAGTTATTTTTGAAGTAATTATTTGCATGTATGTTGAGGTTTGTATGTTTCATCAAGGCACTTATTTTCTTGTAGCTGTGACTGACCTTAGCCTGCTCCTAACCCTGAGTCTCGAGCCTAGGCCCTCACCCTAAACCCAACTATCACCCTAAAACCCTCACCATAACCCTAAAATGCACACCCTCCCCTTAAAATGCACATCCTCACAATAACCATAAAACCCTCACCCTCACCCTAAAATCCTTACCTTCACCCTGAGCCTCAACCTCACACTCACGCCTCCTCACCCTCAACCCCCTCACCCTAACCCTAACACCTCAAACCCATAACCCTAACCCTACCCATTGGCCCTAGCACTGCTCCTGGCACCTGGCCCTAACCCTAACCCAAGCCCCTGGCCCTAGCCCTGCGCCTAGCACCTGGCCCTAATCCTAGCCCTGCCCCTGCCCCTATCCCTACCCCTACCCTTAGCACTAGAACTACCCCAACCCTTAGCCCCAACCCCTAGCACTAGCCCTACACCTGCCCCTAGCACTACCCCTAGCCCTAGGACTACCTCTGCCCCTAGCCCTACCAGTAGCCCTACCCATGCCCTACCCCTAGACCAACCCCTGGGACTACCCCAACCCTTCCCATAGTCCCTAGCCTGATGCCTGCTCCAGACCCTAGCCCCATCCCTGCCCTTAGCCTTAGCCCTGCTCCTAGGTCCTAGCCCTACCTAAGCCCTAGCCCTACCATTGCCCCTTGCCCTTACCCCTAGGAATAGTCCCACACCTAAGCATAGCCCTAGCCCTACCCTATATGCCTAGCAACACCTATAGCCCCTAGAGCTACACCTGGCACCTAGCCCTAGGCCTACCCCTAGCACTAGCCCAACCTTTAGGCCCTAAACATAGACCTAGACCTAATGCCTAACCCCTAGCTTCTAGCCAAAGCCCAACCTCTAGGGCTAGCCCTAACCCATAGCACTAGCCCTACCCCAAGCTCTAGCCCAGCCATTAGCACTAGCCCTACCCTAGCCATAGCATTAACCCCTAGACCTAGCCCTAATTTCTAGCCCTAGCCCTAATACCTAGCCCTAGCTATAGACCCAGCCCTAACCGCTAGCCATAGCAAGAGCCCTAGGCTTAGCCTCTAACAGTAGCTCTAGCCCAAAACATAGACCAAGCAATAGCTTTACCCCTAGCCTAACTCTAGACATAACGCTAACTCTAACCCTAACCCTAAAACCATAACCATAAATGCAACCCTAGACATAGCCCTAGCCTTAACTCTAGACCTAGACATAGGCCTAACCAAAGCCCTAGCACTAATTCTAGGACAAACCCCTACACCTAGCACTAACCCTAACCCTGTCCCTAAACCTAAACCAAGGCCTTGTCCAAGCCTTAGCCAAGGTTCAAGCCTGAGCCCTGCCCGAGCTTGAGCATGACCCCTAGCACTAAACCAGGCCCTAACCCTACCCCTAAACCTAACCCTAAACTTAAAACAAGACCTAAACCTATCCCTAACCCTAACAGTAGCCCTAAGCTTAGCTGTAACACTATGCCTAAGCCTAAACATGACCCTAAGCCTAGCTCTATCCCTGAGCCTAAGCCTAGCCCTAGCCTAGTCCTAACCCTAAGCCTAAGCCTGTTGGGGTTCAGCTTTGGCCTTGAGGGGGAAGAGCAGAGGAGAGCACTCCCGAGACGCTGCCCTTCCCCCAGCCCTGGGGAATGCGGAAGCAGGCCACAATTCTCTGGGTCCGGAACCAGAAGAACTGGCTTTGCGACCAGCCCCCAAACCTTCTCGCCAGCCCATGTGCTCCCCATTCTCGCAGGCTTTTCACCCATGGGGTGGCGCTATCCAAGTGACGTTAACTCATGAGGGGGTCCTATGACAAGCTCGCCAGCCTATCGCCAGCTCTCTGGTCGATGACCCCTTTTCTCATCGCCATCTACTATATCAGCTGCTAGCCAGATTTGCTCTTGAAGCGTCTCCGAGATCCGCGTACGCCTGGCTTTCTTCACAGGTAAAGAGGGAGGTAAAGCGATCTCGTACGGCCGTGTGCACCTGAGGTCTTTCCTGAGCCCCCCACTCCACTCTGGCCTTACCTGCGAGGCGGGTGACCAGGGGAGAGGGTGAGAAAGGGAGCTGTTAGAGGAGAGCAGAGCCTGAATCCCCAAGCCAGGGGAGGTGACCAGAGCCCGGCATAAGCCTAAACTTAACCCTAAGCCTAGCCTTAACCCTAAACCTAAACCTAGCCTAAACCCAAACCATAAACCTATCCCAAGCCCTAGCCCTAGCTCATTCTCACACTCAACCTCACCCTAAAAATGATAACCCTAACCCTCACCCTCAGCAACACCCTAACAACCCTCAACCTCATCATCACCCTAACAACCTTCACTCTCACCCTAACCCTCACCGTCATCCTCTCCCTAAGAACCCTAATGCTCTCACCGTCAACCTCACACTAACAGCCTAACCCTCAGACTCACAATCAACCTCACCCTAACAACCCTAACCCTCACAATCACCCTCATGCTCACCCTAACCGTCACACTCACCCTAAAAAGAACAAGCCTAGCCCTCGCCCTCAACTTATCAACTTTAACCCTCACCCTCACCCTCACTCTCACCCTAACCACACTAACCCTCACCTTCACCCAAACAACCATAACTCACCCTCATCCTAAAAACTCTCACACTCACACACACCCTCACTCTCACCTGAGCCACCCTAACCCTCACCCCCACCCTTACAACCCTTAGCGTCACCCTCATCCTAAAATCCCTCCCTCACCATAGAAACCCTCACCCTAACAACCCACACTCTTATACTCACCCTAAACATCTTCACCCTCAATCTCACCCTAACAATCCTCACACTCACCCTAACACCCTCAACCTCACCCGGGCCCTAACACCCTCACCCTGACCCACACCATCACCCTTACCCTCAACCTAACCATCACCCTCACCCTTACCCTAAACCCTCACACTAAATACTCACATTCACACTCACCCTCATGCTCACCCTAAACCCTAACCCTCAACCTTACCCTAAACCCTAACCCTTACCCTACCCTAACCCTTACCCTACCCTAACCCTAACCCAAACAACAACCATAAACCCTAATGCTAACCAACAATCCCTAACTCTAACAACCCTAAGAGAAACCCTAACCTTAACCACAACCCTAAATGCAATGGTCACTCACCCTGGTTGGCTATTCAATCCATCGTTGTGGTGGATGAAAGTAGAGCACTCAGTCAGGAGAAAGTTACCTTGATGTTCCTCTGGGTGGGCTTAGGATACAACAGGTCCTGGGGACAGCTTGGAACCCTCAAAATGGGGAAGCAAATCCACCAGGGATCCTATCCTGGGACTCCGCACCAATTAAACAATATGTCCCAGCCATTCCAGGGGACCATGTGGAGATAGTCACAGACAGGAGAAGAAGGTTCATAAGGAGGTTTATTAGTGGGGCCATATCTCCCACAGGAGAGGGAGCAACATGGTGGCTGGCCTCTGCACCTTATCCAGGTGGTAGCTTACTTATATAGCTCTGGGGGCTAAAGGGGAAGTAGGTAGGTCTGAATGGTGAGTGGGAGTGGCCCATTGTAGGTCTAGGGCAGGGAGTTTAGGTATGGGTGGATCTGGGGGCTAATGAGAGGAGCTGAAGACCTAAGGTGGGGGAAATGCTAACAGCTACTAGGCCTGGTCTCCAGCCCAGGGCCTAGTGTGGCCCAGTACACAAGCCTTCAGGGTTTCTGCTGCTGCTGGAACTGGTGAACTCACTGGGACAAGCAGGCCAGGAGATTCGACGTACACTTGTTAGGGACGGTGACTAGAGGCATCTCACATGCATCATTACTGCCACAGTCAGGTTTGGCAGATCCTTAAGGGAGTGAGGGAAGGGGGAGGGGAGAACAGGGAGGAAGGCAGACCAGACTAGAGAGCAAAACAAAACAAAGAAAAAGAGGCTGGATTTTTATTGATGTTTATTGATAATTCCATTTTCCAGGCAGAAGGGGGGAAAACTTTTTTTCACATAGGTCTCTTTTAGATCTTTACACCAATCTACTTGGTGAAGAATGAATTTAAATTAAAACATTCAATCTTCTCCTGACTCCATCAATCAATCTTTCTTTCAAAAACTTAAAACAGACAGGCAGGCAAACAGAGAGGCAGCTATGGCAAACAACGACCAAGAATTCAGAGACAACAAGTGCAAGTTTATATGGAGCTTCATAGTCCCTCATAAACTGCAAAAATGAAGGAAAAAGAAAGAAGAAAAGAATAGCTTGCATTCTCCCTCTCTCCCTGTCCCTGTCCCTGCCTCCTTCCTTCCCTCATTCTGACCTCATCCCTGGAAACAGAATAAGGCAGTCTTAAAGAATGAAATTCATGCTGGAAAACACAGAGGCAAAACACACACACACACACACACACACACACACACACACACACACACACACACTTAGAAAAAATGAAGCCAAAAGAGGGGCTGTGGCTCAATTAGTGCAGCACAATCTTAAGGGAAGAGCTAAGGAACAGCACCCAAGCCCTAAATTTAATCCCTATTAACAGCACACACACACACACACACATACACACACATACACACACAAACACACACACGCGCGAGCGCGCACGCACAATTAAGAAAAAAACAACCTACGGATGCAAGATTTCCAGGCCATTCCACACGTTTATGTCACACATGTCATTTCCGAAGTAAACAGCAGAGGGCACCCTAGGACTTGGGACAGCGTCATAGAGCCCTACTGGCTGTGTGTGGACAATTTCTACAGGTTCCGACTGATATTCTCTTGGGTGCCTCATTAAAACACTGAAGATCATTCCACATGAATCATTTAGCACAAGGGAGGAGTGCAACTACTGGATTAATACCTAAAGGTAGAATGAATGGGTCACAACATAAGACATCTGCTGTTTTGATGAATTCTACAATGGCTTCCAAATTTTGTGTACCCACAATGTATGCAAATAACTCTCAGAACTGAAAATGTGGAAGTGAACTAAATATAAATATCATTAATGAAGTCTTAGCTAGCACATGTGAGGGGCCAGGGTTCCATACTCAACCCTAAAATGTAGTTTAGAATGTGGAAATGGTAGATGAACTCAAACCTACTGTGCATTTTCCTTACTAACAACCTAGTATAATTTATGGAGCTTCAATAATTAAATTTCCTTCCTTGTTTACATGTTTGGACTGTGTGTCTCTCATGCCATTCACTATTGAATCTCTGTACTTAGGAATTAAAGGTGCTTTGTTTCTGGAGAGCTTGGCAGCTTATCTTTGGAATCTTAGGAGATTTGTATTGATTTCCTTTGGAGCATTTCTACTTATTGGACTTTTTTTTGATGGTTTATGGATTTTCTGTCACCCACCATAGCACCTACTAACCACCAGGCTTCAGATATGTCCAGCCCAAGCATGATGGTGGCCTTTCCTGACACCTCCTTTTCAGCCTCTGAGGATGCAGTGCTCCGTGCATGCCTAGAACACCCCACTCTTCAACATTAGACACCCCTCAGGTTGATCAGGTGAGGCCCATGCTTCTGTTGCCTCCAAGGAGTGTCTGATCCTGGGATGTGCCTCAAGTGTCATCTCAAAACCCCAGACTCCAGTTTAGTTCCAAGTCTGGTTCCACACTATTTGCCCAGGGCTCAGTGAGTACCAGTAGAGGCTGGATGCTCATGGGTGCCCTTGTGCAGGTTGTGCTCTGGATGGACGGCATCTCCTCAGAGCCAGGTACTGTAAGCCTCCACTTCCATGTCTCCTGGGATCTGGATAGGGCTAGCATCTCTGTGCAGATTCAGTTACCCGCCAACAACAGTGGCTTCACACATGCCTTCGTATACCCTAGCAACCACACAGGTGAGCAGGACCCCACAATCAAGTTGCCTCATGCTCTGTTGTGGGACCTGCAGTGGTATGTTCCAGCCTGCTGATATGCTCTGAAGATCATGAATTCAAAGTTCAAGGACACACAGTCAAAAAAAATAAAGAGAGAGAGAGAGATATCCAACACCACTAGCCATAAGGGAAAGGCAAATCAAAGCCACAAGTTATAACTTTGAAAACAAAATGAACAGGCAAAAACTATCAAGTATTGGTGAGAAAGTAGAGATAGGTGGAAATTGTCAATGGAAGTGCAAAATTGCACAGTAGCTGTGAAAATAGTTCAGCACGTGTGAAAAAAAAAAAAAAGCTAAAACCTGAATTACCACAGGGTCCAGCAATTCCATTCCTAGATATTCTTACATAACTGAAAATATTCACACAAAAATGTACATACAAGTGTTTAGCAACATTATGCACAATATCAATTAGATCTTAACAACCAAAGTATATAAGACAAATAGACACACAACATGGGCACTGTGCTAAGCACCACTAAGATCAGTTCATTCTGCATCATGTGAACTTCAATCTTAAAACAGATTGAGTTCCCAGAATACTCTCAGGGTGAACTCTCCTCACGTTATTACTAATTTCTGAGCCAAATGGGTCTCTCTCTCTGTCTCTGTCTCTCTCTGTGTGTCTCTGTCTCTGTCTCTCTGTCTCTCTCTCGCACTCTGTCTCTCAATTATGGAACCAATAACAAAACCAAGAGCTGGTTATACAGTGACAGAAAAACATGAAAACATGAAGAGGGGGAATAGCTCAGAGACCTTTTTCTCATTTAAGGGATACAGTCCTTTTAAGACTAAAGGGACTAAAGCAAAATGAAGTCCAAGAGATGGAAACAGGAGGATTTTATTGTTGTCAATGTTTAATGTACTAGGTGAATTTCCTTTGACGTACCCCCTGTGGTCACTGTATATGATTCTGGTACACTGGATATTGTATATATGCTTATCTGAACTGGGGAAGGGAAAGAAAAATGAAGGAGGGTGTAACAAATATGACAAGAAATGTACTCACTACCTTATTATGTAACTATACCCTCTCTGTACATCACCTTATCAATAAAATTTAATTTAAAAAAAAAACCTCAAAGAAAAATTCTCCGCGGTGGAAATGTGTTAATCAAATAAACCAAGAAAATATTTTTCCCAAGCCCATTAAAAAAAGACTAAAGGAAAAAGAGGAATTTTAACCAATGAGTAGAATTCATAACAGCCAGGGACTGAGGCAGGCTTGGATGCTTAGGCAAACAGGTGAGAACCTTTCTGGGCCAGAGAGGGCATAGGCCAAACATTAAGGAAGTTGTTCTTGGAACATACTGAATCTCAGGCAGTTTGGACAATGCTTGGGAATTTAAGAGGCATGAAGTACTCAACAGTTCCTCAATCTTTGCTGACCAGACACTGAGAGGTAGCATCACCACAGATACAGACACCCTGAGGTGCCTTTGCTGATCAATCAGGAGAGTGCAGTGAGGCATTTTGGAGCCCCGGGTAAAGTGAAGTTGGAAGAGAGAGGGTATGATGAAAGATTTCCTCCAAAAGACATTCAGTGCTCTACAGCTGTCCTTTGTCCTGATTCTGATTGCCCATTAAAGTCATGATCACAGTAGTAGATTGTGGAAGTGCTAGCTACTAGGATTCCCATAGCTTGAGTACATTTGAAGAACCAAACAAAAGGCAGGATTTTCCAGTTTTTCTGTATGTTCTGTGTTCTGTGCTTGCATGTTGTGTGCACTCCATCCAGGAGTCCTTGGAAAAACTTAAAGTTAGGAACACACCAAAAAGGATAAAAAAATGCCACCATGACAGGGCCACTGTGCTTTCTCCAGTGGCCAACTCCAAAGCAGCCATCTTTTCCATGATGGTGCTAGGATCAGATAGCAGACAGAAGATCTGTGCCATCTTGTTAGCCTCATCACTCCCTAAACAATGATGAAAGGGTCTATCTGAGCATACTATAAATTAACATACTTTATTACAGATGTTATTTTTATGTATTGGTCTAACAAACACTGGGGGGAAATTTTATTTGTCCCTGCAATTTCAGAAAACAATTGACTAGTTGTTAGAGCTGATTTTCATCTTTGAGTTCAATTTTTTTCTTTTGCCAATTCTGGGCCTTGAACTCGGGCCTGAGCACTGTCCCTGGCTTCTTTTTGCTCAAGGCTAGCACTCTGCCACTTGAGCCACAGTGCCACTTCTGGCTGTTTTCTATATATGTAGTGCTGGGGAATCAAACCCAGGGTTTCATGTATACGAGGCAAGCTCTCTTGCCACTAGGCCATATTCTCAGCCCTTTGAGTTCAATTTTTATGCACACATTAGATGTCCAAACTAAAATTTATTATGCACATGCATATGTATGTGATGTGTAAACACCTTCAGAATGGTATTTAATATGTAAAGGCAATTAGAACTCTTAAAAGTTGATTATCTTAATACCAAAATACAGGCATTCAGTAATTAACGCTGGCTATAGTCAACTTTAAAAAGAATCACTTTTAAGTAAAACAGCCCATGAGGTCTTGAAATTTGGTTATGTAAACAAATGATCACAATTGGTTTCATTCTGGATTAAATTATTTTAAAATGTATGGGTCATAGCAGATGTGTTTAATCATTATTACATAGAACAACAGTTCAAAGTTCCTTTTCTTCCTGGATACAGAGGTTTTGTAGGTTATTTCAAACACAAATTTAAAAGATGGAGTATATGAAATATTTGTTTGTGACTAGGTCGTCTATAATCTAAATACTTATCTGAAGGTTTTTCTAAGGTCAAGATAAATATATACTGATGAAAAACTAACACACAATTCTCATCTATAAGGCTACCTTAGGGATATTGTTCTGCCTTTAACATATGAAAACCTGGCTTAAAGGAAATATTACTTATCAGAGTAACTGCTTTTTCACTGCATATCCTGTCAAGCTTTGACTGTTTAGGAAACCTAGTCTTAATGGAGTCAAAGTTCACTTATATATCAAGGTTTTTGTCAAGGTCTTTTAAATGGCCAACTTAGTCAAGAACTGCTTCAATTTTTTTTTACCATAGCTATTCTAAGTCTTGGGTATCAGGAATTTGATCCTCTGGAGCATTTGCACTCAGGCCCACAGAGGATAGCCTTATAAGTACTTATTTGCCTAACTTAGTTAAGGAAATCCAGTTAAGCCATGCTTAGGAGCTCTTTCTATTGATCTCTCTTTTGCTTAAATTTAACCAAAAAGGATCTTGACAGCACATTTGCCCACCTGACTTGTCTGTCACCCGTCTCCAATATAGGACCAGACCAACTTGGTTATCTCATCTGAGCAAGGAGGAGAAATTTACCAGAACAAAGCTTAACCAGGCAGAGATACCACACAGCTGGGAAAGAACTGTTCAGATAAGAGAAGATCTTGTAAGATTCCAAATAGATTCACTTGTGTTTGCCCTTTCCAAAGTAACTAAAGCTGAGAGATTAAGAAAAACAGTTCATAAGCATGGCTGATGCCCATGTCTGCCTACCTTCCAAACTAGACAGGAACTTATACTCTTGTCTTTCTTTTGCCTAGCATTTCTGTAGATAGAGGGGGAAATGTAGATGCCCCTATTCTTTACTGGATTGTTAATGTTTTGACCAAATTTGTCTCCTTTCAGTTAGAATCCATCAAGCTTTACACAGTCATGAAAATGGAATCTCACATGAGCCTGCCCCTTGATTCTCATAGAGACCTTCTCCACTGGCAGAGGGTCCCTAGACTAGCCCCACTATCTCTGAATCAGCAGGAAGTAGCAATTATTCCTTTTCCTGACAGCAGTCGGTGTTACCTTTTCAGAGGATGGAAAATGGTACAAGTTAGTAGAAAAGCAGGCACTCAAGGAATTGTAGCCTATGCAACCTGCAGATGGCAGGATAATCTGACAAGCTAAAGCCTGCCAGAAAGTGAAATGGGGCAAGGGCCTACAAAAGAATGAGGACCAGAAAGGGACTCACCAATCAAAAATCCATCTTCAAGTACTCCAATTTCCCTATTTACCACAAAGCCAATTTGGTAACCAAAGCTGCCTGAGATGTGGCACGTCTATGCCACAAACTTCTTTCTCTATCATATTCTTTATGATATCATATTCTTTCTCTATCATATTCTTTATGATAGAGAAACTTCTTTCTCTATGGTGTTCTTTATGACTGAACTCAAAAAGGGCTCCGAACCTGTCAGCAATTCTTTTTTTTTTTTTTTTTTTGCCAGTCCTGGGGCTTGAACTCAGGGCTTCTTTTTGCTCAAGGCTAGCACTCTACCACTTGAGCCACAGTACCACATCCAGCTTTTTCTATATATGTGGTGCTGAGGAATTGAACCCAGGGCTTCATGTGCACTAGGTGAGTACTTTGCCACTAGGCCATATTCCCAACCCCCAGAAATTATTTTTAAATACAACAAGAAGGATAAAAGAAGATGGGTATAGTGGCACATGTTCTACAATCTTAACACTTGGGAGGCTGAGGCAGGAGTGCAAGTTCCAGGCCAGCCTGGCCTACTTAGTCAGTTCTGGATCAGCCTGTGCTACCTAATGAAACCATCTCACCAAAAATGATGTCAGGCCCAGAGAGACAAATGGCATATGTTTTCCTTCATATGTGGACGCAAGATCTAAAACGTAAACATATACAGGGTTATATGCATATACACAGAAATTGACTATAGGACGGTATACTTATGGGAGGAATCTAATAGTGTTAACTCCTTTGAACAGCTAACAATTGTTTAACAAAATAAGTATCAGGAAGCTGAAAAATGTTGGGGGGTACAACAAAGGGAGTGGGGCACAGGAATGGAGGAAGAAAGGGTGAACAAATGCAGTCATTGTATTCAAGGTACACTATGTAAAAATGAGCTACATTATTTGAAGGCAGGGACAAGAGGAGGAAAGTGGAGAATTAAGGAAGGGGTGACATTAATCAATATTCATTGTATTCATAACCTGATTTCTGAAATTGAAACTCCTTTGTTCAACTACTTAATAAAAATAAATATTTTGAGGGTTTTTCAGAAAAAATAAAATAAATATTTTTAAGAAAATGATGATGGTGGTGATGGAAGAAAAGTCCTCTATCTAAATCTCTAAAGGAAGACAGACTCCTTACAATTTCCACAAACATGGCTAGCTTAGTCACATTTACACATTTCCATCCTTTATAATCCCTTTAAATGATGGAAATCAGAAGGGAGCTCAGTTCCTTCCTCTACTGACTGTACTTACACAAGAAATCTATTCCCACCACTTTAAATGATGTTAGCTGTATTTATCTTTGACACCACCAGACATAGAAATTCAGAAGACAAAAAGAAAAAAAAAAAAGGATCCAAGAAAATCACTTCCCTAAAACCACAAATGTCATCATATCAACGGGTGTCTCTTAATAATTGAATGATGCACAAATTATGTAAAAGCAGATTGATTAAAGGAAGAATGAGTTGAACGTATACTCCACAAAGTAGAGGCAGGCCTAAACAAAAGAGCTCCAGGTCACTGAGGAATGGTGTCTGGGACAATTTAAGGTTGGTTTGGGCTGAAAGGAAAGCCAGAGGGTCTCCTGCCCATGGAGGGGGTGGGCTTCCTGATGGACAGTTTTGAGTGACAGATTGTTGTTACATACACCTTTTCAGCTATGCATGCCCATTCCCACAATGCATTGTTATATTAATGATAAACATGGAACCTTAATTGGGGGAGCTTGGAGGTTGTCTAGGAACAGCCAAGCATAGTGCTGTGCATAGGCCATTTTGTATGTGTATATGCAGGTGGTCCTGGGGCTTGAACTCAGGGATGCGCCCAGTCCCTGAGCTTTTTTCTTTTTTTTTTCCTTTTTGGTTGGTTATGGGGCTTGAACTCAGGCCTGGGTTGCTGTCCCTGATTTTTTATGCTCTAGGCCAGTGCTCTACTACTTTGAGCCACAGCTCCACTTGAAGTTTTCTGGTGGTTAATTGGAGATAATCTGTCAGACTCTCTGGCCCAGACTAGCTTCAACCACAACCCTCAGATCTCAGCATTTTTTTTAAACTCAAGGCTAATACTCTACCAGTTGAGCCACAACTCCACTTCTGGCTCTTTCATCATTAATTGAAGAGTCTCACAGACTCTACTGCCCAGATTGGTTTTGAACTGCAATCTTCAGATCTGTTTCCTGAGTAGCTGGGATTACAAGCAGGAGCCACCAGTGCCTGGCAATGTGCATATGCCATTTAAAAAAAATATTTTTTCTTCTGGGAAGACCTTCTCCTTTATCAGAATGTGTGGATGGCAAAATCACTCACCTAAAGAGGGGTAAAGATGGATCCTTGGTTGGGCTTGGGCAATAGATGTGAATTCTGGCTTTGGAATCAGGAAATAGGTCTCTTATTTTCATGTCATCCACCATCTCTACCCTACTTTCCTATCTTGGAGTCCCTGCACTCAACCACGTGCACAACCATAGCAGGAGACAGCAGAAGTATGAACAGCCAAGTCCAAGGTATCCCTGTGTAACTACATCCTCCAAAACCCAAGCCTGACACACAACTAACATCTTTGTGTCCAAAGGCAGCAACCGCAAGCTGGAAAACAAAACTGCTGCAATAGCCACTAGAATGGTAGGCTCTGAGACAATGCCAGTGACTGGCCTGATTTAGGATTCTAGATTTAAGAAGCTGAATACCAGCATCTACATGGCCACTGTCCATTTGAAGTAGTAGCCTTCAGTTCAAGAGTTGATCTCTCAACCTTCTGAAGATTCCACATCTACCCCATTCCCACACCCAGGGCTTCTAGGTAGCACAGCCACACACATATATACTTGAGATTCTCAGTAATCTAGCCCAGACAGTAATCTGCCCACACAGTCATTACCCAGGAGGCTTCTAGGATCTTCCAAGGCCTCAGCACCTTGAGATTCTGGGCGATATTCTTCCATTTTAATTGGAGCCCACAGGATATCGAACAAATTCACATTTCCTCCTTGGTGCACCTGCACACCGGCGCAGCAACACATAAAGTACCAGGTACCACCTGGCAGCACTGTTAGGGTTTCATTTTGATTTTTTTTTTGCTAATTTTTTATTTTACTCCAAGGACTTTGCTCCATACAAAATGTCATTGTAGAAACAATAGCAGAATCCAAAGTTTAGCTTGTAAATACTACTCAGGCAGCAAACTAGTTCAATCGCATAAATTTTTTTCAGTAAGGTCCAGTTATGTTGCATGACTGGAATTCTCTCTCTCTCTCTCTCTCTCTCTCTCTCTCTCTCTCTCTCTCTAACACTGTTGTTAAATATAAAGTTTTGCAACAAACCTTCAATTTATATCAAATATAATTAAAAATTAACAAATGAATACATTGTATCAAAAGGTACGAAGATATACATTTCATGCACATACTTATATAATGGGATGTGTGTGTGTGTGTATATATATATATTACATGCACACATAACTTGTCCAAACTACAGCCACTGCTTGACAGATTCCAGATGCAGACAGCTGGTTGATGCATTTCAAATTTGGCAACTCACTATGAGATTTCAGAGGAAATAGACAATAGTTTGAGAAGAGACAGTACAAAAACAAACCCAAAGTCAGAAAAACAAAGCTTAATGTCTCCTCCCCCCACAGCCACCACCATTGCAATTTTCATTAATGTCAATGCTAAGAAGAATCCAGATAAGCCAGTTACAGTTATTCTCAACCTGTGACTGCCTAGGGAGACAGCTGTGGTTCTACATGGAATGTATGCATTTGACACCCAAGAGAACAGTTGGGCTAGGGCAAGAAGAGAGACAAAACATTAAGATCAAAATGCACATCTTTCTACTTTGCAACATGGGCATAGTCACATGCACAATCTTAGGTTCCTTTAATTTTACTCTATTGGAATAAAATACTCTGTTAGCTTTAAAGTTTCAGAGTGTTGTGCCTTCACATAAGGAAATTCTATAAAAATGTTTGGTCACAATCATGCTGAAACCCTAGACCAAGTGGTGGTCTTGTGTGTTTTGTGTCATTTGTTGCATAGCCCTATGGTTGACAACATCCATTTACTAAACACACTTCCGCATACACCCACATTCTGTAAACACACACACACACACACACACACACACACACACACACACAGCACACAGAGCTTCTGTGAGGAGAGTGGGGTAGAAGTTAGCAATCCCACAGAGACATCATCTGAAATTTCAAAACACAGAGGACACACCAATGGACTTGTCTGCATGCACCTTTCTCCAGCAGGACTTCCACCATCTGGGCATACCACATACTATCCTGAGAATGGGCTTTCCCTTTGGAGAGTGGTCATGAGGTGAGGTTTTGTTTGCTGCCTTCCCAGGCCTGGGAGCCAGAAACTGTGCCAGGCTCTAAGATGCCCAACTTAAGCCCAGAAGCCATTTCCCCTTTGCTAATCAACTATGACTTTAGCTGTTTTGTTTTGTTTTTCCATGACCCACATCCCCAGCCACTGTCCTTTTTTCCCAACTAGCCTTTTGCTTGCTTCGGCATTCAGTGAAACTTACTTCACACACAACAGAGATCATGGCCTGCTTGGCAGGCATCCCATTCCTGAGAATCAGCAGAGAACAGATTGAAAATGCCACACAAGCACACACCTTGCTGCTGTGTGGCTTTCCCACAATTGCCCACTCATGGGAGGACAAAGGGCACAGCCACCTATTTACAACTGTGCTGTGCTTCTGGACGCTAGCTGGTGCTTCTGGGGTGCAGCTCTTGACTAAGTTCACGAGGTCTCTGCCCACACAGAGGCCCAGGAGCAAGAGGCCAGGCACTTTGTCAAGCAGCAGGAACTGGGATCAACAGGGGATACCACCACCCCCGGGTGGGGTCCACACAGTAATATCTCCCACAAGTCAAAGAAAGACAATGAAAAGAGACCTTCCTAAAGGATGATTTTGAAAATTTATGTGAACATTTCTTTCCCCGTTTTTCTTATGTTCTAGATCAAGTATATAGAAACGACAGTGAAAGATGTTGTGATTAAAAACCAGAATCAAGCACAAGAGCATTCTCCAAATTTGGTCCCTTTTGGAGCAACAGTGTTGGGAAAGACAGCCTCAAATGCATTTATTTCTATGTACATTTGCTGTTTGATGCTAAGAGCAACAATGGACATGTGATCACTGATGCTTTCAGGCACCACCAGGCCACAGCTGGGCCCCTTTCCTTGCTTCCAGGCATACCCTGCCCTCTGTACTACACATCTGGATAAATGATGTACCCATGAGACTCAAACCACCAACAAACAGTTTCAAGCACCCAGCCCAGATGCTGGTGGCCATGATATGGGATATGAGCTCACTGGGTCTGTCTCAACTCAGCCACCACCTGCTTAGGATCTGCTGGGTGGCATGAGACCCAGGAAGGCAGCACACGGGGGGATAGAGAGAGTCATACCCCTCTAAGAAAGGGCTTTATTAGTCCATTCAATGTAAAAGAAGAGGGAGGGAAGGGGAGAGGAGTGGAACAGGAGCCTCCACCATGGAGGCCATGAGGCAAGATACCTCCTCCCAGGGCTGCAGCCCCAGGGTCCAGCGTGGATGATAAAACTCATCAACTGGAGCCCATGCCTGCAGTGAGCAGGTATGTGGGCAGTCACGGTGCAGCTAGCACCAGTGGTCTTGGTCAGGATGGTGGTAGCTGTGCCGGGCCCGGACACTGGTGCTGAGTCCCAAAGTGCAGTGGTAGCCATTGGGCACACGGCGGAGAGGGTGGGACTGGGAGGTCAGGGAGGACACATAGGAAGTCCTAGAGGAACGGCCTGAGTTGGTAGCCACTGCCTCCTCGAAGGTGAGTGTGTCCTCAGGCAGAGTGTGGGCAGAGGCCTCGCTGTCCAGACGCTGGCCCAGGTAAGGGTCAGAGCTGATGCGAGAGCCAGGGGCCAAGGGCTGGCTCAGGGGGTCTCTCTGAAGCAAAGTGTTGTGTTCAGAAAGGCCGCGGCTGAGCCGGCCAGGGGAGAAGGCTGGGAGACCACTCTGAGCCCCGGCAAAGTGGACCGGCGAGGAGTTGGCCGTCTTGTAGGTGATGCTGGGGCGAGGGGTCAAAGGGGTTTGTGGGAGCTGCCTCCGCCCACCTCGACCCGGAGTGCTAGCACCAGATGTTGACAGTAAAGGGCTCCCATTAATTGAACCACTGCCCTACATGAAAAGGGAACAGAAGATAAAAAATAAATAAATAAAACACCAAATCAAACATACTACCCATAGCACACATGATGTGGGGCACAGGTCCTAAGAGGGAAGCAGGGGGTGAGAGGCAGAGACAGGGGAGTTAGGGAAGTGGCTGGCACAGGGACCAAGGAAAAAACAGCTCAAAGGCCAGATGCCCAGTTAGGAGAGGAAATAATAACAAGAGTTTACATGAGTGTGGTAAGGCTTCAGGACAGCTGTCCTTGGAACACAGCATCCAGGAAGGCTGTATGGGCTGGGGAACAAGGGGCAGAAGCTGCTTAGAGCTCAGGGTCATGGGGGTGGGGGTGGGGGCGGCCTGGGGGAAAAGAATTGACTCTGGGGGCCCATACTGCCCTATGCTGGTTACCTGTGGGTGGGGGCTTGGGTCCAGTCCTGCTGTTGGAGATGTTGGGTGGCTGCTGAGGGAGGGCTTGGGCTGTGGAGGCTCCCGGCTCCCAAAGCGGTCACAAGAATAGAAACGCTGCTTTTCTGAGGAAGAAGATGAAGGCTGCCTGCGCTCCTGGGACCTGCCCCGCTCCTGCTTCCGCTCCCGCTCCCGTCGGCAGCCTGTAGGTCCCTCCCCTGCAGGGAGGCCTGGCCCTGTAGCACTGTTTGGTGCTGGCCGGAGAAGAAGAGAAGTCAGCTCAGCCACAGCCAGTGCAGGGAAGGAGACCCCCAATCACAGACCCACCAGGTCACTCAGGTAGCAAGACAGACTTCAAAATGTGGGGGAGGAGGGGGGGAAGGAGGCTGCCTGGTCCCCAGACCTAGGACTCACTCCTCTTCCTGTTCTGGGTAGGTTTGAGGGCCATGGGTTCATGGGCCAAGTAAGATGCCTGAATCCCCCTACTATACCCCCTAACCCAAGCCATATTCCCTCAAGAAGCTCCCCAGGCCCTCCAACCTACCACCACCCTCTGTGTCCACAGACAGGCTCGGCCCCTTTTCCAGGGACCTCTGCTTCTTGTCCCTGCGACGGTGGCAGCGGTGATGGTGGTGATGTGTTGCTTGGCTGAGCGGAGGACGATCCAAGGCAGCATTGCAGAGATGGGTCCCATGGGGGCGTTGGGCCAGTGTGGAGATGGAGCGTTTCATAGGGCTGGCATCAGGGGCAGGCTGTGGTCAAAAGATAGGGATGGAAGCTGGGAATGTGACTTAGTGGTAGAGTGCTTGCCTAGCATGCATGAAGCCCTGGGCTCCATTTCTCAGTACCATATAAACAGAAACAGCCAGAAGTGGTGCTCTGGCTCAAGTGGTAGAGTGCTAGCCTTGAGTAAAGAGAAGCCAGGGACAGTACTCAGGCCGTGAGTTCAAGCCCCAGGACTGGCCATAAATAAATGAATGAATGAATGAATGAATGAATGAATGAATCACAAGGGATGGTGAGTGAGTCACATGGCCTGAGTAGGCCTGGGGAGCCATCAAGGTGGAAGAGAAAGCAGTCATGAAGATTCAGTGGAGAAGGGTAGGTCTACTTTGAAGAAATCAGACCTGGGACACAAGTCCCCAGCTGGGACATCTCCCCTGAAAAGGCAGGCAGGGGGCCTGGCTGCCAGCCCTGTCTGGGACTACAGGTCCTGCCAGGAAAGAACGATGGCCTGCCTGGGGAATCCCCAGAGAGACCTAGAACCTGCCAGAGAGCCTTGAGCTCTCTGAGGGATGGACCCATGTTGCTGCCCGTGGAGGCCAAAATCAATCATGACAAGGTCTCCCTGTGGAGCTCAGTCACCCATACATCAAGAGGCATGGGGAACTAACTGCCAGTCTGTGATCACTAGCTTGCAGCAAAATGGGGGCAGAGGCCACAAGGTTGGGAATAGAGGAAACATCAAAAGAAGGAAGGACATCAGGGAGAGGTCAGGCATGGAAGGCCACAGCCATGAAAACAGTGATACTGCAAAGTGGAGAGACAGTAAGGGAATAGAAGATAAGGAGGAAAACAAAGTGCATCCTAAATGTCCAGAACCAGAAGGCAGAAGGAGAAAGTGGGCACAAAGCAGAGAGGGAAAATATACATGCCCCATGAACTTCCAGGGCCAAGACTTGCCTGCAGCATCAGAAGTGGTGGAGCCACAGGTCCCACTTGGTGGCCTTGGGGAAGGGGTTTATCCTCAAGTGCTTAAAGCCCTTGTCCCATCCAGAACAGATACCTTGTTCCTAGTCAAACATATCTCAGAAGAAAACCAACTTCATGGGGCCAGGGAGGGAAAGGAAGCCCGAGGAGGAGAGGGAGGCCCAGGGATGGAAAGGAAGCCAAGGATGGACGGGAAGCCCAGAGACAGTGACCAGACAAGAAAGGTCATCCCAAGGGTTTCAAACAGCAGAAGGTGAACTAAGGCGTGACTTTCTGGACTGTGATACACAGAGTCCTAGCGAAGGGAGTAATGGGGACAGCAGAGCTCTGGGCACACAGATAAGGAACAACAGGGCTGTGAGACAAAAGAGCCAGGATACAGTAGTGCTTGACTACATGAACTGGGAACACCAGAGCCGAGTGGGCCAGAACTATGGGGGTCATAGAACTAAAGAAAAGAAAGCAGAGTTGCGATTGAAGAACCTTGGGAATCAAGGCACTGTATCATCCTCCCAATGCCTGAGACCACAAATGCCCACACATGTCCCAAGAGCCTATAGAGACAGAAGGTGTCTAGGCTACACAGGCTACCAGCAGGGCTTCCAGCCAGCCAGTCTGCCCAGGGGGTGTCCACTTCTCCCCACTCCCAAGTCTCCTCACTCAGGATATACATATCATGCTGCCAACCCCTTCCCCATGGCCCTGACCCCTCTAAGCCTACCCACCTGAGTTTCTGCTGCCAGGCGGGGCATAGAAGCGGCTCGGCCTTGGCTTTCCAGCCCAGGTTGGGTCTCCCCATCAGAGCCCCTCAGTGCCATATTCTGCATCTGGACATCCGCAGCCTAGAGGATAACAGCCTTCTAGTCACACCTCACAGAACCACCCAGCTCCACCCATCCCGACCATAGGCCCCACCCCTTTGTGAAACCCATTCCTCTAGCAAGGACTTACTAGTGATCCTGCCTGACCCACAGGAATCTCTGCTGAGTGGCCACGCTCCAGGGGTGCCCTGGCCTCATACAGTGTATCCTGGGTCCTCTGGGTGCCCCAGGACAGGGACTCCTTGATGCCAGCCTCTTGGGTTTGCCTAGGAAAGAGAGAGGGATAGTCTACAAGGTCAGAGATTCAAGCTGTAGCATGCCCTACCAGGGAGCTCTGCTGCCCACACAGCACAGGAGTCCCAGCATGGATTATATATACTGGGCCCAAGCCAAGGCATATCAAAGGGCAAGCTCCCAAAATGAATCCTGGTTGAGCATGACTCCAAGGGTAAAGAGTCCTCTAAGGGAAGGGCTGTCTATTGCATCCTGGTCTGAAGACAACTGCCATACTCCTCAACCCTGCACAAAGTTACATGTGAAATGAGTACTGGGACCAACCCTGCCACATAAGACTAAAGGTCATACAATGAACTTGGGTAAATGGGCAATAGGTGAAAAGACTCTGCTATGCTGACATACAGGAGACACTGATTCTGGGGTCCCTCCTGCATTTCCTTCCCAGGACTTCCAGGAGGAGCTGCAGAATCCTCTTTACCACCCTGACCGCCCCCCCCCCCCCCACCCCACCTCTTCTGATACAGGCTCTGGTGTTAGGTCACACACGTACTATTTCCTGTCCCTTTGCTATGCCTAACATTGGTAATGAATCTTGTCAGTTCTCCCAAGCATTACTGACTCTGCCAGTTAACTCATTCACACTGACTGCATCTGTCATTGCACAGGTTTAGTAGCACTGATCACACACACTCAGCTTGGCATGAAACCTGTCAGTGAGCTAATTTATACTGACTGCATCTGTCATTGCACAGGTTTAGTAGCACTGATCACACACAGTCAGCTTGGCATGAGACCTGTCAGCTCATTCACACTGACTGCATCTGTCATTGCACAGGTTTAGTAGCACTGATCACACACAGTCAGCTTGGCATGAGACCTGTCAGCTCATTCACACTGACTGCACCCGTCATTCACAGGTTTAGTAGCACTGGTCACACATATTTAGCTTAGCATGAAGCCCATCAGCCTGAGCCAGCCATAATTCTGACCACAGTGGTATCTGCAGAGATGGCAGGGCAGACCCACCTCTGCTTGGCATTCTGAGAACCCATCTTTGTCTTCCCAGACTGCTGAACGTATCCATGTGTCTCTCTTTAGTATTCAGTGTGGGATGGGCAAGGCTGGCACTAAGAGGAGGGCTGGGCTTGGTCTTTCAGTGCTGCCAGCCCTCCTAAGATCAGGGAGCTTAGACCACCACTGGGACCAGGTGTTCTCTAACCTTTGACAGAAGAGTTATGAGTTTTTACAGAAGCTGTTCAAAGACATAACCAAACCCATTTGCCTCCTGAAAGCCTGATTCTGATCAATAAAGAGACATCTTACATCCTCTCCAACACGCACACACGCACACACACACACACACACACACATACTGGCACACAATTATCTCTCTTACGGACACACAAGTACTGTATCACACACTCAAACACACATTCACTGGAATTGAGGGTAGCTTATGGGCTCTGAGGGAACAGCTTCAGCAAGGGTTTTCACAACTGGGAAAACCTTTTGTATTATTGCTGTTCTCAACTTGAACCTGGACCTGCTTGTGCAATACTCAAGCTAATAGGATGCTTCCCATAAGGCAGGAGCAAAGATCCAAACAGGGTCTGAATCCTGGCTCCTTGCCATTTTGGGGGCCTTCATAAGGTGGTGATCCCCTTGAATCCACAAATAGGGAAAGGCCTTTTATATTTCATATCCAGGATCCACGGCTGTCAAGGAAAGTGGAAAGAGCCCTGGCTTCAGCATGGAGCAAGTCCTATGCAGAGCCTAGCTACCACACTCAGTGATCACTGTCTATAATTCTTGAGTTTGGGTGGCTCTTTACCCAAGAATATTGTGCCAAGAGTTAAATAAAACAAAAGGACTTTGTCTAAGAAATGCAAGTCTCAAAAGTCAATACCAAAATGGGAAAATCTAGAGGAAAATGTCTCAGACCAAAGAGCAGACTCTAACAAGCCATGAACAAAAATGGTGAGTGCTCAAGGTGGAAACCATTTCTGAACAGTCCACAGACATCATCAGCTACTGACAGAACAGAAGCTGAGACAGGTGCAAACAGCAGGTGTATGTCAGGGATGGTACAGCTGTATATGCTAACGCACAACTGTCTACCCACTTGACATTATAAGGTACTCTCAAAGTCCACCCAAGCAACCTGCCCCACCCTCCAAATCACTCACAGTTCTCACCAGTTTCCAGGCATCATAGCGAAACATCTGCCTATGCCCATAAGTAAGTGAGGTATTGGGTCAGTGTGAGGCCAGTTCCATGCATTGGATCAGAACTGGGGCTCCTATCCTCAGAGGGCTCTAGACCCTTCAGGTGCCCCAGTATCTTAGCTACAGGCAAGAAGGTGGTAAGAGCCAGCCAGGCAGTGAAAATGCACATCTTTCATCCACTAATTTTGGGCCCCTCCCCATCCACACTGACCACTGTACCCAGCACTCACACAGCACCGCCATTGCTGAGGGAAGTGGCACTCTTCTGCCGAAGGAAAACACGAGCTCCTCGGAGCACAGCCGGCTGCGCCTGCTCCAGGGTGGCCTTCAGAGGGTGGAAGAGGGATACAGGGCCCATCTGCAAAAGGATACATGGAGGAGAATAGTTCTAAGATTGGGGGTCAGGCCCTGATGGGCCCAAAATATGTCCTCAGCACAGCACATGTGACAGAGGCCAGTTTGGGTTGAAGTCTAGTGCAGAGCAAGGGTTCTTGCCTCTCCTGCTCTGCCATGTCCCCCAGTACAGTGAGGCAGGTCAGTTTTTCTTTGACTTCCTGTGACTTCAGGAAAAGTTTTTACTTTTCAGAGCCTCAGTTTCCCTACCTACAAGACCAGGGCTTGGACTCATCACAGGTGGTAGAGCTATTCATCTCATCCTTAGCTCAGAGCTCCAGGTTGAGTAGATTGTGACTCTAGGCTGTTGGAGCTACAGGTTGATTGGTGTGTCTTCCCTTGGTATGGGAAGGGTGTGGAATACCACCAGCGTATGGAATTTCCCACCACGGATGGGTAAACAGCTCTGCAAGTTCTATGCATCTACAAATTTTCAAGACAGAGCCCCCATGTAGTCACTGAAGACACAGCTGAGATGGCACCAGGATTATAGACTCAAAACCTCCCAGTCAGTCATGAGCAGCACTGACAGGGACATTAGGCTATTGATGTGAATCTCTTTAGTTTCTGCCTGTATGCAGATTCTTCTGTCTACCAAAAAAAAAAAATCCTTCTCAGAGATGTCTCACCATCTTCCTCTGTCTACCAAGGAAAAGAGCAATGTCTCACCCCATCTCTTCTGTTCCTATAAATTAGCCCTCCAACTCAATATTCCTTCACATCATCAGGCAATGAGCTGACGGAGAACAGGCTGGGTAGGCCCAGAAAGGAGTTACGTCTCCCACTCCTGCCCACTGAGACTAGGTACCTGGGATAGGCCTCCAGGAGCTTGGTGAATCTGGTCTCTGGTGGTTTTGTTCTGTTTGTAGAAATCGAATATCATCAGAGCCGCATAGACTTTCCCCACTGTCATCTCGTCAGCTGGAGAGGAAAGGAGGCAGAGAAAACCCACAGGAGAGGAGAGTAGGCAGAGAAAACCCAGAAGTACAGGAGAGGAAAGCAAGCAGAGAGGAGCCAGAGGAAAGGAGAGGAAAGTAAGAAGAGAGGGGAGGGGAGGGGAGGAGAGGGGAGGGGAAGACAACAGGGAGAGAGAAGCCAGAGGAGCGAAGAGAGCAGGCAGAGAGAAGCCAGATGAGAGGGTTAGAACAGAAAGAGCACAGATAAGCCCCATAAGATGAGGGTAAGAAGTCAGTCTCCTCTCCCTCATCCCACTACATGGATCCTTGGAAAATAGCCCTGACTGTTTCTGTCTGACCCTGAATGTCTCTGAGGCCCCCTAAATGAGACTCATGTGTCCCTAAGGAGAGGCTCTCAGGATTAAGCACCTTTCCTAACCAGGGTTCCTGCCTTACCTTCTCTGGGATCCCCATACTAGGAGGGCCCTACCATTTCCATAGTCCCAGTGCCACCCAAGGTCCTGATCAAAGGCAGAAGCCTCCCTCTGTAGACAAGGTGCCTGCATACGACCATCCCCATGTCCTCCTCTTACCCAGGGACGGAGAAAATGGAGACAAAGGGTATTTCTCACCCTCCAACTTACGCTTGTGGGGTGGTACCAGTAAATCCAAGGTCTTCTGGGGCAGATTGGCCCACACAGAGGAGATCTCCTTCCTCAGCTCCGCATCACACTGGTGCTGCTTTGTCCCAGCTAGCCAGGATGAGAGAAAGGAAGAAAGACCACATTAGGAACAATCCTGAAGCTTCTTGTTCAGGCAGAGCTGGGCAGGCAGCGGGAGAGGCAATCGGGAAGAAGACAGTGGAGCCAGTGCTAGGAGGAAAACACTGTGAGAAGAAACATCTGTGTGGAGGCTGCTTAGACCTCTGCAGTCAGCATGGAAAACATGCAACTGACATGTGTGCACATGCACATGTTTGGCGTGCATGCATGTATGTACCCATGTAGGCACGGTGAGCATGTGTGCTGTGGGTGGCAGGGAGTGCCACAAGGAATGCAGAAATGGCATGGTAGCATTTCTATCATTCATCCATGCCTTCAACAGTGTTTACTGAGCACCCACTAGATGCCAGGCACTCTTCTAGATGACAGGAAAAATAAAACCTAAAAACTATCCTTCTAGAGTTTGCACTACTACAGCAGCAAGAACTTAGAAAGATATTCAGTATGTTGGACAGTGAGAAGTGCTAAGGACAGGAAAAACAAGTGTAGAACGGAGAGTGTTAAGTCTTATGAGACTTCAGTTTGGCACAGGACAGCCAGACTCTCACAAGGGAAGGGACATACATGTGAGGCAAAAGGAACCAGCAAGTACAAAGGCCATGTGTGAGATGTCCCCTAGAGCCAGGAAAGCAATTTGCTGGGAAGAGGGAAAGGTGCATGCAGGACGTTCCCAACCAGGAAGCAAATGAAATAAAACAACATGATGTAATATTCTTTGACACAAGGTTTATTAAGGCACAATTCAAATACAGTAAAATGTACCTATTTTGTACTAGTCCACAAATTTTGGCAAATATATACATTACCCTAATCTAGATATGGAACACGTGCCTCTTTCCCATTCCCCTGAGTCACCAGCCCTGCTCCCAGCACTGCAATCACCGGCACGCCTCTGTTTGTGCAGCTCTGTATCTTCCACAGTACTGCACAAACAGTATCACACCCCACATCAGCTTCAAGTCTGACGTCCCTCACTGCACATGATGATGTCTTTGGGACTCATACATGATGTTTTAATCAGTAGAGTTTTCATTTTATTGCTGAATACTGATTTACTGTATCTACCTGACAGTTTATCCATCTCCAGGTGATGGACATCAGAACTGTTTACAGTACAGAATGTTATAAATAAAACCACGTTAAGCAGAAGAGCTCAGGGATAGTGCTCAGGCCCTGAGTTCAAACCCCAAAACTGACCCAAAAAAGTATTTTTTTTGGGGGGGAGGCATGGGGCAGGGAAAGGAGTACTAAATATAGTGTTTAGGACCTTGAGCTTGCTAAGCAAGCACTGTACCACTTGATCCCATTTTGCTTTAGTTATTTTTCAGATAAGATCTTGCACAGTTTTTTCTTAATCATCTTGAATGGTGATCTTCCTTCCTCCACTTCCCATCTAGCTGGAATTATAGGGATAAATAACAATGTCTAGTTTGTTTTTGAGATAAGGTCTCACTAACTTTTTGCCCAAGCTGGCTTCAAACTGTGGTCTTACCATCTCTTCTTCCCAAGTAGTTGGAATTACAGGCATGAGCCACCATGACCAGCCCTAGACATTTCTTAGCATAAATGAATGCTAGGGTTTTGTTTTTTTCTCAGTACCTTCTCTCAGTACCTATTGAGATATCATATAGTTTCTGTAGTTTTATATGATAAGTTATATTGAGCTACAAACAAGGAATCAGCCCTACGTTTCTAGGATATACCAACAGTACCATCCTGTGTTGTCTTCTTTTATGTATTGCTAGATTCAGCTTCTTAAAACTATGTTGACGATTTTTGTGTCTATGTTCATGAGGCTGATTAGTCTGATTTCTTTCTTCTTTTCCTTCCTTCCTTTCTTCTTTTCCATGGTTCTTTCTTTTTTTTCTTTCCTTCTTTCATTCTCAGTTTCTTTTGCTAAAAGCTACTGTTCTATCACTTGAGCCACAACTCCACTTCTGGCTTTTTTGGCAATTTATTGGAAGTAAGAGTATCACAGACTTCCCTGCTCAGGCTGTCTTTGAACTGTGACCCTCAGTTCTCAGCCTCCTGAATAGCTAGGATTACAGGCATAAACCACCATCACCCAGCCTTGAAGTTTTGTTGTTGTTGTTTTTCTTTCAGATCTTTGGTTTTTTGTATAAGAGTAAAACTCATTTAAAGTAGGTTGGGAAATATTCTGACTATACTAAATGTTTTGTAGGCTTCCATCCATCTACAATTGGAATTTTCTTTCTAGAAGGCTGTTCAGAATTAGTTTATCTAATATATAGAGGGATATTGTGATATCTATTTTTAAGAATTCCTTAAGAAATTCTTCCATTTCTTCTAAGTTGCTGGACTCACTGGTGTACAATTTTTAAGAAAGGAAAAATAGTAATGCATTCACATATTGATACAAGTAACCCAGTAGAGGGGAAAATCAACAGGGCAAGCAAAAGGATGGAGTTGCAAGTAACATCCTGGGGAGATGGTGAGAATTGGTCTGGGCATGCAAAAGGGAACAGACCCCATTCTTCACAATAGGACCAGTGGTCAACCTTCAGGGGACAGAGAAGGGGAGTATGCTGGGACTCAGGGGCTCTCTGGTGGCTCCAACTTTCTCTGGGTAGGAGAAGGCAGTGGAAACAAAAGGTATACATGGCCTATAAGGGGGGATCATGGTGAACAGATTCTGGCTCTTCCACCAACTAGTTCTGAGTAACCTGGGTGGAGTGATTCGATTTTATTGGGCTTCAGTTTCTTCACTAAAGATGGAGTCATCAGAATGTTGATGGTTATCAGAGCTAAAGCCAACAGCTGTCAGAGCAGGCACTTGGTACAACTGTCCCTCCACATAAAGCCAGGCCCCCTCACCCTCCTTGAAGCACATTGGCCTGTGTCTGCTCTTGGTTTTGTTTCCCATTGTTTTATCTGGAAACAAGGCCTTGCTATGTGTGCAAGATTGGCCTTGCGCTCACTATGGAGTGACATTAATTCCTCCCTCCCCCAAAACCCCTCCCTCACCTGGGGCCAGTTTGATCTCCAGGGCAGTCCGAATGAGGGCCATCAGCGTGGAAGTGAAGTGCACCGTCATGTCCTCATTGGAGATGGGCATGTTCATGCGGACCAGGCGCTGGG
This sequence comes from Perognathus longimembris pacificus, assembly GCF_023159225.1. Taxonomy (NCBI): domain Eukaryota; kingdom Metazoa; phylum Chordata; class Mammalia; order Rodentia; family Heteromyidae; genus Perognathus; species Perognathus longimembris. Next base: position 163,028,230 of record NC_063161.1, on the reverse strand, counting down.
GACAAGCAGGAGGAGATCAGGGCCATGTACACTAGGTCTCCCCCCACCCCAGGACTGCAGTGACTGGGCTGGGCCTCCTGAGGGTAGTCCTTGTGAGTGCCAGGGCCAAGCGAGGCTGGGTAGACAGGAGTTTTGCCAGCATTCACTCTCCCCTAATCCCACCTCATCTGAGCTGAGGATTCTCCTGGCTGCAGAAGAATAGAAAAACAGGTAAAGGCCTGTCCAGGCCAGTAGCCTGGGTCCCTCTGAAGAACAGGAACAGCCAGGGGGACCTCTGCTTAGTCAGTAACTGTGGACAAAATAAAGGCGTGTGGCCTTCCCTAAGGAGGGAGAGTCCAAGGTAGAGATTTATAAGTTATTCCACAGAGAAGAGGGAGGGACCCATCCTGTAACTCTGATGGCCTAGCATCCTCTACCTGCAGATGGATGATCTAGACAAGGGATGGTGGTCAAAAATACCTCTCTGAGTTCCGGCCCCAGGGGAAGATCCTTCAAGAGAGACAATGTAGCATAATTCAGGCCCTATGAGGTTCCATTTTTCTTTCACACATACACACCTGCCTACCAGCCAGAGGGCTGGGAAGACATGCTCATGCCCCTTGAAGGTGGAAACCATACAGCCTAAGGCAGTAAGGAAAGCATTAAAGACAAGCTCCTTTCATTCTTCCAGTAGGAAGGACCAGGCCTCCAGCTCCAACAGGAGCAGCATGGGGGCTGGTGAAGAGCACACTGCTACCATCTTCCATCCAGTGGCCAGTTTTTCCTCTTCAGTTTTGGAGGGCAGAACAACTGGAAACAGTTGTATATCTGCACCATGCATTCCAGGAAGAGCCAGCAGATTCCCAGAAGCCCAGGGTCTGAGAAATTATGAGGCTTTGAGGAGGAAAAAGGTCTCAGATGCATCTAGGAGCACTTGGCTGGCCAAATGAAGCCCTAGGAGCACTATAACTCTCTGCCTTCTGCACAAGATGAGAGCTAGAGCCAGAGAAGGGTGTTCTTTCTTGGACCTGGCATCCTGGGCAGGATGCCCTGGGCCATTTGTCTAGAGAGGGCCACACACAAATCCTGTGTCTTCAGGGTGACATAGGCCTGGGGGAAGGAAAAGTGCAGGAATGCTGAGAATAGGAGCCAGACTTTGTCCTCTGAATGCTGGCAAAGTCCCACTAGGCACACCCAGTCACAGGGCCAGGACCTTGCACATCACATGTGCTGCACCTCAGGAAAGACCTGCTTTCCAGAGCATGACCTCTCTGCGGACCAGCACCAGTGGCAGTGTGAAAGGCCCAGGAACTCCTCTCCCAGGGAAGGGAGTAGGGATGGGAGTGACAGAGGATCAAGCACATGTCTTCTAGGAGGGGAGCTCCATCCAGGGCACTTGAGGCTGCACTTACCAACCTCTTACCTGTGCTGCCCAGGCCCTAAAGGGCTAGGAACCTTATCAAAGCAGAGTAGCAAAGCCAAGGAAAACAGCCCCCGGACATCTCCTAGACCTTCCTCAGCTCCCCAGTCCAACCAGACCCCAACCTGAATCCTCTCTTGATCTTGTCATATCCAGCACCTCAGGGTCAGCCAGCCAGCATGGGAAGGGCCTTACTGCCCTGCGTGCATGGCCTAGGTATCACGTGGACAGAGCTCTCCCTCCAGGGGACATGGCCACAGCCTTGCATGCGGGGCCTTCAGCAGGCATAACACACATGCAAGTCAGGGTCAGGGAAGGGCAGGAAAACCCCAGTGGCATCTCTGTGTGGCTGGGAGAGCTTCTCTGCTCCCAAAGACTACACTGAACCAGCAGCATGAAGACCTAGAAGGGGGCACAGAGAAAGACAGTATGGGCAGAGGGCACACAGTAAACCAGAGGAGGTTCTGGAAGAAAGCGCTCTTCAGCAAAGGCATATACAGTTGGCCCTGTTTTCTGGAGAGCAGTAGAGACCAGGAGAGGCCAAGGTGCACAGGGTGGGGGCAGAAGGGGGTGGCTGGAATGGACAGACGGACTGCAGGTGGTACTTCAGGGGAGCAGGCTTGCATGCAACCTGCCCAGCCTCCAGCAGGGAAGCCGGGAGGTGTTCCTAAGTTTACCTACTTCCTTAAAGCTCAGCCACTTGTAACTCCTAGTTCCCCTCCTGAAGGTACCTCTGAAACCCCAGAAGTGGCAGCAAGTGTCTCCCTGATAACTCTTCTTTCTCATCACAAATGTCTCCTTCCCACAATGGAGCAGGAAGTCCTTAAGAGACTACAGCTACTCCAAGCTCCTCTATGCTGCCTGAGCTTGGGGAAGAGAGGGAGATGAGCAGCACAGAGGGCCTTCAGGCCTCCCAACAGGGCCAGGCCCCGAGGACCTGAAACTCTAACCCACACCATGGCCTAAGGGTTACAGAAGCAGGATAACCTTGAGCCCAGAATAAAATAACATCTGTCAAATAAATAAATAAATAAACCACCTGGTTCTGTCCCCTCATTCCTAGGAAGAAAGAAGGAGAAAGGGCAAAGGGGTGGGGCATGCTCTAGCTCCATCTTCCTGAGCCTCTGAGGAGCATCAGCAGTGGGGGACAGTAGACAGGGCACCAGGGCCCAGAGCAGACATATCCCTCTGCCTGGGATGGGAGCAGGAGGCGGGGTGGAGAAGACAGCAGCAGCCAGGCAGCCAGGTACAGACAGACAGCTGGACAAGCCCTGCACAAGCAGCTGAGAGCCCACAAGCACCCTGTGAGCTCTGTATGGCCCAGGAGGGCATTGCAGACTGCAGACAGCTCCTGGATGGGGAGCAGGGGCAGTGCAGGGACAGGGTCTACCTTGTATGCAACTCGAGCCGGGCATTTCTTCCCCAGCCCCAGAGGTGGAGACATGTGTTTCAGCATCTCAAACATGTCATTGTAACTGATGCGCCCACTGGAAGCCCGTCCCAGAGGCCAGGCACAGAGGGGTGGTCCACAGGAGAGGCCCACGGCAGGAGGGGCAGAGCAGGGAGCGGGCAGGGGAGGAAGCAGACAAGAAAACAGATCCAGTTAACCAAAGTGTCGGTTAAATGCCCAAAATTGAAATTGGTAAGATGAGGGACTCTCTGCTTGACTTGATCCCTGCTTGCCCCCACCCCCAGCCTCACCTCCTCACTCCAGCCCTACGCAGGACAGCGGGCAGGGGTGACGTCTGAGCTAATGAACATGGAGGGGTGAGGAAGGGCTGCATCGAGGCGGCTTTGGGTTATATTTTTTACTGTTTTTACTCTTTTAGAACCACAGATAAAGCCAAATCACAACAGAATGGTTCCACCATGCAGGAAGCTCTGGCCAAGTTATGTGGAGATGGGGCTACGGCTGAGAACCAAGGCAGCAGCATCAGCTGTCTTAATGGTCAGATTTGCTTCCAAGTAAGGCAAAGGCTAAAGTGGAGAAAAACGTACAACAGACTAGAAAACTGGAGAGGGAGCCCAGAGGCTGTAGAGCTGAACTTGACCATAGGGCAAGTCCTGCTCCAAGCCCAGAGACGCCCGAGGCCAACCCAGGGCAGGGCTGCTGCTGGGGTCAGGGCTGGATGGGAGGGAGACTGCAGGGAGGGGAGGAGCTGGGTGGGTATGGCCTGGTGCCACTCTTGTGCCTCTGATAGGACCAGTTGAGGCCCAACAGGTGGGAAATGCCTCCTGTGGGAAAGTCACTGGGCCCAGTGAGTTTTCCTTCCTCAAGCAGAGTGGCTGCACTACCCCAGTGCACCTGCCTGTGGGCTTGGGTCTCAGAGACATAACAGGTTTAGGGCCAGCCTTTCCCTGGCAGGCCGACCTGCCCAGACTGTGCCCTCAGCACATAGTTCCAGACCAGGGAGGGGCTCCTCTGCTGGGTTGAGCAGTTCAATCCAGAGATGAAGCAGGGGCTCCTCTTTTCTTAGTCCACTCTTCCTCTATTCTCTCCTCTCCCAGGGACTCAGAAACCTTCTCTGACCCAGAGGGGCAGCCACTCCTGGTTTACTTGTGCACCTATGCCCCTCCTCCAGGCCCTCCATCTCTGACCTGCTGACTTTAGCCCACCCACAGAGCCTGCAGGAGAGCTGGGTACAGCAACTGTTCCCTTGGTGCAGGCTGGACCTGGCCTCCAGCACCCACCCAGTCAACTGGTGCTGGCTGATACAGCCGGGCCAGAAAGCTCCCTGTGCACTGTCCCAAAGGCTGCCTGCCCCCAGCCAGCTACAAGGGTCCAGGGAGATTAGACAGGGAACCAAAGCATCCAGGAGGCCAGAATGCGGGACATGGCAGGGCAGAGGAGAGGTGAGGTGTTGTCATTCCCAAACCAGGCAGGGAGTGTGTGCTGTGTTTGCGATTCGGGCAAGGAAGTATGTCAGATGGAGGCTCTGAAGTTGCAAACCTTGTAGGCCAACCTACGAGGGCAGTTCTTCCCTAAGCCAACGGGTGGCGCAATACAACGCAACAAACTGTACATATCCTTATAATGAATCCGGCAACTGGAAAGGAAATGTTACAGGTTATGGCAACAAGGCACGGTGGAGCCCATCCCACCCCCTGCCCAGCCTGCAATGGGAAGATGTGCCTTGAGCAGCTGTGGTGTTGGAGGTGAGGGGTACAGCTACAAAGGTTGCTCTCTGCTGGGGACAGGGATCTGGTGCTTCCCAGAAAGCATGGCAGCCCCAAGGTAGACAGATGACATTCTGTACAGAACACCTGTAAGTTCCACACAGAACACACATCTGCAGCCATGGGTACCACACTGAGCAACCGTTCTGTGCTGTGTCTTCACTGGTCAGATGATATACCTAGGCTGACCTACACTGACTCTGTCAGCCTCTTTCACTCCTTCAATGCCAGAAACCTCTCTCCATGATTCTCCCTCCAACTCTGACTTCTTTATACCTTAACATAGCCCATTCATTTCCCCATGACAACACCTCAGAGGTATACATTCATGTGCATTATGTGCCTCCTGACTGTCCTTTTCTCCCTAGACATAGAAGATTCCCACGCTAGAACCTGTTGCTTTTAGCTAAGAACACACTCCTCTCAGGGCAGGTACCCTTGGGGGCACTTCTGATTCTTCTCTCTCTGATGCTGCTCCCTCCTCATTCCAATCAGACCCAAATCATGTTAAATTTACTCACTATACTTGCTAACATTGTTGAACCCTGGAGACCTTCCTGAAGGGGCTGGGCACATGAAGCCCTTGAACCTCATTATTGCTCTGCCCAACAAATCCACTAAACGACACCAGAAGAAAATCATGGGCGGGCTACCATAACTCTCTGATTCAAAAGCCCTCCTACTGTCAAAGAAAATCGAAGCTATGTGTTTAACCCAAATTTCAAGGCCTTTCCCAATCTCTCCCAGCCTTCTTTCAGATACCCACTCCAGCCTAACACAACCAGCCTGGCCTTCCCCTCACTTCGGTACCTATTCCCAGCATTCTTTAGCAACTCGCCCCATCTTGCTTCCTTGAGTGTATGCCAGATATTTAGCAGTCTGTCCTTCAGAAATGCCCTGACATCAAGCTACAGCCACTCTGCCATCCCTTTTCACAGCAAGTGCCCAGAGTGTCTGTGCCTGCTTCACCTTTGGACCATGGCCCCAGCACACAGCAGCTGCTCAGGAAATGTTTATGAGACAGATGGATGAAGATAAAAATGAGTAGACAGATTGTTCCAAGAGATATGATTGTGATTCTCCTTTTAAGTCTCTACATACACTCTACATACAAAGTGTTGTGACAACAACAAAAGGACGGTTGGGGAAAGGTTTCCAACCATCCACAGATTCCTATCTTCCCAGTTTGCCACAGTACATGTGGACTTGCACACGCACACCCAATGCACATGTGACATGTACACACATTGGCATGTGTATAAAAACATGCATGGATCTCACATGTGCACACATATGTATATGTGCATAAACAGGCAGTTCTCTCATATACATAAGTGTGTACACACATGGTAACTTGGATAAAAATGTTCATGTGTGTAGTACACATGCATGTAGAATGTGTCCCCACTGACATATGCACATATAGCATGTACTCATGCAGAGTATATACACAGACTCTCAGCACACAGATATACCCATGCATACACACTCATGTCTGTGTGTGTGCACATATGCTCATACACACATATATATATAAACGTTGGGAAGTTTGTCGATTTTTTTATGGTTTCAAACTTTTCCTGAATGAGATGTTCAAGTCACCTGGTGAATAGACTAGAGAGCTGTATCTTCATGCAAACTACTATCAGACTTGAGGTGGTGTCTACTTCACCCAGGACATGTGACCTAGACACAAAGTGCACACCTGTACTGCCAGGCCTTCTGTCTCCTAAGGGGAACTAGCTTCAACCTCACAGCTCACAGGAACAGAATCGTACAGCTGATGCTCACAGGTACATCAGCATTTCTACCTCATTAGTCTTTTGTGTCCTCTGGCATGTGCTACCTCTAAGGCAAGGCTTCTGTTCTTCAGCGTACTCAACAAGTACTTTTTCTATATCCTGATATCCTGTGCCTTTCAGGGTCCATAGATTCTAAACCCTGGAATTAGAAAACAGTCTTAGAACTCACTACACAGAAAGCTACAGTTGGCCCAAGTCACTTGTACACTACTGTATGTGCTATTTCTGTTCTTGCTGATGACAGTAAGACATAGATATACAATGCATAAAGAACCCAAGAGAATGTTGCTTCCTCCTACTGGCCATTAGAACAAACCATGTCCTATAAAGTATCTGTTTCTACAATATATGCTCCACTTGGAGAAATGTTCCTGAAACAGCAGCAACTGCTCAGCCCACATCATCAGGATGACTCTCAGAATGCTTCCAAATTGTGCCTCAGTATCAGGACAACTCTCACAGAATGCTCCCGAATCATGCCTCAGGTGGAGTATATTCCACCTCTGCCTGTTCTTCTTAACCACACACACAGATGCAATATCATTGACCCTATGTCTTCTGTTAGAGTCTTGGGTATTTCAAGCCAAAGATGGGTATGCAACAGACATAACAGCACTTTCAAGAGCCATAAGAAAATGGTCACATATACTAGAAAACATAAATAACTGCTGTTTCTTCTGTACTGGGGGGGGGGGGCAGGGGAACTGCATTTATAATTAAAACATAAAATGCAAGCCAGGAGATGTTGGCTACTCAGGAGGCTGAGATCTGAGGATAGCTGTTCAAAGCCAGCAGAGGCAGGAAAGTCCATATCTAATTAACCACCAAACAAACAAACAAAAGCCAGAAGTGGATCTGTGGCTCAAGTGGTAGAGTATAAGCTTCGTGCAGAAAAGCTCTCTCCCCTCTCTCTCTCTCTCTCTCTCTCTCTCTCTCTCTCTCTCTCTCTCTCTCTCTCTCTCTCTCTCTCTCTCTCCCCCCCCCCTTGGACAAGCCTGCAGTGGGACTTGCCCAGGCTAAAACATCTTCCTCACTATGATGGAGAAAATACTCCAGGGTGGCTGAAGGAGAGTGACTCACAGTCCAACAGAGATAGTGACAGGAGCCTGACCCAAACACTCAGGCTCCCCACCAGGGGCCTGACCACACTCTCAGGCTCTCCACCAGGGGAATGCCCACACTCTCAGGCTCTCCACCAGAAACCTGATATTCAGGTTTCTGGCCACATTCTTTAGGGTCTCCCACAACAAAATGTTGGGGGGCAGAGTTATGCCAAAGAGACACAGGTAGGCTGAGAGCTGTACCACCTGAAAAATCTCCTCACCCAACTAGGGGAGGGGAAGTGGACATCCAGTGACAAGTGCTCATTCACAACACAGTTTCAAAGCACCTGTGGTGAGGGATAAACATGTCCATGTCTTACCTAGCAGCCAGGTCCCTCAGCACCTCCATTTCCTGCATTCAGCTTGCAGGGAGCAGTCCTCAGTAACTATTGATTGAGTGAATCAGTGACCGAGCAAGTGAACAGTGAACAAATGAATGAAATAATGAATAAATAAGTGAATGAAGAACATAAAGGAATGCATAAGAGAATGGATGAGTGAATGATCAGCTGAATGTGCAGTGGATGAAGTGATGAAGTATGAACAGGTGGAGGGTGGAAAGCCCCTGCTGCTCTGCTTGCCTGCCTTCTGGGATGTAAGCTCACCCCTTGGGGATGCAGAGCACTTGTAGTCTGGGCATGGTCTAAAAAACTTCACCTTCTGAACCCAAATCACTCTGTGGAAAGGAATCATCTTACTTATGTTACATAGTAACTCTTTCCCATCTTAATTAATAGGTCTTTAACACATTAGGATCTTCTAGCTCCTCTGGTTTCCATAAGAGCTTATAGAGTGCCCACAGTATACAGCCAGGGCTGGCAACAGATGCACATATTGACTCCTGTCCCTGATGGCTTCTTTCAGAGAAGGAAGATCCATGAGCTCCACAAGGAATGTTTCTTCTTAAAGCCCCACAAGTGTAACATGTAGCCATGGTGTCTCCACACACTGCCTTACCCAGCCTCTATATCCCTCACAGGACAGGCCTCAAAAAAGGTAGGACACTGCATGTACTAGCCTTACAGACCCTGGAAATCCTCCTGGCCCTGAGGCACAGGCACCATTCTGAGGGCCACAGAGAGTCTCAAAGACCATGTATCTGTCTTAGAGCTGCATCAAGGCACAGGGACCAAAAAGGAAAGTACCACGTGAAGGGAAATAAGGGTCAGCACCATCCAACAGAGAATAGGGGAGATTCTTGGATTCCAGACCAAAGCCTGAAGGGAATGTTCACGTGAAACTTGTCAAAGCCCACCCAGCCCTGCCCTGAATGTCATGGGAAAGAACCTCTCTAAGTACCATATCCTGAGGGCTCACTCACCACGCAGCTGGGTCGTACTCAGCCCAGACCCGAATGAATTCGTCCAGGTGATGAGGCCCTAGGATGGAAGAGTCCCGCGTGAGGTACTCAAAATTGTCCATGATCACAGCCACAAAGAGGTTCAACATCTGCAGGACAGGAAGAAGAACAGGTGACACAGAGAACTCAGCCTGTCCTTTTGCCCTACCTTCAATATCAAAAAGAGTTTTTGTGTGGAGCTATCTGGACAGCAGAGGTCACACTCTGCTTGGGACAGCACTGGACCATACCTGTTCCTCCTGTGGACCTCTTCTACACTGGAGATTCCAGGGCCTCCTCATCCTCTAGGTTCTTGACCCACCATATGTAGTCCCAACATTTAGTTCTCTGAAGCCTCTGCTATTTTTACCACTCTTTCCTAGTTCAGTCCCCCAAACTCTTGACTACAACATATCCTGACATGCAGGTTAATCTTGCCCTAGCTTTGTGACAACCATCATCTACCTCCTTGGGCTGGCCTATCATGAGAACAGTGGCTTTGGAGTAAAAACTTTAGCTACTGCCAGCCAATAGCTTGAGTTCTATTTTTCTATAAGCTGAAATTCACATGACACATTTCAGAATGTACAATTCAGTAACAGGGTTGTTGGCATACGGAAAGGATACTTATTTTTGTGGGTTAATTTTGTATCCTCCTACTTTGCCAGAGTTATTGATCAGTTCTTGGATCTTGGGATGGAATCTTTTGGGTCCTTTAGGTATAAGATTATGTCATCTGCAAAAAGGGATAGTTTGACTTTTTTTTTATTTTTTTGGCCAGTCTTGGGCCTTGGACTCAGGGCCTGAGCACTGTCCCTGGATTCTTTTTGCTCAAGGCTAGCACTCTGCCACTTGAGCCACAGCGCCACGTCTGGCCGTTTTCTATATATGTGGTGCTGGGGGATGGAACCCAGGGCTTCATGTATACGAGGCAAACACTCTACCACTAGGCCATATTCCCAGCCCTAGTTTGACTTCTTTCCCTGTCTTTTTCTTGTCTTATAGTGGATATCCTTACCTTGTTCCTGATTTTAGGGGAAATGGTTTTAATTTTTCACCATTCAGTATAAGGTTGGCCATTGGTCAGTCATACATATACCCTTTGTTATTTTGAGCTATGTTCCTTCTGTTCCTACCTTCTCTACAGCTCTTAATGTGAATGGATGGTGGGTTTTGTTGAAGGCTTTTTCTGCATCTGTTGAGATGATCATGCAATTCTTGTCTTTGGCTCTGTTGATGTGATGTATTACATTTGTTGATTTACGTTTGTAAAACTAGACTTGCATCTCTGGAATAAAACCTACTTGATCATAATGTATGATTTTTTTGGATGAGTTGTTGCATTCTGCTATCTGGTAGATTATTAAAGAGTTTTATGTGTATGTTCATCAAAGAAATTGGTCTGTAGTTCTTTTTCATTGGATTCCTGCCTGGTTTTGAGGTGAGTTTGGTGCTGGCTTCATAGAATGAGTTTGGAATTGATCCTTCTGTTTTTCTATTTCACGGAAAAATTTAAAGAATATGGTGTTAATTCAATTTTAAAAGTCTTACAGAAGTCAGCTGTGAATCCATTGGAACCTGGGCTTTTCCTTATTGGGAGACTCATTTGAGTATTATGGGCCTGTTTAAACGGTTTATATCTTCTTGGTTTGGCCTATGCAATTTGTATGTCTCTAGGAATTTATCCATTTCTACTAGATTTTCCTTCTTATTTGAGTATAGATTTTGGAAGTAGTCCTCCACAATCTTTTGGGTTTCTTGGATGTTTGCTGTAATGTTTCAATGGCATCTCTAATTTTGTTGATTTGAGTCTCTTCTTTTCTTTTCTTGGTCACTTTAGCTAATAGTCTGTCAATTTTATTGATTGTTTTTAAAGATTCAACTTTTTATTTATTAGGTACTATAATCTTAGCTACATGGGGTGGGGGGAGATTGGGAGGATGATAGTTCAAGGCCAGGCCAAACAAGAAGTTCACATCTTAACCAGTAAAAGTTGGGTACATTGGCATGTACTTGCCACCCCAAATATGTGGAAGATGCATATAGGAGGATTGTTGTCCAGGATAGCCAGGGCATAAACATGAGAACCTATCTGAAAACTAACTTTACAAAAGGGCTCCAGTGGTAGAGTGCTAGCCTAGGAAGCACAAGGTCCTAAGATCAAAAGAAATGATCAATGTTTTTCCCCAGCCAGTATCAGAGCTTGAACTCAGGGCCTCAAGCCCTTGCTTAGCTTAATACAGTAAGGGCTGGCACTCTACATCTTGAGCCACCTACCCCTCTACTTCTGGCTTTCTTCTGGTTAACTGGAAATAAGATTCTCTGGAATTTGTCTACCCAGACTGGCTTCAGACCACAATCCTCAGATCTCGGCCTCAGGAACAGTTACAATTACAGGCAAATTCTGCCTATAATTCAGCCACTAGTGCTAGGATGAAAAGAAATTAGTTCTAATAGAATTTTTGTGTCTGTATTTTGTGGGATTTTCTATATATAGAATAATGCTTTCTGAAAATAGAGACTATTTTGCTTCTTCCTTTCCAAATTGAATGCCTTATATCTCTTGTTCTTGCCTAATAGTGCTGGCTACAATTGCCACCCTAACACTGAACAGCTATGGGGAAAGTAGCATCTTGGACTTGTTCCTGACCGTAAGGGAAAACTTTTGGTCTTTTGCCATTAAGCATGTGAGCTATGGGTTTTCCCCCTCATAAAAGTCCTTTATCATGATGATGAAGTTTCCTTCTTTTTGTAGTTTGCTATGTGTTATATATTATGATGCTAGGTTCTGTCAAATGCATTTTCTCCATCTAGTCAAGTGAGCAAGTGCTTTTACTCCCTCATTTCACTAATGTGGTATTTTATGTTGATTTATTCTTCTTATATTGAATCATCCTTGCATCCCTGGGATATATTCCATTTGGTCACTGGGCACAATCCTTTTTCTTTGTGGACAGTTGTTTACTAGACAAAATCCTTCTGGTATGTTAAAATTTGGTTTTGCTAGTCTTTTGTTGAGATATTCACATCAGTATTCATGAGGGGTATTACAGCCTTCATTTGTCATCTGTGGCCATGGTATCAAGATAATGATGATTTCAAAGAATGTGCTAGGAAATGTTCCCTTGTCTTCTATTTTGGGGAGCAGCTTGGGCATTAATTTTTTTTATCCTATTTTTTGTACCGTGATAAATATACATAACAAAAACGTACTGTTTAAACCAATTTTAATGTCAATTTTAACTCAGGGGCCATGAGCATATTCACATTAGTATCCAATCATCATCCCTAATCTCCAGAATTCATTCAATCTTCTCAAACTGAAACTGTGTCCCCCATTAAACACTAGGTCACCATTCCCATCTTATTTACATTTCCCTAATGATGCTGAATACCTTTTTCATATGCTTAGTTTTTGTTTTTTTGTTTTTTTGAGGATGGGGATAGTTACAGTCCTTTGCCCATTTCTTTTTTTTTTTTTTGCCAGTCCTGGGCCTTGGACTCAGGGCCTGAGCACTGTCCCTGGCTTCTTCCCGCTCAAGGCTAGCACTCTGCCGCTTGAGCCACAGCACCGCTTCTGGCGGTTTTCTGTATATGTGGTGCTGGGGAATCGAACCTAGGGCCTCGTGTATCCGAGGCAGGCACTCTTGCCACTAGGCCATATCCCCAGCCCTGCCCATTTCTTAATTAGTTTGGCTGGTTTTTTTTTTTGTTGTTGACCATTGTTTTGATATTAATAATATATATTATAATATTAATAATATATATTATAGAATTCAAAGGCTTGGGCATTGTCCCAGAGCTTTTGTGTTCAACGTGCTAGAACTCTACCACTTGAGCCACACCTCCATTTCCAGATTTTCTGGTGGTAAATTGGAAATAAAGAATTTCATGCGCTTTCCTGCCTGGGCTGGCTTTGAACCATAATCCTGAGACCTCAGCCTCTTGGGTAGCCAGGATTACAAGTGTGAGCCACCTGCATCCAGCCTGACTTGGCAATCTTTTATTTAATGTCTTTCAACCTGTTGATAATGTCCTTTAATGTATAAAGTTCTTGTGATTTTAGTGTTAATCTCAAATTCCTTTGTTAAATATCAGGTCAAAAACATCTACCACATATACTTTCTTTCTAGAGTTTTATGCTTTTAGTTCTTCCATTTAAATATTTGACTAATTTTGAGGTTTGTTTTGTTAATTTTCTCTGTGTGTGTGTGTGTGCACGCGCGCGTGCAGCACGCTACTCCTGCAGCTTGAACTTAGGGCTTAAGTACTGTTCCTGAGTTTTTTTTACCTTTCACCCAGGTCTGGGGACTAATCATTGCTAGACTATGTCATTTCCCCAGTGCTTCTAGTCAGGCAAGCAAAAGCTTGCCAACAGACATGCAGGTCAGGCCCTCTGGCTGGAATGATGCACCTCTCCAGGGATGAGGGGAACCTATAGCCCTGCCATAATCACAGGCAAACCTGCTCTAGGCTACAGCAGAGTGCACAGCATAGGACCCTGGGGCCAGGCTTATATCCAATAGATTGCCTCTATGCATTACATACAACCATGCACCTCTCAAAGGCCATTCCATTGCCAGAGCAGGTCTAAGGGCTGCTTCCCTGGGCCCAGCTAAAGGGACATGTGAGTGCAGCAGAAACTGCCCTGACTGAATTGGAGAGGAGACATCTAATGGCTTACATGTCTGGCTCGGACATTTGGGTCTGACTCCATTTTGTCCTGGAGTGATAGTACCAGCTGCTTCCATGTGCGGCCAACCTGCGGGATCCTTCCAACTCTGACAAATGCAGTGTACATTGTCTCCTACACACAGCCCCCAGGCCCACACAGGGCAAATACTGACCCTCAGCTTCCTGAGGACAGGAAAATGGAGAAACATGTCTAAGTGTGATTGCTCACCAAGGCAGAGTTAACGAGAGCAGACTGGGTATGGTGACTGGCCAGAGGTTGCCAGAGGAGTGGCCTGTACAAAGGGGGGAGGTGAGCACAGCAGGCAGGTCAGCCTCACAACAATGTCTCCAGCCTTCTTTTTACTCCACATTTTGTGTTGGTGGCTTTGTTCCTCAAAATTTTGTACACACACAGTCATCCAAGAGCTTGTTAAAACTCAGATTCCTGGATCTCTCTCCCAGAGATCCAGATAAAGAAATCTGTTGGCTCAGGAATCTGCATTTCTAATCAGCACTCAAGTAGTGTTCATACACACATAGGTTGCTAGACTAAACCCTGAAGCAGGGGCCTAGGGGGTCCTACAGCAAGAACAGAGAGTAACTCATTTTCAACTCTAACCCAGAAGTCTGTGAAGCATCTCAACTGATCTCTATCTAACTCACGTCTGTAGCTCTCCATGTTTCCCATCTCAGGCTGAGGGCCACATTCATCACACAAAAAACTCTAAGGTATTGCTTGCTTCTTTGGGAGAGAGAGAGTAGGAGAGGTTCTGGTACTGGAGCTTAAACTCAGAACTTGGGCACCGACCATTAGCTTTTTTACTCAAGGCTGATACTCTACCACTTGAGCCACAGCTCCACTTCTGGCTTTTTGCTGGTTAACAGGAAATAAGAGTCTCATGGACTTTCCTGCTTGGGCTGGCTTTGAATCTAAATCCTTGGATCTCAACTTCTTGAATAGCTAGGATTACAAGCATGAGCCACTGGCACCAAGCTCATAGCTTGCTTTTTTTTCTTTTTTCCTTGTGCGCGCGCGTGTGTGTGTGTGGGGGGGTACATGTACTTGTACATGTACTCATGCTGGTGCTGTCCTAGAGCTCTTTTGCTTAAGGCTAATGCTTTACCACTTGAACTGTATCCCCACTTCTGGCTTTTGGGAAAATTGGAGTTTAGAGTCATCGCCTGGGCTAGCTTTAAACCATAATCCTCAGATTTCAGCCTCCTGAGTAGCTAGGATTACAGGTGTGATCCACCAGTACCCAGCTTATTATTATTATTGCTGGTACTAGGGTATGAACTCAGGCCTCATGCTTGCTAGACAGAACCTTCCACTTTAGCCACATACTCTGTTTTCTTTTACATTTATTTGTTTTGCTCTAGTTTTTTTTTTTTTTTTTCAGGTAGGGTCTCATATTTTTGCTTAGGCCCAGCCTTAGTGATGTGTGACCACCATTCCCAGTCTCACAATCTTTCCACCCAGACTAGCCTTGAACCATGACCCATCCTCTTGCTTTCTTCCTCCCAAATAGCTGGATTTGCAGGTATTGAGCTGTAGTGCCTAATCCTAGTGCATGGCTGTCTTTTCTATTTCTCAATCAGGTCAGCTCTACCTTTAAAATAAAGTCCACTTAAAAAAAATGGCTGCTTGGGAAGCTGAGATAGAGGTAAGTATGGTTGGCAAAATGTTTGAGAGACTCATTCTCTACCAATAGCTTATCATAGTGTTATGCATCTATTGTCTAAGCTATTTAGGAGGCTGAGATTAGGAGAATCACAGTTCAAGGATAGCCCATGGGAGGAAGGGGGAGTTCATGAGACCCCATCATCCTCAACTGATAGCTGAGTGTGGTGGTTCATGCCTATCAGCCCAGCTATGGCAGGAAGATACAGGAGACCTGTATCTCAAAAATAACCAGAATATGGCCTAGAACATGACCCAAGTGGTAGAGTACCTGCCTAACAAGCACAAAGACTTGTGTTCAAACTCTAATACTGCCAAATACAATCTCAATGACACTTTGCTTCTCTAGACCAGCATCACACTAATGGCATCTCTACTCAAACTGCAAGGAAGCCTGAGTCACACTATCAATTGTCAGCAAATCCTGTAACATCCCTGCTCAAAGCTTCCACTGACCTGGGGAAAGACACAAACTCCTGAGATATAGCCCATCCACCTCTATACCCTATTCTCACTAATGCCCCAAGTGTGTGGCCCCAGGCTCAGTGCTGTGTCTTCTACCATATCCCTGGGAGCTCAGTGGTGGTCTTCACCCTGTCACCACATCCCTAGAGGCTTAATGTTGCATCTTCTGCCACCACATCCCTGGGGGCTCAGTGCTGTGTCTTTACCATCAGTCACCACATTCCCAGAAGCCAGACCCTGAGGGCATGGCCTCTAGAAGCCTTACTAAGCCTTTTATGCAAGTCAAAGCCAAGCACAGAAGAGCTCATTCCCAAGTGGGTACTTTCTAGGGTTAACAAGGCTATTAGTACTGGGGACAACAGGATCAATTTGTTCTATAGCATGGGTCCAAGTCAGAAACCAACAGGAAATGCGAGGCTTTGAGATGAGCCAAGACAGCAGGTATTAGCATAACAACCAACACTTACCAGAAAGGAACAAAGGAAGATGAAGGAGACGAAGTAAAAGTAGGCAAAGTCACTTCCACACTCACTGGCGTTGGCATATGGGTCGCAGGCCCGGTTGGCTAGACAAGACAGCATGATTTCATGCCAGGCCTCCCCTGTGGCACTTCTGAGAAGAAGGGCAAGAGCTGTGAGCACACAAATGAAGGCACAGAGGGGAGTCTCCAGTAACACCCAGAACTCTGGCCATCCCAGAATCATGCCAGCTAAACACTGGGACACCCTAGCTCTGGTCACCTCGCTTCTGTGCTCCCACATAGGTTTCAGGTGGATTTGTTCTTCAAAAGACATACAAAGTAGACAATGATTGACAGCACTAGGCTCTAAAAGCAGTCAGCTGCACTGGAGGCCAGCACCACAGTGACATACCTTGCAGACACAAGAAGCTCCCATGAACTCCTAGCTCATTTCAGACATGTCATACCCAATCTTCCATCAGACACAGTGGTTCTGCTTCTCCAGACACTCAAGCCATAAATTCTGGCATCACCCTTGTCTCCACATCAACATCCCGTCCACCATCTCAACTACCTTCAGGACATAGCAGACTCCAGCCCTCTGCCCTCCCTGCCTGCTCTGAAAGTACCTACCTGATTTTCCTCCTCCTTACCTGCTCTGACAGTGCCTAATTGACCCCCCATCTACACCTGGGGTGCAAGTCAGTCTTGTCACTTCACTTCTCAAGACCCTCTCATGCCTCCTCTCTCTCATCAGAGAAGCCCAAATTCACACACATAACCCTGGATCCAGGGGCCTGACTATACTCTTTTCTGAACCTTATTCCCCTCTGCCCTCTGCCCCTTCAGCCTAACTCTCACACTAGCCACTGATCTTCAATCAGCTAGGGGACCTATCCTACTCTCTGCAGCCCCCTGGGACCTCCTATGTGTAGCCAGCCCCACATGGGAACAGGGACCACTGGCTGCTGATGACATCAGGAGCAAGGGACCTCCTTAAGGCCTGCTTCTCAGGCCTGAGCAAGCCTGACTGATGGAACACTCCCGCGGATGCAAACCACAGTGCAACATCACAAGTTAGCCTCATGTCTTTCTGGCACAGGGTAAGGTATGAATCTAACAGCTGAAGCCCAGGGAAACAACACAGTTTGGGGGAAAATGTACATCTGAAGGTACCTCTCTATGCAAAAACAAGAGTCATGGGCCACAGCTATGGCTCAAGCACAATTGTTTCTGCCTGCTTAGCAAGTGCAAAGCTCTGAGGTCAATCCCAGTATCACACAAACATAAACACACACACACACACACACACACACAAATATAGAACACACCAAATTTAGGGTTGGGAGTGTAACTCAAGTGGTAGAGTGCCCACTTAGTAAGCACAAGGCCTTGAAGGCTTCAGTAGGAAGGAAGGAAGGAAGGAAGGAAGGAAGGAAGGAAGGAAGGAAGGAAGGAAGGAAGGAAGGAAGGAAGGAAGGAAGTCAAGGAATGTTCTATAGACAGCCTGGCAAAGTGGGTCTGAGTGTCAGATTACCTACCTCCCAGGTAACTACGTAAACCTGAAGTGTATCTGAAGGCAGGGCATGGAGAGGAGGGGTACCTAGGGCTGGTCTTGCAAGAGATTGATGAGTTTCATAAAGGAATAAATATAGTGACACCTCAAGGAACTCCAAGGCATGGTCTGGGAATCAGACTACATTGTAAATCTCTATAAAGAGTTATTTCCCTCTGTTCTAGGATCATGGGTGTCAAAATAAAGACTAAGCTGGACACTGGTGGCTTATATCTGTAATCCTACTTGGGAGACTGAAATCTGAGGATCCTCATTTGAAGCCAGCCGAGGCAGAAAAGCCCATGAGACTCTTAAATCTAATTTCCCATCAAAACCCCAGAAGCCAAGCTGTGGCTCAAGAGGAAAAGTGCTAGCCTTGAGGAAAAAAAAAAAAAAAAAGCTGAGGGATTGTGCCCAGGCCCAAGACCAGGCCAAAAACAAAGAGAAAAGAAGAGAGAGACAGACAGACAGACAGACAGAGAGAGAGAGAGAGAGACAGAGAGAGAGAGAGGAAGGAGGAGGAGGAGGAGGAGGAGGAGGAGGAAGAGGAGGAAGGAGGAGGAGGAAGAGGAGGAGGAGGAGGGAGGAAGGGAGGGAGGGAAAGAGGGAAGGAGGGATGAAGGAAGAAGAAGGAAGGAAGGAAGGAAAAAAGAAGACAAAGGAGGAGGCAGGGAAATACAGTCATTGCTCCCTCTTGCCCCCACATTCACTTTCATGCCAGGAAGGTGGATGTCCAGTCTATACAGGATGACCCTGCCCAGGGACAGCAGTGATTGCTGAGCTTTCTCATGAGTGCACCTCTGCAGAGGGACAGGGTCTGAGGGTCCCTTGCCCTTGCCCTTACATTACACCTGTTGCCCTGCTGACTATATCCTGGAACCTGGGCAACTTCAACTCCTATGACAGAGGACAGAGGGTGGAGGCACATTCAGACCACTAGATTCAACCAGTTGAGTCCTTCAGGACACAGAACAGCCACAGCTGTCAACAGCAGTTGGCATTGCTATCCAGCTTTTCCTTCACCCAACAATCCCAGTGAGAACATGGAAAACTTGAGGCCACCACATTAGAAGAGAACCTGCCAGGCACCTCCTGTCCTCCCAGACTGCAGCCTTCCTGGATGCATTTCGACTGCCACTGGGGAGCAGAAATAATGTGGAAACCAGCCTGACCCAGGGATCCTAGGTTCCTTCCCTTAGAGGCTTCTTTTCCATCTGTTTTGGGACCAGAGTAGACATCAAGTACTTTGGAAAGGAAGAGCAGAGAAGGGAAGAACTAGAAAGGCCTACAGAGGAGGATCCAGTATGATCTGGTGGTTGGGAGTAGTTCCCATCAATGGCACCCACCCTCCTAAATGAACAGTGGACAGCCTGTGTTGACATACCTGAACAATAGCATCAAGGCTTGTAGAAACGTCCGGAAGTTGTTGTGCCGGTTGATGCTGGTGTCATCATCAAGGGCAATGTTCCCAAAGACCTGAGATGAAGAACACTAGAGTATGGACACTGCTGGTCCCAGGCTGTGGTTGGCAGACCACAGGCAGGCAAGACAGGGTCTAGGTGCAGTGTGGGGAACACCACAAGGGACAAGAGTTGATAGGAGATGTGGTTTTCAGCTCAGGAAACCTCTATTAGCACCACACATCTATATCCCACATCTCAGTACAAGCAACTCCAGCTCTGAGCTGCTCCCAGACCCAAGTGTGAGTGACCAGGACAAATGAAACCAAGCATTGCTATATGTGAGACGGGAAGCATTCAAGTCACGCTTATCAACAATTCCAAAGCAGTAATCATGTTGGCAACAGCTTTGATAGATCACGGGAACATTTCTTTTGAAACCTCTGTGCAAATAACACAGTGGACTTTCTACCCACTCCAAATGATTTCCTTCAGTGTAAGAAATAAAAATGAGTCAAGAGCCATACTCGGCCTAAAATCTTTAATCTAGCTGAAAATCTGTAAACTATCACATTTCCACAAAGATCCATAAGATACATGCTCTTATTTATCAACTGACCAAAGCAATATTTTGCACATATATATCGTTGTTGTTGTTTTAAACAAAAATCTCAAAAATGTTTAAATCAAGAGAACTTTTCAGTCAGAAATAAAAGTATTAGAAAACAATTAAAGGTTAACATCCTGACACCTTTCATCACAAACTAAAACATAGTATCTCTCCATTTGCCACTGTTGGGAAGTGGCCAAGGTTTACTGGTTCTTTATCTTTTAAGTAATTTTCCCATGTAGTTAATACAATACTCTTTACCAACATCAAGAAAATGTAAGAAATAGTCAAGTGCAGTGACCTGATGAGATCCTGCTTATACTCCAGGCAGGGTTTCCTCAAGAGCATGTGACCTCCTAGAAAGGATAGGGACAGCTGCCCTTCAGACTGGCTTCAGGTCAAGAAAATAGTCTAATATTAGGCCACTTGGCACCATGCAGATCTGGTCCATGTACCAACATGTACCTCAACCCCTAAGAACAGTGCAGTGTAGCTTACTGGAGAGCTGGGAGTGACCACAAGGCTGGACTTTGGGAGCCTCACTTTGTGGTGTGTCCATGTCCTCCTCTGGAGAGAAGTATTGCTGAGGATGAAGTTCACTCAATGCTTACACCAGGGTCTGGCTCACAGCCAACATTCAATAATAAGTCAGCTTGCTATGACCATTTAATGACTGCGACAGACCTTTATGCCCCAGTGCACAAGAGCCCCATGCTCAACCCCACCTGGGAAGATGGCACCCACCTGCATGCCGATGATGGCGTAGATGAAGAACAGCATGGCAATGAGAAGACACACGTAGGGCAGCGCCTGGAGACACACAGGCATATCAGCTCCAGAGCATCTGCAGCCACACAGACCTCAACCTAGCCCAGTTCCACCCCACTGACCACTAAGCCCCTCAACCAAGCAACTGGCTTTGTTTCTCCATCAGTGAATTGGGGAAATAAAACCTACCTCAGAGTTTCTGTGGGCATTAACAAGACAATCTATTTGACACCCAAAACACCCTTATAAACTGCAACAGGACGAGTCCCAACCATGAGATTTACACAACCTGCCCCCACTCAGCCAGACAGTAGGGGCTGCTTGGCAGAGGCCAGAGAAGCCTGGTGAAGGAAACAAAACAGAAGCCAGCAGGTGCAGGTGCTAACCTACCCACCCACCTTGAAGGACTGAACGAAGGTCCATAGCAGAATGCGGATGGTATAACCCTGCCGGAGCAGCTTGATAAGTCGTGCAGCTCTGAAGAGGCGAAGGAAGCTCAGGTTGATGAAATTGTTCTGCAAAGAAGGGGGATTGTTCTCTGATCTTCAGAAGTCCCTACCTCCAAAAGTGCAGGCAAGCTGCTTCCACCCACACACAACCTCTCCCCAAGTCTCTGTGACCCCAAAGAAAATTGGTTAAAAAGAAATCAATATAGTCACTGTTTCACAGCCTAAGCAACAACTGGCCACCAGAAAACCTTCCAAAAGAAAAGCTTGTCATTGCAAGTTATTTGTCATGCAGCAAATCAGGAAAAAAACTCTTCTACTTTAGGACTACTACCAGTCTCAACAAGTGAGAGACAGAGCCTTTCTGAAGCAGCTTCCTGCTTCCAGGTGGTGCTGGGAGATCACCTGTAAGACTCCACCTCTTACAGGGCATGGAAAAGCTCTCTAGATACTGGGCATGAGGACTTCCTCTCCTGTAGGACCCCTGCCTGGGTCTAGGGAAGCCACTGACTGCCTGAGACCCTAGCTGGCCTTCTTGGGGGCTGTTTCAGGTCTTATCTGTCATTCACAGAAGGGACAGGTTGTCCTGCTGTTCTTGGTATAGAAGCCATCTGTTTCGCCCATAGTCCACAGGTCTCTGCTCTAGAGAACTCAGGATGCCTACTGATGCTCTCTCATCCAAGGGCTTAAAACCAAACACAAAGGTGAAGTGATGAATATTAGACTCCATAGTTTACCTGGGAGTGAGGCTTCCCCAGGCCCCAGGTACCTTGAATTATTAGGAAGCCCATTTCAGGAAATCTGGATCTAAGAACATGTCCATGCATAGGTGGCTGTGCCTGCGGAGCCAGGTGCTTTCTGACTCTTTGCACACACACTGAGAACAGCTTCCTGTCATTTGGTATTTTTAAATATGCAAGCAGCTCAGGCTTAAATGTGTTTGTGTTGTCAGATTCACTCACCAAATAAAGAGAAAAGAGAACACAGATGTAGGATGAGAGCAGAACAGGAAAGCACATACATGCAGAGAGGCACTGGAAGCCTGGGCAGACATTTCAAGGCCACATGACATGGCTGGGTGAGGCATTCAGTGGAGGGCTGGGTGTTACTCTTAACATCCAAGGATGATGACCCAATCAATACTTAAGGGACACTGCTGTTCTGTCCACAGCTTCCATTCTCAGGAACAGGTTTTATGGTTCCCACCGGGGAAACAGGGATTGATTCTCAGGCAGGGTGCTGGAATCCTGGAAGTGAGACCAATTCTGAACAAAACCCAGAAAAGTCAATGGACACAGGGACCCAACTATGTCCATATCAGTAAGGACACAGAAGTTGGCCTCAGGAGATGGCATGTATACAGCTAATTCCTGCAGCTCCCTAACCTGCTTGGGCCAAGGAAGGAGGTTCTCAGTGATAGGACAGGCCACTCTTGGCCAAAAGCACACACAGATGAGCCCACAAGACTAGGCATTGTATGGGGTATGATACTGTGTCTGATGTAATAATGACAGAGTAAGGTGGGGAGCAAGTGCCTGGCCTCCTCAGAGGCACCACTTTGAAACTGCTGGGTACATGGACTATTATAATACATACTTGTCCCACCTCTCAAAGCAGTCTGCACTCAAGCAGCTGGCACCAATAAGACTCCATGAAAACTGGGGGGAAATAAAGGCTCTGTGGTAAGAAAGAGGGGAATGAAAAGGAACTGGGTAGGTGGAAAGGCATTATAAAGAACAACAGCTCATCTAAATCCCTTTTTTGAGAAAATGCAAAACCCAGCCATGGTCACCTCTGCTTTTGTTGAGACCAGGTTTTCATGCCTCCTCCCAGGTTTCATTTTCTGGGTTCAGTAAAGTACTCAGGAGAGGGTGAGGGTGGCAATACACAGGCAGTCCTAGATTGCTGTGAAGACAGATGGTAATGACATCCACAGATGCCCAAGCACAGAGTGAAAGGCCAGGTGCCATCATGCCAGTCACATGCAGGATGGCAGGGGACAGCAAGCACACAGCTATACACCATGCACTGTCACCTCTGGCCTCAGCCAGTGCCTTGGATATGGACATGCCTGTCCAGTCTATTCAGGATCCATGATTTCTGCTGCACAGGAAGTTAGCTACATTGACTTCCAGTCCTATCCTGTTCATGTTGGCACCTCACTCTGAGTCACAGGCATTCCCAATGTGAGGATGGCTTACCTCAAAGAGACAGTTGTCCCTAACTTTTTTAGCATTAAACTCCTTGCCAACATCCTGGAGACATCAAAAGTATCTATGCTATGGTATCAAAGGAATAACTGATCTAGAAGTATGCTGAGTACTTTGAGACATCCTTTCACAAGTGCAGATGACCATCCAAAACCATGCACATAGTATCCAAGGCCAATGCAGGTTTTCTTCTGAATGTACCTGGGCATTCAGCCTAGACCTATGGACATCTGCTAGCCAGGT
This sequence comes from Perognathus longimembris pacificus, assembly GCF_023159225.1. Classification (NCBI taxonomy): domain Eukaryota; kingdom Metazoa; phylum Chordata; class Mammalia; order Rodentia; family Heteromyidae; genus Perognathus; species Perognathus longimembris. The sequence goes on along the minus strand of NC_063161.1, from coordinate 163,004,898 downwards.
GCTATACCAGGGATGAGGTCCTGCATTCCTAAACAGCTTTTTTGCTTTCATGCTAATGGGTCTGATGGATCAAGGAGAAAAAAAATGTGTGTATACAGATCATCTGTGCTATGAAATGGAGGACAGGGAACACGTGAGCAAGAAGGGTTGCCTAGATTTAGCTGAAGTCTACTTAGACAGTACATCCTTGGGCATTTCTAGAGCATCAGTTAGGGTCTTCTCAGAACCCAAGCTTTCCATTCTATTTGTACAACCTTGTTTGATAAACATTTACCCCTTGCAATAGGAATCCCAAATGCTGGCTCCTTTAGATGATTTTTCCATAGCCACAGATGATGCTAAGTTTCTGGAAAACACCCTTACTCTCCTCTCTAACTTCCTGAGTACCTAGAAGAGATACAATTGCACCTGCACTTTGCAATAGAACTGTATAGGAGCACTGGATCAATGATATGCAAATGACATGGATGAGGAGCCCTGCCTTCTGATATAACAGACCCCTCCTTTATTCAAGCTCTGCCCAACTGCCATCTAAATCACAGAAGCCCAATCTCAAAACATTTCCCTGGGACTCACATGTGATCCACTTAAGGTAGGGCTTCTCCAGGAAAGGCAGATGTGACAGAGGTCTTTACCAGAGGCCACCTGGGCAAAGATGAGCCTTCTCTCTGTGTTAGCATGGTGGGGTTATAGCAGAGGGGAAGGGACTGTGCAACAGAAACCACAGGCTCTCAGGAACCAAAACCAATCTCATCCTACAAAGCCTCTCAAGTTGGGCTCAGTCTGGGCAGGAGAATCTGCCTTAGGCATTGCTCATCACCCACGTCAAGAACCCCACCTACAATCCTTGGTCTCAAATTCAAACAGCTCCTAGGTGGTCCTAAGGAGCCTCTGTGGGACCCTGGAAACTGGGAAGAGAGCACAGGAGGCCAGAGGTGGGTGCAACAGAATATAGCTCACACCTCAGAGGGTAGTGGGCAGGAGTCCCAGAAACAAGAAATCAGGATAAGAGCAGGCAGAGCAAGAAAGAACTGTTTATAAAGTCATGAAACCAACCGTTTCCTATATGTGATGTTTTCATGGATGGGTATTTGCATATTATTTACAAATTGGGGTGGTTTGAGCAGCAGGTGCGCAACATACAGACGGAGACATGGGTTTTCGCAGTGTATGTTGGTTGAATGGCGTGAATCAGCAGGTAGGTTAAAGGTAAATCAAGAACAAAAACAGAAAACAAAAGAGAAAATGAGTCATCAACACAAGCAAAACTCAAATTCTGAATACTTAGCTAAAATTTTTAGGGTTTTGATAAACCACATGTATTTTTCTTAAAATGCATCAATTCAGAGTTAATTTTGAAATCCATATGTTATGCAGACAGAGTGGCATTCATTTGCATTCTTACTTGTAATGCAAATCCAAAGATGATTCATGAACACTTATTTTTTTTTTTATTTCTAGGCAAAGAAATCAATGTCAGTTTAAACATGGGTGGAGCCCTATCTCTAGGGACCCTTGCAACTAAAACCATTGCTCTATTTCCATTTTTAAGTTGGGAATGAAAACTGACACTCATATTTTTTGCCTAAGAAAAAAAACTGCATTAGCAAAGTAAACATGAAGTGGCTCCACATGAAAAATAAACAAACAAACAACAACAACCCACATGAGACTTTCATCTTTTCTCCTCCAGGCAGATCATAACAGATGACTTGTGGCCAATGGTTTGAATGCTCAGCTTTCAAACAGTCTCTTGTCTCCCCCTACCCCCCCCCCCCCGCCCCGCCACTCCCCCACTGCTGTGCACCAAGGCTTGAAGAGGCTGGAAAAGAATGCTTTCTTCAAGTCAAACCCAGCACCTTGCTTCAAGTCAAACTGCCCTGGCTGACCACACAGAGGTAAAGGAGAAGAATGTCAGGTTGTTTGGGCTGCTGCCTCTGCCTGGAGCACACCTCTACATGTATGTGCTAACAGCCAGTGCCCTGACTGTACCCTTCCTCTTAGGCCCTTAGCAGTCAGGAGTCCAAGCACCTGTCTTGGAAAAGAGACATACACGTGCAAAAATCCCACAAAGTTACCATTAACACTACAAAAGTCATGTTTGAGTCACTTTGTCTGGGTTAGTAAACATTCCTGTTTCCACAATGCAGTCCAGCTTGCTCTGCAGAAACAATATGGAGACTAATATTTCTGGGAGAGCACTAACACCTGGGAGAAGTCACAATACCAGGTGCTGGTAAAACAAAACAGCCTTGGCTTCTCTGTCTAAATGGAAGAGTTCAGGTTTTCTGCCTGTAATACTCACATCATTAACACTGCAAAACTAAAAAAAAAAGTATAAAAAATAAAACAAATATCAGTATATTCATCACCCAGCTTACAAAACAGAGCATCACCATTACGTCTGAAGTCCTTTCAGTACCCCATCCTGGTCTCTGGATGTACCAGCCATCCTTAACCCTTTTTACTAATTCCTTGACCTTATATTTTACCACAAATTCATAAGATACATTGTATAATTGTCTATTCTTAGCCTTTACAATGGTAGCTTGTACAAAACCTCTTTTGACTTGTAATAACTTGATTTGGACAGTGAACACTTTCTGAGAAGCACTCATACCAATGTGGATATCATTTTTGTATTTGCACTGTAATTTTCACCACATTAATACATCTGTTGACACAGTCTATTGCTAACAGGCATCGTTTAGATGTCTCAGTGTTGATTACCATGAATAAATAATACCTCTAGGAATATCCAAGTAAGATGCTGACTTGGAGGTATGAACATCACCAACTTTTCTAGACACATCTCAACTATGTGACAAAGTTTTGGGCAACCCACCTTTCTGTCAATATTGGCATTGTTAGAATGGCATCATTCTAACAATTTCTCTAGCTACAATGCAGTTGAGCATATTGTCCTATGTAACTTGGCAATGTATGTTTTCTATTCAGTAAAAAAAGCCAATCCTCCCTTCTGTTCATTTAGGTTTTGTTGTTGTTTTTGTTCATTGTTTTTTGTACTGGGGCTAGAACTCAGGACCTTGCATTCTTGCTTAGCTTTTTTGCTCATGGCCCCACATCCACCTGTGCTGTTTTGGGTTTTTGTTTTGTTTTGTTTTGGCTGGCTAAATGGAGGTAAGAGTCTCTCAGACTTTCTGGTCCGAGCTAACTCCAAACTGAGACCCTCAGATCTTAGCCTTCTGAGTAGTTACAATTACAAACATGATCCAACTTCATTTTGGTTCTTTTGTTTGTTTTTTACTGACTCACAGAAGAGACTTGTGTATTCTAGACAATAACTTTTGCTAGTTGCTTGGAAACCCTCCCTGTCTCACTTTCGTCATGCCTTCATAGTCTCTTCAGCTATTTCCTGAGGTGTGGATAGAATAAGCCGCGTAGGAACCTGCACTTGAGCACAATCCCACAAACACCTCACCTGTGTCCCTCAGCCTAACAGCATTGGTGGCCAGAGCCTGCTTGGCTGGCACACATGCACTCCAAGGATTTAGTCACTTTACAGGTTGACCCTTGATGCAGGCCTTAACCCCATGCAATTCAGAAGTAAAAATCCAGGCTGGGAATATGGCCTAGTGGCAAGAGTGCTTGCCTCATGTACATGAAGCCCTGGGTTCGATTCCCCAGCACCACATATATAGAAAATGGCCAGAAGTGGAGCTGTGGCTCAAGTGGCAGAGTGCTAGCCTGGAGCAAAAAGAAGCCAGGGACAGTGTTCAGGCCCTGAGTCCAAGGCCCAGGACTGGCAAAAAAAAAAAAAAAAAAAGAAGTAAAAATCCCTCCACAGAAACATTGGAGGAAACCTAACCTGTTTTAAATGCACTTGGGGATGATTCAAATCCATACACATCCTGACTTGGCTCAAGATGTGGCATTTCTCACTCTTGTCTTATCCTCAAGTATATCCCAGTTCTTCTTAAGAAATAACTTCTTAATTTGTTTCCAGATTAACATGCTCCACTCAAGAAATGTTGGTTTATGATTCAAATTCTTGGAAGTCTGTTGAAATGAGTTTATTTCCTAGCACTTATGTCAATTCTAGTTACAATAATGTGTTTGATAAGAATACCTCTAGATAAAGAGATATATGCATCATGTGTGCCAAATCCATAGGAATTTATATTTTAATTCTTACTGTATTTGGTGTATGTTGTTGAAAACATACACATTAGACATTGGCTGTTACCATCAAGTTCCAGATAATCATAAGGACATCAGCCTAGAAGACCTTAGGAGCCACCTTTTCTCTAAGAAAAGTATCTGCCAACATAATACCTGAGCCTAGATCCACCTCTGGAGAGGTGGCTGTGAATATAGTAAGGCCTAAGGACATGCTGATGGGAAAAACCTCAAGAAGAGTCACTTTGGAGCCCTGATGCAGGATAGGAAATGTTACTTACCGCAATTTCTGTTACTAAAATATCAGTGATACTTCCCAACACAGTGACAAAGTCGAATACATTCCAGGCATCTCGGAAGTAGTTCTACAGAAAAAGAGGGCAGTCAGTGCTGTGGGCTGACAAGGTCTCATCTAGGCAAGGAGATGTGGATGCCAGCTCCCAACAAGAAGGGAGAGAGGTAATGGATGCTCAACACAAGGCTAGTGACAATTGGCTGAGCAGAACTGAGCCATGTGTTCAGAAAGGAGGGTTCTGGAACTGCCTGCCTACCAGGACTGAGGCTGGAGCAGGACTCAGGCAGCTAAGAGTGTCAAAGCAGCCTTCCCCTGAAGCCTCATGGTGTTGTGTTGGGGGCTTGGGGAATTTGTGGTTCCAAATTGTGAGGCCCCAAGCTTGCCCAATAAAGGGGGAACCCAAATGAAGATCACTAAAAGGCAAAGAGTTAGTTGAGGCACATACCAGCATCCCAAAGGCGATGATCTTCAGTACGCATTCCATAGAGAACATGGATGTGAATACGATGTTCAGGCATTTCAGCATCAGCTCATACTCGTAGGGTGCATCATAGAACTGCCCAGGGAATGAGTACTGTTGTCCGAGGGCACAACACCCCAAGATGCCCTACCTGGGACCACTGTGGGTCTCTATGCACACAGAACACCGACAGAACTCCACATTTGCCCACACCCAGGACATTCCTCCCTGCTCTTCCCTGAACCTGCCCTTCCCAGACCTTCTTATTGTCTCAGCCACAGACAAAAGAGGGAAGAGGATTCCACAGGCATTCTGTGCTAGCCAGGACAAAAGACCACTATAGCGTTGGAACGTGCCAGCAAGAAGGAGGATGCTGTCCACCCAGCCTCAAAACTGGACCCTAACCCTCAGCAGGTGCCAGTCCTTCATTGGGGTGGGCCCCACATACCTTCATCATCAGCACTACTGTGTTGAGGGCTATCATTGCCATGATGAAGTACTCGAAGGGAGGTGAGACCACAAATGTCCATGTCTTATACTGGAACGACTGCTTGTTTTGGGGCATGTACCGTGTCAGGGGCTTGGCGCTGATGGCAAAGTCAATGCAAGCCCTCTGCATGGGGAAAAGGAGCATCATCAACTTAGGGTGGGCCAATCCCACAGTGCCTACTGCACGTGGTACCATCTACCCACTCAGAGGCACAGAAGCAGTGGGGCCTTTTCTAAGTAGGCTCAACAGAGCAAATGTGGTCTCCATCTACAGAAAAAAAGGAGACTCTGACTGTGAAGCCCATGAGCAACGCATGTACAGAAAGAAAGCCTAGTAGTCAGTTCCACCCACAGAGCTGATCCCAGGAGCCCATGGTACATCTACCTACCTCATTCTTTTCCAGGCTGCACTCCGACATCACTTTGTCCCCCTGCTCCTGGAAGGTGATGATAATCAAGGCCACAAAGATGTTGACAAAGAAGAAGGGGAAGACAACGAAGTAGACCACATAGAAGATGGACAGCTCCATGCGGAACCCAGGGCTCGGTCCCTGCTCCTCATAGGTGGCATCAACAGAGTGTTTCAACACCCTGTCCAAGAGGAGAGCAAACATTAAGAGAGCTTCCCAGGGAGCTCAGGGCTTGCACCACAGAGCGGTCATAAGTGTGCTCTACGCCTGGGTCCCACAATGCTGAGGGAAGGAAGGCCAACCTCAGGGCACCCTGCTCTGTCTGGCCTAACCAGCCACAACAAGCAGAAGAGACACTCACAAGGGCCACCCCTCTCCTGTGGACACCGTGAACAGTGTCAGCAGGGCCCAGAGTACGTTGTCATAGTGGAAGTCATATTTCTTCCATTGCCTTGGTTGGGCTTCCACTTCCTCTTTTTCATAATCCAAATACTGACCCCTGGGAATGGAAACATTAGAGAAGACAAAGGTTAAAGATAAAAGAGTCCAAATAATCATGTATATTTGGGCAGTAGATTTTTGAAAAGGGTACTAGTACCATTCTATGTGTAGTACCATTTAACAGATGGCACCAGCACAAGTGAATTTCCTGTCATTCTGGATGCAGAAGAACAAACTTAAGGACTTTTACCTCTTTCCATATATAAATACAACCCAAAATGGACAAAAGACCTAAATATAGGTGCTAAAATTTTTATATAAGCCATTAAAAGGGATGGGAGGAAAACGTGGGAGAGAGGGAGGGAAAGGGTGACATTGTCCAAAATGAAATGTACTCCTTACCTGATGTATATAACTGTAACCCCTCTGTAAATCACTTTTAATAATAATTGAAAATTGTTCACTATAGTCAAGATATGGAATCAACCTAGATGCCCCTCAGTGGAAGAATGGATCAAGAAAATGCGGTATATATACACAATGGGAATCTATGCTTCTATCAAAAGAATGATATTGCCTCGTTCGTTAGGAAATAGAAAGATTTGGAAAAAAATATCTATCAAGCAGAGTAAGCCAGGGCCCAAAAAACATAAGTTGCACAGTTTCCCTCATCTGTAGTAATTAGAATATGCCTAAAAATCTGTGAGTAAACACAATGGATAGTAAAAGACAAAAATGTACACTTTGACATGATAAATTGAACAGGATACATTAAACATTCACACAGTGAGAGCAAAGGAGGATATTCTTAGAAGATCACAAAGGCTCAAAAGCTATATGGGAATATGGTCTAATAGTAGAGTGCTCCCTTCATATACATGAAGCCCTGGGTTCGATTCCTCAGCACCACATATCTAGAAAAAGCCAGAAGTGGCGCTGTGGCTCAAGAGGTAGAGTGCTAGCCTGTTGGGGATTTAGTTTGGCCTTAAGGGGGGAGGGGCGACAGAGCTCCCAAGATGCTGCCCTTCCCCTAGCCCTGGGTCAGTGTAGGAGCTAGCCACTCCCACCTTCCAGCCTCAACCGGAAGAGAAGCAAGTGGTCCCCGCCTCTTGGCTCAGCCACGTGTCTAATGGCAGAGGCCGGCCCTTGGGGGATTGTGGTTCCCGCCCACAGAGGAAGTTTTAAGACATCACCCAATGGGCAGCCCAGCTCAGCTAATGAGTTAGTCACCCCAAGTCTCTCCCCTTCCGCCATTGTCACTGTAATAAATTCTTCTGCCCTCTGGGAGGCTGAGACTCATGGACCATCAAATACGTCTCCCTGATGCCTCTCTCCACCGTTCCTGACACATGAGGGGACCGGGGAGGGGGGTATCGGCAACCTTTCCTCAGCTTAGCGTAATCCATAAGAACACACTTTGTTCCTTCCGTGGGCGGGAGATTAAAGCCGAGTGTTCTTTCATAGCTTGGAATTTGGGCATCTCCTCTGGAGAAGTGGGGAGAAGGGTCGCAAACCACGGCACTAGCCTTGAGCAAAAAGAAACCAGAGACAGTGCTCAGGTCCTGAGTTCAAGCCCCAGGACTGGCAAAAAAAAAAAAAACTACAAAAAAATGATGCTTATTGAAATGAACTCCATGAAATGGAAATATTAGAAGTTTTTCATTTCAATTTTTGTGGGTTTTTTTTCTGTTTTTCCCCTTTGTTGCTGTTTTTTTTTTTAATTTTTATTTCTGTGCCTTATGTGTAAGTTTATCTGATTTGGGAGGGTAGGGGAAAGCACAGAAATGGTGGGACAAAGGGTGAACTAATTCATCAGCATCACTAGACACTATGTTGAAAATGAACTATACAACTTATGAGGGAGGGAGGTTGGGAGGGGAAAAAACTAGGAGAAAACAAGGGACGAGGTAACGCTGTTCAAGAAGAAATGTACTTACTACCTGACATGTTAACTGCAACCTCTCTGTATATTATTACCTTAGCAATACATTTTTTAATTTAAGAAAAACTAAAAAATAAAAGAGAAATGTACTCTTTACTCAACATATATAACTGTACCCCATCTGTATGTCACTATAATAACAATTTGAAATTTTTTAAGACATTAAAAAAGTCAAAAAGTTTCTCTTAAGAGAAAACATAGGGGCAAATCTTTATGACTTTATATTTGGGAATGGCTTCAAGATATGCAATCATAATCATAGCATGAAAAGAAATTTTAAAAATCAGATAAGCTCAACTTCATCCAAAATTAAAACTTCTGTTTCTCAGAAGGCAGTTTAAAAAGTAAAAAGATGGCCTACAGAATGAGACAGAATACTGGTTAAGTATCAATAAGACAAGAGACTTGCACTGAGAATATGTAAAAATGTTACAATCAATATGAAAACTACAAGTCAAATTTAAAATGAGTCAAATGTTAGAATAGACATTTCTTCAAAGAAGATATACAAAGGGCCAATTAGAATATGAAAAGATGTTTCATATGATCAATCATCAGAAAAAAGCAAATCAAAACCACACCGATATCACTTCATTCCCATGAGATTAATGTAACTAAACAAAAACAAGCAAAAGATAACAAATGTTGGTAAGAATGTGGAGAAATTGGAATCCTTGTCCACTGCCTTGGAACTGGTCTGACGCTGCCTCAGGGCCCACATCAGTCACCATGGTACCCAGCATTTCCACAACTAGGTGTATATCAAGAAGAGTGAAAAACAGAAATCTGCACAAAACTTTTCATATAAGTGTTTATGGCAACCTTATCCATAGTAACCAAAAAGCTAAAACACCCCAAATGTCCACCACTAGGGGGACAAATGAAATGTGGCACATCACAGAACCAATATTCTGCTGCAGAAGGAAAGTGACTCTGAGCACACTCTAGTATGAATGAGCTGTGACAATACTACACTAGCCGAAAAAAGCCAGTCATACAAGAACATTCTTTGCGTGACTCTACTTACTTTAACACAGGAGGTTGCTTAGGGATGGGGATGGGGAAAATGAAACAAAGAGCCAAAGGGTCAAGTTTTGTTTGGGTTTAGCTTGGGTTGGGTTTGGCTTGACTGCTTTGGGTTTTTTTTTTTTGGTTTGAGGTGGTAAAAATACACTTGAAACCACTGCATTTTGCAGTTCAAATGGATAGCATGAATATGTTATATGATGTGTGAATCATATCTCAAAAAAGGTACTTAAAATAAAAACAAGGGATAACACACTGAAATCAAAGGATGATCATCCAATAAATGGTGCTGGATCAGAAAAGTTATCTTTGCCTATGCCTCACACAACATCAAACAACTGTTAGAATGGAACATCCTTGACAATAAGATATATTTCTTAAGCAGGTCAGAAATATCAAACAGACGAAAAAAAAGAGGCTTGTTAATTAACTTTTTTTTTTTCCCTGCTGTAAAAAAATATCTGAAACAACTTGAGGCAGGAAAGGTTATTCTGGCTCATGGCCTCAGAGGTTTCCAGCCTAACAGAGCAGGGAGACTGTAGTAAAGCAGCACATCACATCTATGACAGAGAGAAAACACACAGAGAGATAGTAGGCTTTCCCTGAGTTCTGGAGAACCTTGAAAGTTCCTCTACTAAATTAACTAAAAGATAAAGGACTATCTTTTAATTCAGTCTTCCCCAAAGTATTGGGGCTTGAACAAAATGTAGACACATTGTAACATGAATGCTTCCAGTCCAATTCCCAACAGTCTTGATTCCTATCTAAAAAACATCTATGAAGAGAAGAAGGGGAGAATGCAGCCAAGAATTCAATGTATATACTGCAAAAATTAAGAAGAGTGAGGGCAGGGGGAGGTTGAGAGTGATGGGAGAGAATATCGAGAGGGGTGACATTGATCAAGATGCATTGTATTCATAAATTGCTTTGTTAAAATGCAACTCTTTGTACAACTACATAAAGATGACTTAAAAATAAATAAATAAAACCTCGTGGGCACAATCTTTACTGTATACATCCCTATAAGCATTCTGGTCACCTACTAGGTTCTTCTTATAGGTTTATTGGCCTTCTCTCAAAAATTGCCAAATTTTTTCACAAACCAGTTCCAAAGGCTCCTGAACCACGTCATTAAGTAATCACAGCAATGACTCCACCTCTTTGGTACCAGTTGTGAATAATTTGCCTCCCAGTTTCAGAGGATTCAGTCCACCATGGCTGAGAGGGCAGAGCAGAGCACAGAAGCTCACCTCATGGAAGCAGAGAGAGAATGCCTACACTAGTCAGCATCCATTTGTAATACATTCCTTAGGCCTCCAGCACATTGCACGGTGCCACCCACATTCAAGACAGGTCTTCCTGCCCTGTTAATCCTCTCTTGTTGGGGATTCTCACTGCCCTTCAACCAGCCCTGGGGCAGTGTGGGAGCTCGCTCCTCCCACCTTCCGGCCTCAACAGGAAGAGAAGCAAGCCCGGCTTGGGGAAGCTTCGGCAACCATTCCTCAACTTAGCATAATCCATGAGAGTACACTTTTGCCTTCTGCTGGCTGAAGACAAGGCCGAGTGCTCTTTCATAGTTAGAATTCAGGTATTTTCCCCGGGAGATAGGGGAAAAGGGATCCTTGAGGTCCCAACACTCTCTGAAAACCCCCTCACAAAAATACACAGAGATGTGCGCTTTACTAATTAATCACCTAGGTGCTTCTCATACAGTCAGAATTAGCACTCCTAAGAGGTAAACTAGATTACATCAAAATCAAGAATCTGTTCTTTAAAAGACCCCTGAGTCAGGAATGGTGACACAAATCCATAATATCAGCACACAGGAGGCTGAGACAGGAGAATTTCAAGTTGGAGGCAAACCTCAGCAGGCTATATGAATACAAATGCCAGCTTGGGCCACACAGAAACACCCTTTCTGAACAATACCAAAACATAAAAGATATCACTGATTGAGCAAAAATGCACCCCACAAAAAAAGACATCTATCCTCAGATCAATGGGTAAAAATGTCAAGCAACATATGAGAGAATTTCTTCAAATTAAGCAGAAAAGCAGACAATCTACATAAGATAATGAACAAAAGAACCTGAATAGACACTGCCAATGGTCAGTGCAGCCAGAAGTGGCTCGATCTCACTGGTTACCACCCAGTACAAATCAAACCCCACACCCAGAAAGGGAGGGAATGTAAAAGCAGGCAAGAGTGCAGGCATCTGACACTCTCACTCATAATGGTGAGAAACCACTTAATACAAGTGGCTTTCTAGCATTACTAAAGATAGACAAGGCACAGCCTGGACACCCTCCTGGAAAGATACCTCTTAGAAATGTGCACATCAGACACTCACAGCAGCAATGTTCAAACCTGCACAAAAAACACCCAAATGCCCACCCACCATGAAGCTGTGTGACATCCACACAACCATAAACAATGGGAACTTACTGCACCAATGGGAAGGAATTGCCCACACCACCTTGCTCAGTATGTATACAACCTAACCATTGCCTAGCTCCTCTAAGAGGGCACCTCTCGGGCTGGGGATATAGCCTAGTGGCAAGAGTGCCTGCCTCGGATACACGAGGCCCTAGGTTCGATTCCCCAGCACCACATATGCAGAAAACGGCCAGAAGCGGCACTGTGGCTCAAGTGGCAGAGTGCTAGCCTTGAGCGGGAAGAAGCCAGGGACAGTGCTTAGGCCCTGAGTCCAAGGCCCAGGACTGGCCAAAAAAAAAAAAAAGAGGGCACCTCTCCTGTCCTGAGTTTAAGGCCAAACCCAAGAAGATCTGACATACCCTGAGGATAATTCCTCTGAATTCTCCAACCTAAACTTTTAGCTAGGGTTTAGAGACCTCCCTGCAATATCCTGAGCTCCTTGGTTGTCTGCAGGCAGGAGGAGCCTAGTGGATCCCTCAGAGCCTAGGTACTCTCTGTGAAGGGAAAGCTACAGACCTTTGGGACAACTCTTGGAGACAGGAGGCACATTCCCCTCTCTTCTGTAGCATCAGCACATCTCAAGCAGGCCACCTAGCTTCACACTGTCCCCACACTGCAAGGGAGGCTCCCAGCCCCACCTGCTCCTGAAGGAGCAGTCGGTGTTTTCTGTATCCTAGAGCTGAATGATGCACACCCTGCCTCAGCTTACCTGCAGTCCCTCTCCAGCTCCTTAGATTCATCAGTGCAGTAGAAAAACTTCCCTTTGAAGAGCTGTACAGCAATGACGGCAAATATGAACATGAAGAGCATGTAGACAATCAGGATGTTGAGGACATTCTTCAGGGAATTCACCACACAGTCAAACACAGCCTGTAAGGAAGAGGGGGCAGAGCTGTGAAGGAAGAAGAGTACCACAGGAAAGGGTCATGAGGAAGGGGAGGAGCTACAAAGTGGGACATGAGCACAAGAGAGGAGAGGGGTCAGAAGGAAAGGGCAGGGGAAGAGCCATCATGACCAAGTAGAACCCTAAGAGAAGGAGGGAGCTGTGGAGGGAAGAGTAGAGCCAAAGGGAGAAGCAGGAGCAGGAAAGGGTGTGAAGGGGACAGGTAGAGGGAACAGGACAGGGCAACTACAGGCTTAGACCTTAGAACCACTGCGACCCAGACTCCCAGGGACATTTTAGGGTTCTGTAGGACCCTTGGGCCTATGACCACATAAGATACTATACTAGCTGCCCTGACAAGAAACCAAGTGATATTGTCTTTCTCTGATGACAGGAGTATCCTGGCCTGATGGAGTAAGCAGAAGGTAGACCAGGTAGCTGGATATGCAGGTGAACTGGCCCTGTAGGCTATAGTTAGACCACAGAGAGAACCCAGAAGGGAGCAGGTCTTGGCAGTGTAGATATGGCAGCTTCCTGCCCTATCTCTGCAGTACTGTGGTACAGACTAAGGACAAAGTAATGGAACTGCATCCCAGGGACCACCGGACAGGGATGCTGGGCAAGTTTTGGATTCCCAAGGTGACGGTCTGGTTCCATGGATACCATGACCTGGGCTTTTTCTCAGATTCTTCTTTACTCTGTGCAACCAGTGCTGCTCTCAGAGCTGAGTAGGCACTTCTCGGGCCACCCTGCAGACCCACATCCATTTCTGGAAATGCTAGTGGAAGATCTCAGATGCCAACAGCTGTGTGTACCAAACAAACAGTGTTTCCATGTATGACGCCCTTCCCCTGCCATACGCAATTCCCTGCCCCAGGTACAGTAAGGCCTGTCTGGGCCAAGGGCCTCTAGAGGTGCCTTCCCAGGTTCCTTCCTTTAACACACAGTTATAAGCAAACTTGTTTTTCCACTTTGTTTAAGCTGCTAATACAAGAATGTCCAAGCTATTAATGCCCAACTGCAAAAAATTTTGGAGGATTACATGAGTTAAGGTACAGAAAGCAATTTGTATATGGCACAGGCTCAATAATTATCATGGTTTCCATTCTTCTTCCATCCAGAATCTTAGCCATGCCCACTCTAGAGGGCCCAACTAAGCAATTACTTTTGGATCCCCTCACTGGAAGTATCCACCCTCCCACCCCTGTCCTCTGTGGTAGCCCTTTCCTCCCTGTTCTGCAGCTGCCTCCTGGTACTCTGAACTAAAGAAGAGGGTCTTACAGTAGACGGCTGGGAACAAACTTTCCTTGAGGAAAGGGGCTTAGAACTAAGTAAGCATGATTCCCTCACACAGGTGGGCAATTTGAGAAGATACATGCAAATACACAACACATATTCATGCACACATATGTGCACACTCAGGCACCATGTGCATATGCACTCATGCATGCCCCACATACAAAGCACATTTCTCAGGCTCTAATTCCAGGCTCCGACCTTGAGCTTAGGCAGCCGTTTAATGGTCTTGAGGGGCCGCAGGACACGTAGGACTCTCAGAGACTTGATTGTGTTGATGTCTTTCCCTTTGGATCCTCTAGAAGAGAGAAGCTGCTGATATAGACAGGCAGGATGCACAGGTGTGCCCAGCTCTCATAAGGTACAGGGGGTCTTCAGGCTGCAGGGTAGAGAACCCAGTGCAGGAATGTCTCCTCCTAGGGCTCCCTGGGCTGGAACTAATCTGAGGACAGTGGTCAAGGTAGGGGGCTAGGGTCAGGCCAGGAGCAGGGCAGCACACCTGGTACACAAGGACAGCTGAGTTCCCAAGTGTGAAAAGCCCATAGTGTCAGACTACAGTGGTTATTCCCACCTCTCCCTGAAGTTCCCAAACCAGCTTCCAGCAACGAAGATTAAGGGGCCAGCAAAGTCTACAGCCCTAGGATGCTGGAAAGAATTCTCAGGAACTCAAAGAAGAGCTTCTGTCCTGCATTTCACTTAGGGCACTTGCCTGAACTCTACCCTACAGAGCTGTCTGTCCTCAGGTGCCCAGCACTCTACAGGTGACATAAAACTGGCTGACACAAAGAGGAGAAGGTAAGCATGAGAGACAAAGACAAAAATACAGAAACAATGACACCGGCAGTAGTGAGTTAGGTGGAGGGATGATCAAGATGATCAAGAAAGCAGCAGGGCTGGGGATATAGCCTAGTGGCAAGAGTGCCTGCCTTGGATACACGAGGCCCTAGGTTCGATTCCCCAGCACCATATATACAGAAAACGGCCAGAAGCGGCGCTGTGGCTCAAGTGGCAGAGTGCTAGCCTTGAGCGGGAAGAAGCCAGGGACAGTGCTCAGGCCCTGAGTCCAAGGCCCAGGACTGGCCAAAAAAAAAAAAAAAAGAAAGCAGCAGATACCAGGTATCATGGCTCAAGCCTGTAATCCTAGCTATTGGGAGGCAGAGATTGGGAGATAAATCTCTGAGGCCTCTGATTTGCCTGAGGCCAAACCAGGCAAAAAGAAATTGGCATACTACATCTTTTCACAATTAGGCACAATGGTGCACTCCTATCAGCTCCAGCAACACAGAGAAAACAAGAGGATGACAGCTCAGGCCAGCCAGGCATAAAATGAGACTCTACCTCACAAATAACCAGTAAATAAAAAAAGGGGCTGGAGACATGGCTCAACTAGTAGAGCACCTGCCTACAATGCATGAGGGCCTGATTTCAATCCCTGATACTGCCGAAGTAAGGAGGAAAGAAAAACAGGAAAACTCAGGTGGGGAAGGTGGGAGGTAAAGAAAATTCAGGTACCAGAGCAAGCTTAGAAGTCCAGGGTTAGAGGCCTCCACCTGTCAGCCAGTCAGGGGCCCAGAAATGAGCAGTAGAAATTAGCTATTGGCTCCAGTTCAGGCCAGCAGTGCAAGGAGGCTTCATGCTGAGGAGGCTTTTCTTCAGGAGTAATGCCACATGAACTCAGTAAAACTCAGGACTAGTGAGTGGCACTCCTACAGAGAACCTTACCCCAGCCTTTCCAGAGGCCACTCCCCTACCCCCAGGTCTCTGGGTCTGGCCTTTATGTGGAGCTGGTCATACCCTCAATAGCCTCCTTTGGACTTTAGCAAAAGCTTTAGGCTAAGCAGGGAGCAACTACACAGCCCAGACTTTCCTCATAGGAAAGGAGAAGTTGGGTCCCAACCCTTCCTTCTCCCCAGCAATATGTTACAGAATCAGATTACATTTCCCAGAGCTGGGAATAGTAGCAATGCCTGTGATTCAGCACTCAGGAGGCAAAGTCCAGTCTGTTTCAAAAAACACAGCAATGGGCCGGGAATATGGCCTAGTGGTAAAGTGCTCGCCTCGTATACATGAAGCCCTGGGTTCAATTTTTCAGCACCACATATATAGAAAAAAGCTGGAAGTGGTGCTGTGGCTCAAGAGGTAGAGTGCTAGCTTTGAACAAAAAGAAGCCAAGGACAGTGCTGAGTCCCTGAGTCCATGCCCCAGGACTGTCAACAAAAACAAAACAAAAAAACCCAAATAAACAAAAAACAAGGCAACAACAAAAACTGCCCTTGAAACATCAAGCATGCTCTGACCATCACTCTCCACCAGTACCAAGAAAAGGGATAGGTGGTGGCAAAGGGAGGAAGGCTTGGGGAGAGCTCTCTCAAAGGCTTAGTCCTCTCCCTTTGTTTGCTTACTCTGATAATACACAACTGGATCTCAGCTTTCTCATCCTCCTACTGGGGGCCTCTGACAACCCAGTAGCAGTGCTCCAAGGGCCCTTTATAACACTCTGGCAAAGTTCTCAACTCCATCACAGAAAGAAGATCCATTAAGACACCCAGAGGAGTTGCAGGGCCTGAGAAAAAGCTTCATTTCCAGAAAAGGAACCACATAGGAAAGCACCTCAGTATGTCCTACATCCTAGGCCATGATCCAGTCCCACACAGAATTCTCACTGCCATCACTGCAGGCTAGTATCTCAGCCTGCAGCACTCACCCAAGACATCCTGCTCACTGGAAACCCCTTCACCACGAGGGGATCAAGCCCAGGCCCAGCCCCCAAACCCAAGTCATGTCAGGAACAGTGGCTGGGGATGGCTAGGGAGCATGCAGGCCAGATGGGGTGGAGGTAAATGAGCAGGCATGAAGCCATGATGGACGAGCCAGAGGCCATGGGCGTGCCATGATGTCAGGCAATATGAGAGGAGGGGAAGGCATTACCCCATGAAGCTCCTACCGAGAGAGTCCAGCAACAGGAAGACAAAGAGAACAGAGTCAGTGCGATAGGAGGGCAGAGAGAGCATGTCTATGAGAAAGTCCCCCCAGGAGCCAAAAACAACAAAAGCTTCCCTTCTTCGGTATCTGGCCTCCACCAGGGTTTTACTCATCTCCAAGTCACGCTCACAACTTTCTGTATTGCTCCATCTGTGGCTCTACCTGATCCCCACATCCTCCATGCAGGTTCTAGGGGAACCCATTCCAGTCCCAGCCACCACAAGACTGAGCATCTCCTGGTCAAGAGTCAGAGGGAACGGTTTCACACCCCAGAAAGGGAAAACTTCCACCAACTCTGGCCAGGAAAAAAAGTACCAGAGACTTCCCACTCAGGCACTTGTCTCAGAGAAGGAAAACTGGCTCAGAAGGACCCCATAGGGAGATGCCAAATATCCATAGGCCTAGCCACCAAGTTCCAGACCAAAGGTGGTGTTGAGAACATATGGACCTTGAGTCCTCCCATCCCATAGCCTAGGCCAAGACAGGCAGGACAGTCATGTCTGGGAAACCCAGGGAGGCCAACACAGGTCATCTGCCTCCTTCCTTCACATTCATACACTATCATCATTCTGGAGGATGTGCCTACTAGATCCAAAGAAGATGTGGCTACTTACGAGAAGGCAAATGCCACCAAGGCCCCACTGACCACAATGAAGTCCAGAATGTTCCACAGGTCCCGGAAGTAGGCTCCAGGGTGAAGCAGCAGCCCCAAGTCAATCATCTGCAGGGGAGAAATAGGTGTCAGAACACATGCTGAAAAGAGGCAGAGCCAGGGCTAACAATGGCAGAGGATGTGGCTCTGGGTCACTCCTTGCACAGGATTCAGTGTGTTTACTGTGCACACCTGAACCCATCACCTCCCCTATGTCTGTCCAGAGGAAGACAAGATCCAGGTCACAGAGCCGACTGTCCTTAGTGAGGCCCTGACCCCAATATCATTGCCAGGTACACAACTGACTGGCTGAGTGCTGGCTGGTCCCCTACCTTCCCTGGAACCCAACTATAACAAGAGATCTCTGGCCCTCCCTGTTCCTCTATCACTAGCAACAGATATATTGTAAGGAGTTCACACCATTCTGACCCTGAAGGGGCAGGACAGAGCAGGGCAGCAGAAGTGCTTGCTGGGAATTCTTAGCCATTTGTACATAGCCTACCTCTCCTACTCCTGATACTGTGATTTTGAGTAAGTACCATAATGACTCTTAGCCTCAGTCTCCTAATCTGTAAAGTGCTATTGCCCCTTTATCACAGACTGACAGTATATGGGCAGCAGTGGGATCATGCTCATGTGCCCCCTGAAAGTGCTCCTTGAGAAGGTTGCATGCATGTAGGCACTATACACCTATGAACCCCAAGTATACTGATGTATATGCACGAATATGGGCAATCCAATGGCATTGAACATGCACCTGTGAAAACATATGAAGGTCACACCTGACAGACATGAATAAAGGGCACCTTGTAAAGATAAAGGGCACCTTGTAAAGAAGGAAAAACAAGGTTGAGATAACAGGGCAGACTGTCATTCTGCCATCAGAGGAACTCTAGATCTGCTTAAATTCAGTCCTCAGGCTGGGTACCAGTGGCTCACACCTGTAATCCTAGCTACTCAAGAAGCTGAGATCTAAGGGTCAAGGTTCAAAGCCAACCCAGGCAGGAAAGTCCCTGTGGGACACTTATCTCCAATTTACCACTCAAAAACCAGAAGTGGTGCTGTGGATCAAAGGGGTAGAGTGCAAACCTTGAGAAAAAGAACTCAGGGACAGCACCCAGGCCCTGAGTTCAAGCCTCACAACCAACAACAACAACAACAAAATTAAGTCCTCAGCAACCAAAGGCCTTCTAGTTATCCCTCTTCAAAGTCTCCCTGTGCTCTGCTCAATGTCATGTCCCATTCTCTCCCTGTGCAAGCAAACCGGGAGTAGGGGGGGGGGGGGGCTCAGCCCACACATGCATCTTAAAAAAAGCCTGCAGCCTCCATGCTCAGAAGCTAGATTCAGTGAGATCACGTGCCCACAAAGTGTCAATGCTCCAAAGGCACTGTGGTGCTAGAAGCCCTTGATGACCAGCAGGGCCACTTGCTCCCAGAATACTTTTCATACACACAACCAGCCCATGTATCATCACTCACATGTACACACCCCACATGCCCCCATAGGGGCTATAAGAGCTACTACATCTTACCTTTATTACCATCTCAAAGGTAAAGACGCCTGTGAAGATGTAATCCATATATTTCAGAGCCTAGAACCAAAAGGAGAGTTGCTTACAAAGGCTAGGCAGAAACCTAGAGCCAGTACCACAACAGGGGTTCCCAGTTTTCCCCAACACTCTAGGAGTAGACAACCATCAGGCAAAGGCTAGTTGGTAACAATCTGGGGGGGGACTGAAACAAACACCATCTGGGAAGAGGCCTCTCTCCAGGGCAGCCCCAACTGACTCTGGCACATCAGTAAAAGGGGGACTCTAGGAGGTGGCTTCTCCAGGCCTTTGGTCCTATACCCCCAGATGGACAGGATGATGGTGAAAAGATATGATCCAGTACCACCCAGCACCTTGGGCCCTGGGAACTCACAGAGTGGCATTCCCTCAGCCTGGCAGTGGGCCTGACACCACTCACATTGTTCCTGAAAGAATCTGTCCGCACTGGATCCTCAGCAGCCAGGGCAATACTACTCAAGGCAATGACCACAAGAATGACCATCTCAAAGTACCGCATGGTAACAATGTAATGGCAGAATCGACGGAGCCTATGGAGATAAGACACAGGTTACCACAGGGCCCAGAGCCAGAAGGTACGTTCCAGATTCTCCTGTAGGAAGGACTTCTCCAGGTTCTACCACAGGAATGTATGACACCAGAATGGAGCTTTTCCCAGTGTCTTTGTGGTCCAGGGACAGAGACCGGGTGACTGATAGTGTCTGATGTTCCTGAGAGAGCATTATAGGCCAATGCTCAACAAGCCACAGCTCCCAGGCCTTACGAGGCTGACCCTGTTCGTGTCAATAACATTTTATTAGAGCATAACTCCTTCCACTTGTTTCCCAACTGTCTGCAACCCTAGATCTAACAGTACCAACTACCTGGCCTTTTACAGAACAGGTGTGCTGCAGGTGGGGTGGAGGGAGGAATTTTAGCACAGCAGACTTGCAGACAATAGGCTTCTTTTGACTTAGAGTGGGTGTCAGGGTCTTTGCTGGTATCACCCTCAGGGCTATATGTGAACATACCATCATATATTATACAATTGCCTCCTGATTCAATCACTGCTGACCATTACTCAGATGATCAACATTACTGAGCATCTGCTGGGTACTAGAGACACAGCAATGAATAGGAAAGGCAAGTATCTGGCCTCATGAAGCTCCACTGTAAGAACAAAGCACTAGCAAGCAGTGCAGACATAAGGGAGCAGAAGACTAGCAGATGCTGATATAAGTGCTGCAACACAGCAGTGAGCTGGGGGTCAGGAAGGATGAAATAGGGTAGTAGATAAGAAGCAGCCACCACAGACCAGCAAGTGGGACAGAAAGTCCCACAAACCATCACAAGTACTCTTATAAACTAAGGAGGTCCACACCTCTATCACAAGCTCCTCCATCCAGCTTCTTCTTTCCACACTCCCAAGAATGTCCACCTTACACAGCCTGCTGTCTCCAGCAACTAGCCCACTTCTTTCCTCCCTGAAGGGGCTCCATTCATCTCTTCCCTCACCACCTTCACAAGCAGAGAGAGCTGCTCAACCCAGGCCCAGGCCGCCCACTGGACCATCATCCCTGGCCACTTCCTATCCTTTAGTTCTTCTAATAGCCATTGCACAAGTCAGCTTGTGCCTAGGTTTCCTCTCCTCGGCTACACACCCTGGCTCAGACTTCCAGTTCACCTGGCCATGAGACACCCCAGCTGCCCTGGCTCTATAGGATCAGGCAGCTAGCTAGATCCCATAGCTCAGCCAGAGCTTAGAGAAGGACACTGCTGGTCCCAGTAACACCCTGCCTACCACTAGTCAGGAGATGACAATATGTCATCAATGACAGTCCTTCCCCTTCCATATGTAATTAAATATCAAATTCTACAGATTAAGCTTCTAAAATTTCTCCTCAAACATTTCATATACAAGCCTCTATTCTGAATACCCTGGTCAAAGCATCTCCTTATCTTCCTAGCCACCTACTAAATGATCTCCTGTTTCACTTCTTTCTACTAACCCACCCTACTGGAATACAGTTACATGTGAACCCACTTGTGCACCCCTACCATACTTTGGGGGCCTTTTGGGTGACTGTTCAGGTCTTCCCCAGGGCAACACACTCCCTGCACCTCAGCATCCTGCTGTCTTCTAGTCCTGGACCATTGTAACACCCTTCTCTAAAACAGCACTCCTTCTTCCCTCTTCACTCTTACTCATCCTTCATGGGTCCAACAAAGACATCACTTCCTCTATGAAAACTCCCTCTGGCCTCCTCCCACCTGTCCCACACCACCAGAGCCTCCATCCCAGGCTTTATTTGACTGTTGCCTATTTACCTTCCCACTACATTGTCAGTCTAAGAGGGAAGAGATTCATCTGTCTCTGTTCCCATTTACCCTTAACCCTTGCACAGCAGAGTGAGTTCCCCATACATGTGTACTGAATGAAAGAATGGAGGGAAGGGGTAGGCAGAGAGAATATGTGAGGAAGGCTGGGTGGAGAGAGTGGCACAATCAAAGGCAGAAAGAGTAGCTGGACAGGTCAGCAATGGTCATTCATACACTGCTGTCCTCTGACCTATTCAGCACCCACTTGGCTCTGTCCAGGCTGGCTTTTGTGGGATTCCACCTTTGCCTGAAGCACTCTTCCTCCCTTCAAATTTTCATTCCAGTCTCACCTCTGAGGACCCCATTTAACTTTTCCATCTAGTTTTAGCCCCAGCACATTTCCACCTCAACTTTGTTTCTTCCTAGCACTCATTCCTGACTTGTTCATTTGGTTTTGGTGGTACTGGGGTTTAAACTCAGAACTTTGTGCCACTTCATCCATATCCTAATCCCTTTTTTTTTTTTTTTTTTTTTGCTTTACTTTGTTTTTCAGAAGGGGATTACACATTTCCTTTTTTTTTCCTTTCATTCATTCTTTTTCTTTGAATCAAGAATTTTAACTTGCTTGACAGTAAGTCTACCACTGAGACATGCCTCCAGCCCTTTTTTGCTCTGGTTATTTTGAGGTAGAATCTCATATTCACCCAAGTATGCACCTGGACTGTGATCCCCCATTTTAGGCTTCCAACATAACAAGCACACAGGTATGATAGGTATGACAGGCATACCATCACGCTCAGTTCTTTCTGTTGAGATTGAGCCTTGCAAATTCTTCTGCCCTGGCTGGCCTGCTGTTATCCTTCTGATCTCAGTCTTTTGGCATAGCTGGGATGGCAGGTGAAAACCACTACACCCAGCTGTTGGTTGAGAAAGGGGTCTCACAAACTTTTTGCCCAGGCTGGCTTTGAACCATCATCTCAGCCCCCCACCTCCCATCCCAAGTAGCTAGGATTACAGGCATAAGCCACTGTACCTGGCTGGGTCTCATGCTTTCACATGAGTCAGCCTATGTAAATCCTTTTTCCTCAATCCTTCTACCTCTACTTTCTGAATGATAGCTGTGGATACAGGCATGAGCCACTTGCAAACCAAATGGCTTGCAAACCATTGCCTTGTCTGTTGTCTGTCTCTTTCACCAGCCCATCTGCTTCAGGACAGATGTTCCTGCCCTATTTATCAGTGTATGTGTCCAGCCCCTAGAACATGGCTTGCATGTGAGTGTTGGTTGGGTTAATGAGAACCAGATTGATGAGTAGATGGTGAATCATGATAAATACACATGGAAGGGGACACATAACAGAAAAACTGAACACACAACAAATATGCATGCATGATGGAAGGGTGGATAAAGGGAGGTGTTATGCATAAAAGGCACTCATGGGGTCCATATGTACAGCAGTGAACATGCTACAGGAGAGGGAGTCACAGGCTCTAGAGCTGACCACCTTGAGTCCAAGCCTAGCTCCACCACCAAGACTTCTTGGCTGCATGTCTGTCTACAAGGCTCTGGGTCCTTGTCTGTAAAGTGAAGTGATAGTATGCCTCATGGGACTTCTGTGGTCACTGGGTTCTAAGTCAAAGGGATGGAACTGGTCCCTGCACATTGGCTACTGTGTTCCTGTGGGTCAGGAAGGAGATGAGAAAGACAAACACACGTGGGCAGTGAGGAGACTCACAGGTTGGTGGGGCTCAAACAGAACATGGAGCTGTATGGGACGATGGGCCGGGGGCCACTCCTTGGCAAGTCGTCAGCTTCTGCCTCCTTCTTCCCCTCTGCTTGGCTTTCCAGGTCCATGTTACCACCTATAAGGATACAGGGCCTCCAAGTTAGGAGTGTGTGCACATAAAGCACACATCACATGGGTCTCTCCCAGCTCCAGTGCCACAGGTAAGGAAAGCAATCCTGTGCCTGTCTAGGGAAGAACATGTGGCTTAGAATACAGCTTCATCAGGTACAACATGACATGGCGTGCAGAGGAGTGTCAGTACTGCAGTCAGTCCTGGTTGGAGGGCTATCATCTATGGAGACCTAAGCAGGACCTCTCCACCTTCTACACTGCTGGGGTTGGAATATGACAGGCGCTAAACTGGGCACTGTATCTTTGGTGTAGAAGCCAATGAATCCTACATCTTGACAATACCAGAGCCTTGTGAGCTCTTCCTCTAAGAGATCTCTGAGCAGCAGAAAAGGGAGAAGTGGGACAGCCTGGGACACACAGATCCACAGGTGCACCCTAAACCCCATTATTCAGCCTGCTGTGACCTGGGGATTCTCATGAAAGACCATGAGGAAAAGCCTTGATGTGCCAGGGAGTCCAAAAGAAATGTTGAACAACACCTTGCCCACTGCCCTGTTCACAGTCTTGTCTCCCTCGGTTCATGCTCAGCACCCACTAATCACTGCTTCTCCCTTGGCCCCCTCCTCTGCTCTCTTGGCATCCCCAGCATTCTTCACTCAAATCAAACTCCCTCAGTTAAAATGGCCTTAATCTCTGTCCCTTCTTGGGTAAATTTGTCTTCTCAATTCTTCATTTTTAACTATGCTAATATATATTTCAGTTACCATCCGGAATATTGTTCCTGGAATCTCAGGTACAGAGCAGTGTTCATCGACTGAAGCATCTCATTTTTATACCTCTTTAAATAACAAAGGTCAGGCATGGTGGCATACATGCTTGCTCCATCAAAGGCTAGAGATGGAAGAGCTGTCATTCAAGGCCAGTCCATAGAAAAAGTAATCAAGATCCCATCTCAACCAATAATGTACCACCAATGTACCAATGGTGGTACATATCTGAGGTCTCAGCCACACAGGAAGCCATAGGTAGGAGGACTGAGGTCTGAGATTGGTTCCCAGGCAAAACATGAGACCCTATCTCAAAAATAATCAAGGCAAAAGATCTGGTATGACTCATGGTGTAGAGCACATGCCTATCAAGCACAACATTTTGGATTTAATCCCCAGTACCACCACCATAAAAAAAAAAAGGAACAAAGATGCCAAAGTCTTGGAACTTCTTCTAAAATACTACAACAAAGTCATAGAAAAAGTAGCCAAAGCAGACTAAGAAAAAAATAAAATAACAGGAACAAGATGAAACTTGCTATAGACTACGTAAATTCATTGTTGGAAGCAGGTCATAAAAAGGCAGAAGAAGAGGAGGAGGAGGAGGAGGAGGAGGAGGAGGAGGAGGAGTTGGAGGAAGAAGAGGAGGAAGAAGAGGAGGAAGATGAGGAGGTGGCTACTTCATAACAGCAAAATCAAACCACAGAAGTAGAAGACAATTAGGCAAAGTTACTAAGGACTAAAAGACAGGCATGACAAATAACTGACTTATATACTAATGACTTCAAATATGGACATTTTTAGATGAGAAATACAAAATTTGTAAACTTCTTTAAAAGCAGCTTTAAAAACGAGCAAGCAATAAAAGTCTATAAAACTGACCCAACACTATCACACCCATGACGAGCAGCTTGAAGTAAACAAATGCTACTCTTGAACTGCACTGTGGCAGCTGAGGAAAAGCATACCATTTGCCCCTGTCTGAAGGTGCTCAGATGGGAAGGCACAGATAGTATTCAAGGGAAGCTGTCCCAGGGAGAGAAGCAAAGACCTCACATCTACTCAGGTGTCCCTGAGACCACTTGAATTTTCCATACTCAGAAAACACCACTTTCACTGGGACAAAGGGGAAAAAGGACTGGGGCTTGAGAAGGTGTCTAGAGGGAGAGACCCCTGAGGAGAACCCCTTCATGAGCAAACACATTACTCTCATGCATAGGAGGTAGCTGGTCTCCCCTGGATGTGATTCCCTCCCTTCCAGCACCTCATAGGAGGAGACAGTTTAAGCTTTGGTGTCAAAGGTGGTTGGGCATCAGCTTGGCATCAAGGGGGGGCAGTCCTGAGAGGCTGCCTCTCCTCCCACCCTGGGGCTGCGTGGCTGTTAGCCACTCCCATCCCCCTCCGGGGTCCAGAACCAGAAAGGGTAGCTGACCAGCCCTGCCTCCCCCCAGGGGGCGGTCCTGTGGGATGTGGCCTTAGCCCGTGGAGGAGGTCCAGCCCGGGTAGCCTGTCACTAGCGTCTAGCTAGTCACTCCAGATCCCTCCCCTTCCTGCCATCACTACTGCTATCAATGTGGCTGTTCTTCCCTAAATAAACCGGAATTCCAAGAAGCTTTCCCCGAGAACACCCGCGTGTCCTGCGTCCTCTT
Source organism: Perognathus longimembris pacificus (assembly GCF_023159225.1). Taxonomy (NCBI): domain Eukaryota; kingdom Metazoa; phylum Chordata; class Mammalia; order Rodentia; family Heteromyidae; genus Perognathus; species Perognathus longimembris. Next base: position 162,979,304 of record NC_063161.1, on the reverse strand, counting down.
TAAGCGTGAGGCGGGTAAGGGCGTCTTGCGTCCACACACAAGCCAAGGCCTGCACTCGAGGCCACACTCCAGCTGTTCCACCCGCGGGACGGGGCGGAACACACGCGAGAGTGAAAGGATCTCACACAAAAGGTTACAAAGGATTAATTCATTTCCATACTGGTGTGTCAACACCAGTACAGATTTCACTTTGCTATGTTCTTATTAGAGTCATTCGTGGTTTGGGTCATGTTAGATTGCAGAGTTACATACGCACTACTTTTATTCAGAACTGCTATTTCAGTGATGACATTTTCAGAAATGTATAAACCATGTGATGGTGAAATGGATTCCTTCACGGAGAACAAAACCACTCAAAGAGAAGAATATGAAGCAAGAATGAAAGGCAGGTGCCCAATAACTTACAAAACAAACTGTCAAAACAATAATTATATTTTATGGGACTTCTTAAGGACTGAAATGCTGAACAGCAGTAATACAAATGAAGTACTGCTCTGAGGTCTTCATGCTGATGGGAGGTTAACATAAATAACTACAGAATTTGTTTTGCATGCATGGTAAACTCACAAAAGTAACAACTAAACAAAAGCAAAACATAACTTTTGAACAAATAGAGCTCTGAGAAAATGTGATATGGAAGCAAATAAACAATCAAAAGGAAAGGATGGAGGAAAAAATAGAAAATGGAACAAATGTCACAATCCTAGATTAAGCAAGTCTAAGTAAATTTTTAAAGCTTTTAAAAAATGTTTGTGTGCCAGTACTGGGGCTTGAACTCAGGGAGTGGGTGCTGTCTCCCTCAGCGTTTTTCTTCAAGGCTAGCACTCTACCACTTGAGCCACAGCTCAACTTCCAAGTCTAAGCAAATGAATCAGACTCAATATAAGCAAACTAAATGTGGCAAATAAATAACAGAAATTATTCAGCTAGAGTTTTTAAAGGTACAGTTACACAGGCTTGATAAGCCTAAGATACATAAAGGGCAAAAGATGGAAGAAGACAGGCCTGATAAATGCTCATTAGAAAAGAACAAATCTAGGTTGCAGTATTCACATAAGGAAAAATCCACTTTAAGACAAAAGTAACTGTTAAAGAGGATACTTCTTAGCTATTTAAATAGGAAGATTTTCTTTGAGGAAGAAATAAAATTAAAACCTACACCCAATAAACTCAGAAACACAGTTACAATTTTAGAAATGTATGTAACAAGTGTTTAGCAATCTATAGATCATTTTATACAATACTATACATTTCAAACTATTTTAAAACAATTGCACTAAGCCAGGAGCAGATGGCCCATTCCTATAATCCTATCTACTCAGAAGGCTGAGATCTAAGGATCACAGTTCAAAACCAACCCAAGCAGAAAAGTCCATAAGACTCTTATCTTCAAATAACTACCCAAAAAGCTGGAAGTGGAGCTGTGACTCAAGTGGTAGAGCACTACCATTGGGGGAAAAAAAAACCCTCAAGGATTGTGCCTAGGCATTGAGTTCAAGCCTTAGAACCATCACATATTAAAAAAAAAAAGTTGCATTAAAAAGAAACATAGAGGCTGGGGATATAGCCTAGTGGCAAGAGTGCCTGCCTCGGATACACAAGGCCCTAGGTTCAATTCCCCAGCACCACATATACAGAAAACGGCCAGAAGCGGCGCTGTGGCTCAAGTGGCAGAGTGCTAGCCTTGAGCGGGAAGAAGCCAGGGACAGTGCTCAGGCCCTGAGTCCAAGGCCCAGGACTGGCAAAAAAAAAAAAAAAAAAAAAGAAACATAGAAACATTGCTCTTTATAGAGATCTCAATGCCTCTCACTCAATTTATTAAGAAATCAAATGGCCCAAACATTAATAAATCTATAGAATACTTAGGAAACATAATTAACAAATCTAGCTGGGGGCTGGTGGTTTGTGTCTGTAATCCTAGCTACTCAAGAGGCTGAGATCTGAGAATCATGGCTCAAATCCAGCCTGGTCAGAAAAGTCTGTGTGACTCTTATCTCCAATTACCCACCAAAAAGCTGGATGTGGAGCGTGGCTCAAATGATAGGGTGCTAACTCTCAGTAAAAAAGCTCAGGGGCAGCCACCCAAGCCCTGAGTTCAAGCTCTAGGACTGGCATTTAAAAAAAAATCAACAAACTGGGCATAAGATATCACAAGAAATGTACACACTGCCCTACTATGTAACTGTACCCTTTTTGCACAATGCCTTGTCAAAAAAAATTGTGTTCAATTAATAAATAAATTTTAAAAAATCAACAAACATGATTTGGCAGACACATATAGAAATCACAGGGTTCTCCAATTTTAAGAAAATATATTCCTTTAAAGCATATATAGAGCATTTACAAAACTTGACTATACAAAGTTAACCATAAAGATAAGCCATAAGAAATTATAAATAAACCTTAAAGAAGACTATCACTCAGGTCATGAGAACTACTCACAATGTTAAGTTACAAGTTAAGGTAGAAACCAGAAGAAAAGATTAAAATAAAAAATTTACATTTGGAAATTAAAAGACAGACTTTAAAGATCCTATTGAATTGCTAGGTAGTCACTCTACCATTGAGAGAAACCTCCAGTCCCATATTAATCTCATCTTGATGTTAGTATTATAAATTTTCAATTATTAGAAAGCATCAGTGATAATTTGCCCTTGAAAGATGAGATTTAACAGCCAGGTAACAGTGGCTCATGTCTGTAATCCTATCTACTCAGGAGGCTGAAATCTGAGGGTCATGGTGCTGGTGCCATCACAGCACCAGGCACAGCAACCCGCACTCCGCGTGGCTAAAGCACACAGCATAGACCAGGGAGAAATCCTCCAGACGGCAGCTGAGCACAGACGGGCTGAAATCACAGAGCAAGTGTGAGTACCCCACGAAAGATATTCTCACTCGCGCCCACAGAGCAGCTTCTGGAAGGTAGCCCTTCCCCCACCGCCAGAGCAAAGCACCATCTTTGACACTGGCATAGGGTCAGACCAGACTGGAACTAAAGCCGGCCTTGGGAAAGCAAGGACAAAGGAGCCATCTTTGAAAAGGGCAAGAGGGAACCACCAGTGAGAGCCAGCTCTGCCCAGGAGAATGCCCCCTGCCCAGGCGGGAGGCTCGTCCTGGGCCTCGGCTTAGGCAGAGGTGCCCCGCCCTGCCCGCCAGAATTTCTAAATTTAAAGCACAAGCGGCGAGCAGCTACCAGCAGCACAGAAACACCAGACGGGTGAACAAACACTTCCTGAGACAGATAAACGGTCCTGTCACAGCGGAAGCCCAATTCCCAGCCCGAAATGGAGCTGAATTCCATAGCCAGTTCCGCCAGGCGGCTGCCCCACCCAGGAGGTAGGAACCTCCCCCAGGCAAGCAACTCTCAGCCAGGTAAACCAGGCCAGAGGCTCCCCGCCCTGCTGAGTACACAGTCTATTCAAAGCCAGACGTTAAAGGCTGCGGCCCCACAGCAGACAGAGGAGCCATGGTTCCCAAGACTGCTCACGTCCCCATCTACAGAGGACGCCCAAGGTTTACCTGCAAGCTGTACGAACCGCAGAGACCCAGGATTGCACCAACAGGGGAGAAGGGTCAGAACAGATCCACCCCCTGCGAACTGAAAGCAAGTCAAACCAGCCAATCAGGAAAACAGACTGCAGACCATTGCAAGGAAACCAGAGACTGGGGAAAGACCACCCAAACAAAGAGGACTCCATTTTTTTTTTATTTTCAAACATTTTTTAAACTTTTTTTTAAATTTTTAAAAATTTTTTTCACTTCAGGGGCTGGGGATATAGCCTAGTGGCAAGAGTGCCTGCCTCGGATACACGAGGCCCTAGGTTCGATTCCCCAGCACCACATATACAGAAAACGGCCAGAAGCGGTGCTGTGGCTCAAGTAGCAGAGTGCTAGCCTTGAGCGGGAAGAAGCCAGGGACAGTGCTCAGGCCCTGAGTCCAAGGCCCAGGACTGGCCAAAAAAAAAAAAAAAAAAAAAAATTTTTTTCACTTCAGAAACATCATTGGTTTTTTTGTTTTCCATTTTTACCTGTTTGTTTTATTAAGTTTTTTTTTTTTTGGTTGTTCATTTTTCTGGGTTTTTTCCTTTTTATTTATTTATTTTTTTAAATAATTTTTCTCTGTTTTGTGCATCTGTCTTCCAGTATTCATGAAAGCAAGGAGAGCCTGGAATGAGGTATACCAAACACTAAATAAAAATAACTACCAACCAAGAATACTGTACCCAGCCAAACTCTCATTCATAGCTGAAGGTCAAATAAAAGTCTTCCACAGTAAGGAAAAACTGAATCAATATATCTCCACCAAACCAGCTTTACAGAAAGTCCTCAAAGATGTACTATACAGGGAAAATAATCAAGATCCCAATACAGACAGAGAAATGAACCCTAAATAGTAAACATCAGATCAAGAAATGGGAAGACACAGCTTTTTTTTTTTTTTTTTTTTTTTTTTTTTGCCAGTCCTGGGCCTTGGACTCAGGGCCTGAGCACTGTCCCTGGCTTCTTTTTGCTCAAGGCTAGCACTCTGCCACTTGAGCCACAGCGCCCCTTCTGGCCATTTTCTATATAGGTGGTGCTGGGGAATCGAACCCAGGGCTTCATGTGCAAGAGGCAAGCACTCTTGCCACTAGGCCATATCCCCAGCCCAAGACACAGCTTTTAACAAGATAGTGATAATGAAAGGAACAAACAATCATCTCTCAATCCTAACTCTCAACATTAATGGACTTAATTCTCCAATCAAACGACATAGGCTCATAAATTGGATCAAAAATCAAGATCCATCTTTCTGCTGCCTCCAAGAGACACATCTATCCAGCAAAAGTAAACATCTTCTAAAAGTGAAAGGCTGGAATCAAATCTATCAAGCAAATGGCCCCCATAAGCAGGCTGGAGTTGCAATCCTAGTATCAGACAAAATTGACTTCAAATTAAAAAAGGTAAGAAGAGACAAAGAAGGTTACTACATACTAGTAAAGGGATCTCTCCTACAGGAAGTTATAACCATTCTAAATATCTACACACCAAATGCAGGAGCACCCAACTTCATCAAACAAACACTACTGACTCTAAAAACACTCATAGACCCAAACACATTGATAGTTGGGGTCTTTAACACTCTACTATCACCTCTGGACAGATCAACACGCCAAAAAATGAACAAAGAAATCACAGAACTAAATAATTGCATAGACCAACAGACTTAGCCGACATCTACAGAATATTCTACCCAGAAACAACAGAATACACATTCTTCTCCGCAGCACATGGAACATTCTCCAAAATAGATCACATCTTAGGGCACAAAGAAAATCTGTACAAATTCAGAAGTATCAAAACCATTCCCTGCATTCTCTCAGACCACAATGGAATAAAATTAGAGCTCAACTCAAACAGCCACCACAGAAATCCTACAATTCATGGAGACTAAACAACACACTGCTGAACCATCAGTGGATCATTGAAGAAATCAAAACGGAAATTCAAATGTTTATGGAATTCAACCAAGATGAGGACACAAAGTACCAGCTCCTTTGGGACACAGCAAAGGCAGTACTCAGAGGAAAATTTATATCTCTGAGTGCATACACCAACAAACTGGAGAAACAGCAACTCAATAATTTAAGGAAGCACTTTAATTTCCTTGAAAGAGAACAACAAGCCAAACCCCAAGTCAATAGACAGAAGCAAATAATTAAAATCAAATCAAAATTAAATCAATTAGAGACGAAAAACACCATCAAAAGAATCAACAAAACAAAGAGTTGGTTCTTTGAAAAAATCAACAAGATAGACAGACCCCTGGCAAACCTGACCAAAAAACGAAGGCAGCACACTCAAATAAACAAGATAAGAGATGAGATAGGTAACATCACCACAGAAATAACCGAAATTCAGAAAAAAATAAGGGACTATTTTGCAAACCTTTATGCCAACAAATTCGAGAACTTGTAAGAAATGGATGATTTCCTAGAAAAATTCATATCCCCAAACTCAACCATGAAGATTTAAACTTTCTAAACAGATCCATATCCAGTATTGAAATAGAAATGGCAATAAATGATTTCCCATCCAAGAAAAGCCCAGGTCCAGACAGATTCACTTCAGAATTCTACAAGGCCTTCAAAACAGAACTCACACCAACATTTCTCAAACTCTTCAATGAAATTGAAAGAGAACGTTCACTACCAAACACATTCTATGAAGCCAGTATAACCCTCATCCCAAAACCAGGCAGGGACTCATCACGGAAAGAGGACTATAGACCAATTTCCCTGATGAATATAGATGCAAAAATTCTCAATAAAATCCTGGCCAATCGACTTCAACAGGTCATCAAAAAAAATCATACACCACGATCCCAGGGATCCCAGGGATGCAAAGTTGGTTTAATATATGCAAGTCAATTAATGTAATCCACCACATCAACCGGAGCAAGGTAAAGAACCACATGGTGTTATCTCTGGATGCGGAAAAAGTGTTCGATAAAATCCAGCACCCATTTTTGCTAAAAGCCCTGGAAAAACTGGGATTCCAGGGAACATTCCTGAATATAATCAAGGCAGTTTATGACAAACCAACAGCAAGCAAAACTCTAAATGGTGAAAAACTAAAGCCATTCCCTTTAAAATCAGGAACAGGGCAGGGGTGTCCACTCTCTCCCCTGCTCTTCAACATAGTACTAGAATTCCTAGCCAGAGCAATTAGGCAAGAAGAAAATATAAAGGGGATCCAAATAGGAAAAGATGAAGTTAAACTTTCTCTCTTCACAGATGACATGATCCTATACCTAAAGAACCCCATAGACTCTACCCCCAAGCTACTAGAGCTGATCCAAAACTTTGGCAAAGTTGCAGGATATAAAATAAACCCTCAAAAATCAACGGCTTTTCTCTATGCTTATGACCCGAAGACCGAGGCTGAAATCAGGAAAGCAACTCCTTTTGCAATAGCCCCCCCAAAACATAAAATACCTAGGAATAACCTTAACCAAAGAAGTGAAAGACCTCTTTGATGAGAACTTTAAAAGCTTGAAAAACAAAATTAAGTCAGAACTAAGGAAATGGAAAAACCTCCCATGCTCCTGGATTGGGAGGATTAATATAATCAAAATGGCAATATTGCCAAAGGCTATCTACAAATTCAATGCAATACCCATTAATATCCCAACACCATTTTTTAATGAAATAGAGGAAACAATCCAGAAATTCATATGGAACAATAAAAGACCTAGAATAGCAAAAACAATCCTAAGCAGAAAGAACAGTGCTGGAGGAAGTACAATACCTAACTTCAAGCTGTATTATAAAGCTATAGTAATAAAAACAGCTTGGTATTGGCACCGGAACAGGCCTGAAGACCAATGGAACAGAATAGAAGACCCAGAAATGAACCCACAGAACTACGTCTACTTAATCTTTGATAAAGGAGCTAAAACAATAGTTTGGAAGAAAGATAGCCTCTTTAACAAATGATGCTGGCAAAACTGGTTCAACACATGCAACAAACTAAAACTAGATCCTTATATATCACCCTGCACCAAAATCAATTCCAAATGGATTAAAGACCTTGAAATCAAAACAGACACCCTGCAGCTGTGCCTTTAAGGGGCCACAGCTGACCTTGGCCTGCCCCTCCCCTTCCTGCCTTTAACAGGAAGAGAAGCCCTGCTCCTGGGGTGAGCACGTGTATAATGGAGGGGTACCCCAGGGGCCCATCCTTGGGGGGCTGAGCCTCCATCCCCAAAGGAGGTCCCCTGACATCACTTGATGGACAGCCCTCTGTGACCAATCTGCAATCCCTCTCTTGTGCCCGCCCTCGGAGGTATATCTGGGGGGCTCCTCATTTGAATAAACAGAAGCCCTAGAGGTTTTCTCCGAGGGAAAAAAAACAACAAACCAGACACCCTGAAAACACTAAAGGAAGGAGTAGAAGAAACACTTGGGCTCCTTGGCGCAGGACGGAACTTCCTTAACAAAGACCCAGAAAGGCTACAAATCAAAGAAAGGTTGGACAAATGGGACTGCATCAAACTGCAGAGCTTCTGCACGGCAAAGGACATAGCTTGCAAGATAAACAGAAAGCCCACAGACTGGGAGAAGATCTTTACCGGCCATTCAACGGACAAAGGCCTTATATCTAAAATATATGCAGAACTAAAAAAATTACCTTCTTCCAAAACAAAACCGCAAAGAACCAATAGCCCCCTCATCAAGTGGGCTAAAGACTTACAAAGAGACTTCTCTGATGAGGAAATGAGAATGGCCAAGAGACATATGAAAAAGTGCTCTACATCACTGGCCATAAAAGAAGTGCAAATCAAAACAACATTGAGATTCCATCTCACCCCAGTAAGAATGTCATATATCAAGAAAACTAACAATTGTTGGAGGGGATGTGGCCAAAAGGGAACCCTACTTCATTGTTGGTGGGAATGTAAACTGGTTCAGCCACTCTGGCAAGCAGTATGGAGATTCCTCAGAAGGCTCAATATAGAACTCCCCTATGACCCAGCAACCTCACTTTTGGGTATCTATCCAAAAAACCACAAACAAAATCACAGTAAAGCCACCAGCACAACAATGTTCATCGCAGCGCAATTTGTCATAGCTAGAATCTGGAACCAACCCAGATGCCCCTCAGTAGACGAATGGATCAGGAAAATGTGGTACATATACACAATGGAATTTCATGCCTCTATCAGAAAGAATGACATTGCCCCATTTGTAAGGAAATGGAAGGACTTGGAAAAAATTATACTAAGTGAAGTGAGCCAGACCCAAAGAAACATGGACTCTATGGTCTCCCTTATTGGGAATAATTAGCACAGGTTTAGGCAAGTCACAGCAGAGGATCACAAGAGCCCAATAGCTCTATACCCTTATGATCACATAAGATGATGCTAAGTGAAATGAACTCCATGTTATGGAAACGATTGTTATATCACAGTTGTAACTACTTTCAACGTCCCATGTGTATCTGTAGCTTCTACTATTGATGATGTTCTTGTATCACCTTCCTTTGGTTGTATCTACACTATCTCTGTAATCTTATCTGAGTATATTGGAAACCGTCTATACTGGTATTAGAAATAGGAAATTGAAAGGGAATACCAAAATTGAGAGACACAGGGTAAAAAGAGAAACAACTACAAAAGCAATACTTGCAAAACTGTTTGGTGTAAGTGAACTGAACATCTCCTGGGGGGAAAAGGAAAGGGGGAGGAGGGAGGAGGGAATGAGGGACGAGGTAACAAACAGTACAAGAAATGTATCCAATGCCTAACATATGAAACTGTAAGCTCTCTGTACATCAGTTTGATAATAAAAATTTGGAAAAAAAAAAAAAGTTACTTCAAGCTGGGTACCAGTGGCTCTTACTTGTAACCTAGATAGTTAGAAGGCTAATACTGGAAGGATCATCGTTTGAGGCTAGCCTGGGCCCCCTCTCGACCAATGGCTATGTGAGGTCTGTTATCTTAGATGCTGAGAAGGCTGAGAAGGCCAGCCTAGAAAGAAAAAGTTCATGTGACTTCATCTCAACCAAAATAAGCTGTGTGTGGGTAGCAAACAGACTTATCACCCCAGCTATGATGAAAAGCCTATAATAAGAGACTGTGATCTGAGAGCATGCCTGGGCAGGAGCAAGACCCTATCTCAAAAATATTTATATTCAGCAAGATTACAGAAAAGCAAGTGGGACAAGATTAGTGAACGTAGATAATTGCTAAAGATGGGTGACAGACTCAGGGATTCATTACACTTGTCTCTCCTTTCCTTATGTCTCAGTTTTCCATAATTAAAAGGGCTTTATTTAAGCAGCCAGAGAAAAGACAGAATCATACAAAGGAGAAACCATTTGTAATAAAAAACTGGCTTCTCAACAGAACAACAGAGGCAGAGGACAATGGAACTGTCTCAATATGAGGAGGGAAAATAACTAAGAAGCTGGAATTCCATACAATGGAAAACCACTTTCCACAAACAATGGCAGAATAAAGATTATTCAGACAAAATGAAAGAATTTGCCACTATCAAATTTCACTGAAAGAAATTAGGAAACATGCTCTTCAAGAAGAAAAAGGAGAGGGAAAAAGAAACCTGAATAATGCTTTGCAATAGAAATAATGATGAAATATAAAAAGAAATAATAAAAATCAGCCATTAAGCATGAATAAAAGACACTGTGAAAAGAAATATCTGCTACTTGGAAATCTAAATGCAGACTTAGGAATCAAATAAGAATCACAATGGTCTGGGGATCGTGGTTCAAAGCCAGCTTAGGAAGTAAAGTCCATGAGACTCTTATCTCCAATTAATCATAGAAAAAGCTAGAAGCTGAGCTGTGGCTCAAAGTAGAGCACTAGCCTTGAGCAAAATAAATAAATAAAAACCTCTGGGATCACACCCAAGCCCAGAGTTTGAGTTCCAGGACTGGCCCCCGACCCCCCTCCCCAAAAGAAATAATCACAATGAAACTTAGAAGAAAGATTCAAAACAAAAACAACTGTCAAAACCTACTACAAAATATAAAAGTAATTCTTCAGTGAAATCTATCTCTTAAACACTAGAAAAGCAGAAATATCCAAATACCATGGGCTGAGTATCAGCTACTACATAGGAGAGAGTATTACAATACAGATAATAAAGTATAAGAAAGGACTACTGGGCTGGGAATATGGCCTAGTGGCAAGAGTGCTTGCCTCGTATACATGAGGCCTTGGGTTCGACTCCTCAGCACCACATATACAGAAAATGGCCAGAAGTGGCGCTGTGGCTCAAGTGGCAGAGTGCTAGCCTTGAGCAAAAAGAAGCCAGGGACCAGTGCTCAGGCCCTGAGTTCACGGCCTAGGACTGGCCAAAAAAAAAGAAAGAAAGGACTACTTGGGAGAGAATGAAGGAAGGTGTGACACTGACCAAGAAGCATTGGAGAATTGTACTCATATTCTGACTTATAGAATTATAAACCCTTTAAAAAAATGAACCCAAGGAGCTCAGCTGGTAGCACATAATCCAGCCAATGAATGAAAGTGGCAGTTACTGAGTTCTAGTTTTATTTTAGGTCTCAGACCTAAAGAAAGAAAGAAAAGAATCGCAAGCTCTTTGTACAACTACTTAATAATAACAATAAAAAAGAAGAAAGGAGGCTGGGAATATGGCCTAGTGGCAAGAGCGCTTGCCTCGTATACATGAAGCCCTGGGTTTGATTCCCCAGCACCACATATATAGAAAACGGCCAGAAGGGGCACTGTGGCTCAAGTGGCAGAGTGCTCGCCTTGAGCAAAAAGAAGCCAGGGACAGTGCTCAAGCCCTGAGTCCAAGGCCCAGGACTGGCAAAAAAAAAAAAAAAAAAAAAAAAAAAAAAAAGGCTGGGGATATGGCCTAGTGGCGAGAGAGCTTGCCTCGTATACATGAGGCCCTGGGTTCGATTCCCCAGCACCACATATACAGAAAACGGCCAGAAGTGGCGCTGTGACTCAAGTGGCAGAGTGCTAGCCTTGAGCAAAAAGGAATCCAGGGACAATGCTCAGGCCCTGAGTCCAAGGCCCAGGACTGGCCAAAAAAAAAAAAAGAAGAAAGGAATACTAAGCCAAAATTAATAAACAGAGAACCAACACACATGGAGAAGATCAGGAAAGTCAAAGGCTGAAACCAATCTTTAGTGGAGAAAGGCTCATCAGGGTAAGGTGGAGGCTATGAACTGTAAACTCAAAAAAGCTGGACCAAGAGAAAGGCTTGTTCCATTGACATGGCTGTCACCTACACTAACATTTCTTCTGGTATACTCCATAAGCTGTTTGGTCAACAAGGAAATAGAAGCTACTGACCACCCACATCGTTGGAATATTGGAGAGGAGAAACCCATGAGGTTACATTTACTTGGAGGTTAGGAGAAAAGCAGTGCTGCAGAGCCCAGCAGGAAGAGATGGAAGGGCAGTCCTGTGATGTGGAAAATTATACCTGCTATGGCCACCAATACAAAAGAAATAACCATAATACTTCACTTGTAGGAGAGAAATACTTTGCCAGATCATCTGATCCAGAGATCTTCAAGGAAGAAGCTTGAAAAGTCCCTGGGTCAGGAAGAAGAAGGACACTGGAAAGAAGAGGTGTGTGGCTAGTGATAAGACTCCTCTGGCTAAGATCAAAGGTAGTATAAAGCATGACATTATCAGAGAAACAAAACCAGAAGAGTTTCCCCAAAATCCAGTCAAGGAAGGTGGATTTCACTGGACTAACAGAACAGAGTTCTCTGAACTAGAAAGAAAGCATACTGCCCCAAAACTCCATTCTGTGCTCCACAAAAATCACATGTAACTCTTGGTCTAGGAAAATGTTTATCTGAAAAAGGAATTCAATATCCGTATGAAGTTCCCATAAGAAGAAAACAGAAAATAAGGATAAAAAATATTTAGCAAAGGAAAATATTCCACATAAAAAATATAAAGCAAAGGAAAAGTAACATAACTATCCAATATGAAATAAATATAATTATACCAGCAGCTGTCAATGTAAAAGATCACTATAAACCATTAGAGGCCTAGTATAGAGTTGGGACACTCATCCTAGCCCAGCAGTAATGAGAAACCTCTTTCCATTGCTTTGTGGAAGCCAAATCAAAACCTCCTCTCCGACCTTACCTGAGACCAGCAAGGCACTTCCCAGCCCTCACTCTGGTGAGCATCACTGTAAATGAGCCAAAGCAAAAAATTCAAACAATACTCTCAGGCTGGGCACATCATATGAAAATACCTAGGTTTTAATCAAAAGTAGTTGGGTAAAGTGGCTTGAGCATATAATCCTAGTTACTTGGAAGGCAGGAATCAAGCAAAAAAGTAGTCTGTGAGGCTCCATAATCAACCAATGGCTGGGTGTGATTGAATGCCCCTACAATACCAGCTACAGGTGGAAAACAATGGCTGCACACAGTGGTTCAGGCCTGTCACCTCCAGTGACTCAGGGACACACAAGTAAGAAGATCACAGCACACCCCAGCCCAAACATAAATCAAAACCTTATCCTGAATGGGCTGGAGTTCAATCCTCAGCAAGGGGCAGGGGGATATGCATGGCAGCGTGAGATCTCTTATTATACCAAACCAGGAAGTCAACTTGAATGAGAAAAGAAACATCAAGATGAGAAATGTTAGAACTATCTTTCAAAAGTGCCATCACAAAAATGCTCCACAAAAAAATGAAAATGCATTTGAAGCAAATAAAAGCTCAGGAAAGAAACAGAAAACAAACCAAAGAAAATCTTTAAACTGAAAAATATAGTAACTGAGGTTTAAGACTTAATCAATGGGCTTAACTAGAGAATGGAAAGTACAAGGGAAACAAGTACAAATGAATGGGAAAATTAAAAAAAATAACCCAATCTTCACAACAAAGGAAGAGTAGAATGAAAAAAGTCAATCACCTTGGGCATCTCTGACATGTCCTTTATGTCATCATGGGGAAAAATCAGAGCTAAAGAAGTACTCAAGGACATAATAGATGAGATATTGCCAAATTCTGTACAAGACATAACCTACACAGTCAAGAAGGTGAGCGAACCCCAAAGAGGACAAACTTGTAGCCCACAAACATTGTACTCAAACTTCTGAAATACAGAGACAAAGGAAAACACCTGAAAGCATCAAGAGAGAAACAACTTCTTACCTATAGGAAGAAAACAATTCGAATGACAGTGGGTATCTCATCAGAAACCATGGAGGTCAGAAGGAAGAGGCACACGTTTTTTTCAAGTGCTGAAAAAAAAAGAACTGTCAACCCAGAAATCTACACCCAGTGAAAATATTCTTCAGGAATGAAGGAAAAATCCAGACATTCTCAGATGAAAGAAAACTCAGAGAATCTGTCATCTACAGACCTATTCTAGAAGATGCCTAAAGAATGTCTTCCTTACAAAAAAAATTATAAAACAAAGAAGAAATATTAGAATATCAGGAAGGAAAGAAGAATCATAGGAGAAAAATATGAGTAAATGTAACATTTTCTCATTAGTTTTCTAAATTATGTTTCATAGTTGAAGTAAAATTTATAAACCCTCAGATACAATTCTAAATGTATGTAAAAATATTTAAGACTACTGTATCATAAATAGGGAAGGAAAAAGGGTGTAGAGAGGGAAATTTTTATACTTTACACAAAATGATAAAACAATGACATCAAATGGGGTAAATTATGTAAATATAACGTAATACTTAAAACAACCACTAAAAAGTCTATACTAGGGGCTGGGGATATGGCCTAGTGGCAAGAGTGCTTGCCTCGTATACATAAAGCCCTGGGTTCAATTCCCCAGCACCACATATATAGAAAACGGCCAGAAGTGGCACTGTGGCTCAAGTGGCAGAGTGCTAGCCTTGAGCAAAAGGAAGCCAGGGACAGTGCTCAGGCCCTGAGTCCAAGGCCCAGGACTGGCCAAAAAAAAAAAAAAAGTCTATACTAGAGATATACTCAAATGTACTAGAGAAACACCAAAATGGAATTCTAAACTATGCCCATGTAATTCCTCTCCCAACAAAGGCAGGATAAGGAAACAAGAAAAACAGGGCAAACGGGGAAAAAAAAATAGGATAACAAATTTAAGACTTAATCTATCAATAGTTATACTGAGTATAAAATCTCTAAGTATGGCAAATAAAAGATAAGGATGATAGTGTGGATTCAAAATACAACTCAAGGGGCTGGGAATGTCACTTAGTAGTAGAGTGCTTACCTAGCATGCCTGAAGCCCCGGGTTTGATTCCTCACATAAACAGATAAAGCCAGAGGTAGTACTGTGGCTCAAGTGGTAGAGTGATAGCCTTGAGCAAAAGGAGCTCAGGGACAGTACCCAGGCCCTGAATGCAAGGCCCAGGACTGGCCAAAAAAAGAACTTCAAGAGACACTTTCTTCAAATATATCTATGCATGTAGACTGAAAGTCAGAAATGAAAAGGATATACCATGAAAGTAAAAAGCAGGAGCAAATATATTAATATAAAATAGTATAGAATTCAGATAAAAGAAAATTACCAGGTCCAGAGAAGGGGCAATGATGAATGGAATGCTCTACTAAGAAGACACAGAAACTGTTAACTATAGGTACAATACATTATTGTTGTATACAACATAAATGCACATACATAAAGCAACAACTGAAAGGAAAGAGATATACATATTTATAAAGACTTGAGCATCTCTTTCTCAAAAATTGATAGAGCTAGACAGATAATAGCACTTAAATAACACCAATCAGCAGAACAGAGCTAGCCCAGAATTGAACAAGGCAAGCTTTCTACCCAACAAAAGAAGAATACATGTTCTTGTCTAACACTCACAGAATATATATCATATGCCCTATCCTGAAACATGAAACAAACCTTAAAAAACTTAAAAGAACTATAATAATACAGTATGAAACTGTAACCTCTCTGTACATCACTTTGACAATAAATAAGAAAAAAAAGAACTATAATAATACAGAGTTTGGTTATTAACCACAAAGTAGTCAAACTAGGAGTTGATAAAAGAAAAGACAGCAGGAAAATCTCCAAATAAAATAAACCACATACTTCTAAATAATCCACCACTCAAACAGGAAGACTCAAAAAAATTAATTAAAACTGAAAAATTAAAATATAACACAATTTTTTAATATTATTGGAAGCAATGCCAAGAAGGGAACATGTAGCACTATTTCCATTAAAATTAAAAACACCTGCCAGCCGCTGGTGGCTGAAACCTGTAATTACCAGGAGGCTGAAATCTGAGGATCTCGGTTCAAAGCCAGCCTGGGCAGGAAAGGCCAGGAGACTCTTATCTCCAATTATCCACCAGAGAAATGGGAAGTGGCACTGTGGCTCAAGTGGCAAAGGGCTAACCTGAGCTGAAGAGCTCAGGGACAGCACCCAGGCCCAGAGTTCAAGCCCCATGACCCACAAAAAATAAATAAATAAAATAAAAACACCTTACTTATAAAGTCCATCATGAAGTTATGTAAATCTGAAATGAAAAGGCATATAACTAATAACATGTAAAGTATAATCAAAATGGAATTCTATTACAAATTTAAGATTATAAATATCTGAATATTGTTCTGCCACCAGGTATTACTGGTTAATTCTTTGGAAATTCTGAGGAAGTATGTATGTGCAGTGGATGTAGCTAGACATTCTAAAACTATCAATAAGTAAGAGCCTTGAACTAGATCCACAGAAGCAATATTGAATCAAATGCACACCATCAAAGTTGTTCTTCTACTAAGATTTCTTTTATGAAATATGTTTGATTGGTCTTTATTTAATGTCATATGTTAGCAAGACTATTGATGAGTATGCTGAGACTACTGTTATATATAGTGATAGATTAAGTAAATATAAAACTAAAAGGAAAAGGAAAGAGGAAAAGGCTCAAGTTAATCACCAAAGTTCCCATTCCCACTACAAGAAACTAAAAAAGAGGAGCAAGACAACCACAAAGCAAACAGAAATAGGAAAATAATAAAGAGGAGAAATCAAATTAGCACATAAAAATAATAGGTGAAAGTCAGTGAAACAAGAATCCAATATCCAATTAGCAAGCGTTCAGCAAAAATGACAAAGAAAATTAACAAACAGTCATCAAATATAACAAAGAAAAGAGAGAAGACAACACACTCCCAACATCAGAAATAAGGGGCTGTGACTACAGACTGCAGACAATACACAACTGTATACACAATGAATGTACACCACTTCCTCATAAAGCACAAACTATTATTCTCCCAGCACAAGTAGGTAACATAGCCTTGGAACTGTTAAATAATTTTTTTTCAGCACTAGGGAACTCAAAGTCTATTGCTTGCTATTCACCCACTCTACCACTTAAATCATGACCCCAGACCTATTTTAAAGCTTTCTGTTTATCATTATTCGTTAACACACTGAGCGTATTCATCAAAAGCAAGTGTTTTTGAGGAAACAGGGCCCAACAACTTCCTGATTCTATCATGAAAAGGTCAATCTCACTCAGAGTATCTGCACTTCTGGAGCATTATTATTATCAATTATTATTACCATTACTATTAACCTTACCATTACAATTATTTGAGATAAGGTCTCACTATATATCCCACATCGTCTCAAATTCCTAATCTTCCTGCCTCAACCTTTGGAGTGCTAGAATTATAAGCAAGGAAGTTAAATTTTTATTTTAAAATTCTCCCAACTAACTAGAACGACTCAGGAAGCTGAGATTTGATAATTGCAGGTTGAAGCCAGCCCAAGAAAAGGATCTAAGAGACTGCTACCTTCAATTGACTATAAAATACCAGACTGGAGGTATGGTACAACTGGTAGGGTACTAGTCATGAGAAAAACAAAGCTGAGAAGAAGCATGAAACCCTGAGTTTAAGCCATGGTGCCAACACATACACACACACACACGCATGCATGCACGAACGCACGCACACATGCAAATTAATCCCTTCCCCCAATGAAATTCAGCAAATTCTACTAAACATTTAAAGGAAAATTAATACCAATTCAACACCATTTACTCTGGGAAACAAAAGAGGGAATAATTCCATTAAATTAAAAACATTTTATCAATCAAATATCACTCTGATAGCAAACTAGACAAGAACAATAGTATTGCTTTAAAGAACAATATAACCTCATGACTTCGGAGATAACACTCCCCAAGAAAGTACTGATCCATATAAACAACCATATTAACAGAAGAAAATCTCCAAAATCAATTCAATTGAAACTGAAAATAATTTGAAAAAACTGAGCAACCACTTTGTGATAATTAAAAAAAAAAAACTCTTGGGAATATCAAAATGGAGATACAAAGGATAAAAGACAAATCAGTGCAAAAGCAATACTAACAAAACTATATGCTGTAAACCAACTATACAACTCATGGTGGGGGGTGGAGAGGGGAGAAGGCAGGGAAAAAATGAGGGAGGAGGTAACAAGTTGGATAAGAAATGTATACACTGCCTTACGTATTAAACTATAACCCCCCTGTACATCACTTTGACAATAAAGAAAGAAAGAAATTAAAAAATACTCTTGGAAAAAAGAGAAATTGAGAAGGAACTTCTTCAACTTGATAAAGAACATCTACCAACAAAATTATAACTGACATCACAAAACATGGTGAAAAATCAATTCATTCTTATGTGATAGTACTAGGGTATCAGTTCTCAGCATAGCTTTTAACATAGCACTGCACACCTCAGCCAGGACATGAAGAAAGAAAGAAGAAACAAAAGGAAAAACAAAACTGCTCATTCAGTTTATTCTCTCTGAAAAAAATTCCAAACAATCTATAAACATAGTCATGAAGAACATATAAGCTGAAGTTACATGATTTAATTATAATTTTGTTATAATGAAGACACCAAATATAAGATCTAAAGGGTATAATTTAGTACTCAGAGGGAAAATCAAACCTTATAGAATCTTATGATAAGAATTAAACAAAATATGCAACTAAAGCAGTTAAAAAGGACAAAATGAAACTAAAGAAACTTAGGAAAGAAGGTGGTGGCTCATGCCTATGATCCAAGATACTCTGGAGATCCAAGGATCACAACTCAAAGCCAGCCCAGGCAGGAAAGGCCATTAGACTCTTACCTACAATTAAGCAACAAATAATAGGAAGTAGAGCTGTGGCTCAAGTGGAAGAACACCAATCTTGGACAAAAAAACTCAATGATAGCATTTCAGGGCCAGCAACTCCCCCCCCCCAAAAAAAAGGTAGGAAATAAGTTATAAAGACAAAATGGAATGTAATTTTTTTAAAACAACCATGATAGAATTAATAAGTCTGTTAAGATACTATTTTTCATTTTATTAAAAAAATCTATAAAACATGTAAACCACTAAACTACTCAAAAAAGAGGACATTAGTAAATATATATACATATGTATGATTTTTTAAAATGACAAGAGGAATAGAACATTGAGCCAGAGGAAAACTAAAGAAAAACAAAAAACTAACAACAGGAACATAATATCTTTTTTTCTTTCTTTCTTTCTTTTTTTTTTTTTTGCCAGTCCTGGGCCTTGGACTCAGGACCTGAGCACTGTCCCTGGCTTCTTCTTGCTCAACGCTAGCACTCTAACACTTGAATCATAGCACCACTTCTGTTTTCTGTTTTTTGTTTTTTTTTCTGTTTATGTGTACCAATTATGTGTAACTCTCCCAGATGCAGGTATGTATTTTATCACTTGACTTGGTATAGGGTCTCTTGCTCTGAACACATTATTTAACTTTTCCTTCCTTTGTGCTTTGGCTAATGTCTGAGAAATTCTCCTTACCTGACTTATGTAACTAACCCCTCTGTACGTCACCTTTATAAGAACAATTAAAATTAAAAAAAAAACTAAAGCTACTCCTTTGCTTAAGTGTATGAAAATAAGATCAAATGGATAAATTCTGAGGAAAATATCCTATCTCAGGAGACTATGTTTAAAAAGACTAAAATCCAAAGAACTACCCTAAGAAACTAGACTACACATAGAATATTTCACAAGAGAATTCTCCGAAATATTTAAAGAACAAGTAATTCTAATACTACTTGAAATGTCTCAGAGCACAGAAAACACTCTGATTCTTTCCATGAACTAGTAATGTGTACATCCCACAAAACAGTTCTTCATTCAAGTAAAACTTTCCAGTACAGACCCCTAAGTTCCATAATGCCCAAACCTGGAAAAACTTCTATCACTCAGTTACTAGATTTCTTGATGATGTTTATGTAGGAAAATGTGTATGTCCCAACCTCAAAACAATGTTTTAGTATATGGAGGAAAAAAGTTTCGGGCAAGAGTACCAATTGAGTAGATTTTTAGAAACATTTATAGACATTTTTTTAAAAGCATAAAATTTCAATGAAGAAGGTATATAAAGCAATTGCTCATTAACAGTTATTTTAATGGTGATCATGAAAAAAATATGCTATGTCCTAATGTGCTAGACTGTGACTTTTCTGTGTTTAACTGTGCTTTATTTATATTTTATTAAATTGAGATTTCAAGTTGATATACTAAATACACTTCATTGCTATTTAAAATGATTCAAAAGGGCAAGAATATAGCTCAGTAGTAAAGTCCTTCTCCGGTTTTCTAGCCTCAGCACCATGAAAATGATATGAAAGAATGTAAAACATAAAATAAATAAAGGTTTCATTTGAAACAAGTGATTTTCAGGAATTGAATAATAAAGTTAAACAAGCTATAACTACAAGGCATTAACATCTAAACCTTGCAATGCTTAAACATAATTCAAAACAGCATCAGAACACCTCACTTAGAAAATATCAACCTTCTAGCTACTCAGGAGACTCAGATCTGAGTATCATAGTTCAAAGCCAGCCAAGGCATGAATGATAAGAGACAACACCCACACTCTGAGTTCAAGCCCAATACACACATGTACGCACACACACACACACACACACACACACACACACACACACAAATCAACCTAAAAGTCTTACATAAAATATTAAACAGAACCCAACAGCACACTAAAAATTAATATAATAACCAAAGGAGTCTTATTCTACAATTGCAAAAATGGTTCAGTATCAAGAATTTTACTGCCTATATAATTCCATATTCAACAGAAAAATATGATCTCTTTGAATGCTAAAAATACCTTCAAAAATTCAACATAATTGGAATTACTTGGTACTATAACATGATTTTATACACAGATTTTAGACATCCCTTCATGAGATACTTCCCAAACCAGAAACAAGGCATGCAAGGAATGGGTGGGTACCCAATGACTCCAGTATTAACCAAGAGTATATCAGCCAGTGCAATCAGACAAATAAATAATAATGAGGCCTTGACTTGGGAAAAAAGAGAACTATATTTATAGAATTTCTCTGGTAGAAATTTTGATAAGGTACTTGGAAAAAAAGAGAAGCAACACTAAAACTAATATAAAAATTTGAGGATTCAGAAAAATAGGAGCTTGATGCCATAAATTTTCAGTCTCAAATTTCATCATTTTTTGTTCTCTTCAGGGAACATTTCACATTCAAACTACAACATTCTACCCTCATCCCCAAAGTCCTACAGCCATCTTACAATGCAAAATGCATAATCTCCAGAAGTCCACAAAGTCTTAACAGCCCCAGCATTATTCAAAAGCCCAAGTTTAAAATTTCCTCCGGGAGCTAAAGCCTTTCTTAGACCTGAGCCCCAAGTAAAAAGTGAAACAAAGTTACACACTTCCAAAACATAATGAGACTGAATAAACAGCCCCATTCCAAAAGGGAAGAGTAAGAGCATAAAAAGGAGGATGGATGCAAAGCAAAATGGAAACCTAGCAGAAGGTTAGATCCTATAACTAGCTCTGTGTCCAGCATCAAGGCACTCCTGATGAGGTCCTAAGAGCTTAGCAGCCCCACTTCTCAGTTATCACTTGTGGGAAGGTAAAATGGTGGTCACTTTGAAGAGAGTTTGTACATTTCTTTAAAAATAAATAAATAAATCTTGGGCTGGGAATATGGCCTAGTGGTAAAGTGCTTGCCTTATATACATGAAGCCCTGGGTTCAATTCCTCAGCACCACGTATATGGTAAAAGCCAGAAGTGGCGCTGTAGCTCAAGTGGTAGAGTGCTAGCCTTGAGCAAAAAGAAGCCAGGAACAGTGCTCAGGCCCTGAGTCCAAGGCCCAGGCCTGATGCAACAAAACAAAAAATCTTACCATATAAATATTCAACTGTTTACCCAAAGTAGTTACAGAACATGTCAGTATATCCAAGTGGTCTAAGGCGCCAGATTCAAGTTCTCACTTCCCAAATTAGTTGTAAACAGGCCTACAAGAAATTTGAACATGGGGCTGGGGATATGGCCTAGTGGCAAGAGTTGCTTGCCTTGTGTACATGAGGCCCTGGGTTCAATTCCCCAGCATCACATATACAGAAAACGGCCAGAAGTGGCGCTGTGGCTCAAGTGGCAGAGTGCTAGCCTTGAGCAAAAAAGAAGCCAGGGACAGTGCTCAGTCCCTGAGTCCAAGCGCCAGGACTGGCCAAAAAAAAAAAAAAAAAGGAAATTTGAATATGAATGTCTATTTATAATTGCCAAAAGTGGAAGCAATAACAATATTCTTCACTAGGTGACTGGATGGACTAGATGGACTTTGGTCCATCTGTATAATTAACACTATAATCTAGTACTGAAAAGAAATGACGGATGCGGGCTGGGGATATGGCCTAGTGGCAAGAGTGCCTGCCTCATATACATGAGGCCCTGGGTTCGATTCCCCAGCACCACATATACAGAAAATGGCCAGAAGTGGCGCTGTGGCTCAAGTGGCAGAGTGCTAGCCTTGAGCAAAAAGAAGCCAGGGACAGTGCTCAGGCCCTGAGTCTAAGCCCCAGGACTGGCAAAAAAAAAAACAACAAAAAAAAAACACAAAAAAAAAAAAAAAAAAAGAAATGACAGATGAAACCACAAAATGAAATGGAGTAAGTGAAATGCTAAGTGGAAGAAACCACCTGAAAAGGTGGTTTCTGGAAAAGGCAAAATCAGAAGCAGTAAAAAGATCAGTGGTCTCCAGAAAGGATGATGGGCTATGGGAACAAAGGGGTCACGTGGGGTCTTGTGAACAAAAGCCAGGCTAATCCAGAGAGAAGAAAAGGAAGCTAGGAAAACAGACTTCCTGGTGCCCATGGGAAATGAACTAAGAATGGACCAGGATTATCTTTCTTTTGAGGAAACTGAGAATAAGGGAAGAGTGAGCAGCTACAGCCACCACCCTTCCAGGTCCACCGGGGATTGTGCCTGGTTGGGGCCCCAGTGAGAGACAATGTAAATGCAGAAGGGACAGGTATGTGAATGTGTGTATGGTGTAATGACTTCTGCAAACGTGGACATAATGTTCAGGACACCCAATCAAGCCAACCAGTTTCCTCCAGAACTCTGTGCTTTATGGCCTTCCCATGAGGTCCATCCTATCCCCCCTGGAATGTTTTCTCTGTACAGTTTCTGTGCTCATGAAGTATACACACACACACACACACACACACACACACACACATTTTCCCTACTACAGAAAAGCCACAACACTTGTCACTTACTACACAGCTTGTTCACCTTGCCCTCACTGCCTGCCCTCAGTTTATCTCATGTAGAAAGAGAAAAAAGCTCAGGAAAAGCACACATGAGCAACTAGGAGAAAGCTATGAGACCCACCCACCTCTTCCCCTACCAACTCTCAGACCCAGTCAAGCCCATGGCTACAGACCTTAGCAGCTTTTGTGCAACCATAAAAGGTTATGCCATTCTGCATACTGTGGTCTGTCTTTCTGGCAAGACTGTCCCTGTCTATTGTATTTTCCGCCCTCTCACACTCAGCCTGGAAGTAGCTGGAAACTCAAAGACATTTTTGAAAGCAGGGGAAAAATGGAGCTTAACCTACTGTTGCCTCCAGAGCACTAGAAAGTAAAGGGACCTCAAGGGACAGATGTTCACAGCAAAGGACTTTCTTTTCAGCTAGGAGAACAATTCATGGGTCCCCAGCAGCTGCATGGAGTCACAGAGATGATATAGCTGGGCCTGTGCCACTGGAACAGGAAGATACTCACTGGGAGCCACTGTGGTCTCCCCAGGAGGCCCTGTCAATGCCACTGGGATATGCACAGTGGTGCCAGGGTCTGAGGGTTGACTGCCCATTCGAGTGACATTCCGTTGGTTGTCCGCATCCTCTGGCTGTTCCTCCACCTTCTGGAGAGAGGTGCTGGGCAGTGTATGCACAGGACCCATGCCCGTCACACCACTGGCCTCCAGGCCACAGTGAGATTCCCTGAAACAGGAACAACACATCAGTCTGAGGCAAGGCTAAACCTATCAGTCTGCAAACATGCTCCTTCACCTCTGCCTCTGCCCAGACCAAGGAAATCTTGGACTATCTCCTCCACTGTTCTGGCACTTTGTAGTAGCCTCTACTGTCCTGTATACTTTTGTGTCTTTAGATCCAGAAGATAGGCAGGACACTAACTCATCTTTATGTTCATGGCAGAACCAGGTGCTTCTGGCATCACAGTACATATGTAGATCAGAACTGAATGCAGAATGAAGTGGTCTGGTCCCCAACAGCCCTCAGGTCCCCCATGACCCTCAGAACCACAGAGCCCTCAGGTCCCCACGGCCCTCAGGTCCCCCATGACCCTCAGAACCACAGAGCCCTCAGGTCCCCACGGCCCTCAGGTCCCCCATGACCCTCGGAACCACAGAGCCCTCAGGTCCCCACGGCCGTCACGTCCCCACAGCCTTCGTCCCCCATGACCCTCAGAACCACAGAGCCCTCAGGTCTCCACGGCCCTCAGGTCCTCCACAGCACTCAGTTCCCCGCGGCCCTTCCCTACAGCCCTCAGGTCCCCTACAGCCCTCAGGTCCCCGCGGCCTTCAGGTCCCCTACAGCCCTCAGGTCCTCCACAGCTCCCAGGCTTCTCCCACGATTCCGTACTTGGGCTGGTGGTTCCGGACTTCCTTGTCCCCTCCTGCGCCTGCGCGCTCTGCCTCCTTCTCGGCTGCCTCCGCGGCTTCCTTCCCAGGAGTCTCCGGCGGCTCTGGCGCAGGCAGCGCCCTGTGCCGCCCGCGATGCCGCCGCCCGGGCTCCTCGCTGCTCTCCGCTTCCCGGGCGCGCGGGCCGCGGTGCCGTGGTCGTCGCTCGCTCTTGGCCGAGGACGCCGCACCGTCCTTGCCCGCGTCCGGGCCGTGCCGGTGGGCGCGGTGGCGCCGGGGCTCTCGCTCGGCAGCCTCCTCCGGAGAGCCACGCCGGTGGTGGCGCCGGCAGCCCTCAGGGCCCGGGCCACGGCCCCGCTCGCCTCGCGCCTCCAGGCCACCAGCGGTCTCCTTGCCGCGGCGCGGGCGTGGCCGCTCCTCCCGCACGGGCTCCTCTCGCGCCACCGGCTCCGCACCCTCCGTCTTAGGGACGTCAGCCCGGTCCAGCTCGCCGGCCGCAGGGCCGGGGGCTTTTTCCCGGTCACGGTGCCGGTGGTGTCGGCGCGGCGGCTCGGGGTCCGCGGCCGCCCCGGCCTCGGGGCCCTCGGGCCGGGCCCTGTTCCCCTCGGGGCCGCGGGGCCCATCCCGTCCCGGCTCCACCACTAGTGGCCGGTCCAGGTGCGTCTTCATGTCCGGGCGCAGGCGACGCGCGGAGGCGAAGCGCAGCCGCTCCTCGGGGTCCAGCTCGCTGTACAGCGCCTCGCAGCTGGCGCGCAGGTTCTGCAGCCGCAGCTGGCTGGCCCGCTGCTCCCACACCGAGCGAGCCCGGGCCGCGCTCTGCTGCCTGCGGGGAGACGGGAGTGCTGCCCACCGGCCTCCAGGAAGCCCCAGATGGACACGCAATGAGGATGGCAGGGTTGGCGGGGAGCAAAGGGGGTCGCGAGGCCCAATACCCAGGGAGTGGGGATCCAGCCCCCTCTCCCCTGCAAACAACAGCACTGGGCTGTCTGAGCAGCCCTGGAGGCCACCCCAGCATGACTCAGGGTCCAGGACAGGGGGAATGGTAGGCACCCGCAAGAGTTAGCAGAACGGCTTCCTGAGCACATGAGCAGCCTGCCAGAAAGACTAGAACAGAGGGGAGGGAGGGGTATGCTCCCAGTGGAGAAGGGCTGAGGAAGCTTTGTAAGGGCACAGGCCCTTATTTTAGCATTAGAGCAGAGAAGTCCCAGGAGAGACCAGGTAAGTGCCAGGAGGTGCCCACTTTGCAAAGCTGTTTCCCTGTGGCATCTCCCAGGAAAAAAAAAAGCCACGTATCAGAAGGAAGCTCAGGAAGAGGCAGGTGTAGACACAGACAGAGCCAAGTGAGCATCTGGCCCTTTCAGGGGCAAAGAGAGCTTCAGCTACTCCCAGATGTGGTCTGGCCCTGACTGGACAGCTGCTGCTGGGCTCAATGAGCAGGAGCCCAGAAGTCATGTCCTCCAGAGGCAACAGTGCTCTCCTCTCTGGTGGCTCTGTGGAGCCCTCTTTCAAGCAGAACACAATGAGACATGGCCCTTGGGGCTCCAGTACCAAGGGTGGCCAGTGGTCTAGCTCAGCCTGCACTGAACAGACTAGGGAAAACTTGGCTCTCCCCTATAGCCTCACTAATCCAGACATCTCCGGCTCCCCATGTCATATGTGGGACTTCAACAGCTCAGGGTACATGGGAGGCCCCTTGCATTTTGGGCTCTTTGCTGAATAAGACCACCAAAGCTCCAAGTACTCCAAGTCCCACATCATGTGTGGCCAGACCCTTATCTCCAGCCTCTGGAAAATCCTGTCCTTCAGGACAGCTTTGGAGTAGCATCAGCACTTTGGGTTCCATCCACACCTACCAAATCCAGCCCTTATAACCACCTCTAAGACAAGAGCTTCCCCTATGCCCATTCCACAGCTGAGGCCTACAAAAAAGATACAACTTGCTTAGGATCTGCAATAAGTCACTAATGGAATCAGCATGCAGGGAAGAAGGGAAGAAGTGTCTGGAAAAGAAGCAAAGCTTGACCAGACCCCAACTTCCCTAAAGCACATGGTCAGCTGCATCTGTAGAGGCCCAGGTCAGCCACCTACATGGATAGAATCAGCTGGGTATAAGGGAAGCCCAGTTCTTTCAAATAGCCTATCCAAGACAGGTGGACAGCAAATCCTGTGTGGGTCTGGTATGAGAAGCCACTTCACCTTTCAAGTCTAAAGGCAAAAGAACTCAGTGCCTGCAACTACCTCACTTGGGAGCTCAGGCAGGACTGATAGGGTGACACAAGAGCATTTGCTGCTTCACAACCTCAATTACCACCTATTACCTGAAGCAACAAAGCTGTGCCTCGGGTGCATACTCCCCAGTGTACCCTACAACAGACCACAGGGTCATGCCACTTCTATGTAGGCCCGTCTTTCAACAACACTGGATGAGTGCAATGCAAGAGAGCCACTGGGAACAGAAGCACTGGGAGAGCTGGTGGCTTGTCAGTCTCTGGCCTCTTGATGAGTCCAGAAGCCTAGGATGAGCCTAGACTCTGAACAGGGAGGTGGCTCATTCAGACAAAGCCATTGCCTGCGGCTAGCATCATAGTTCCCTGTTGGGGAAGTGGGCAGTAAGGCAATGGATATGTGTCCTGATGGCTGGAAGTTCAGGCCCTGTAGCACAAAGCAGAATGGGGTCTAGACTACAGTCCCTGGCAGAGCCTTGCCCCGGGAACCACCTTGAGTACAGAAGAGACCAGCTTGCCCATGGGGCTAAGGAGCACCACAGAGCTGGCAGGATCAAGATACTGGCCAGCTGTGCCAGTGCTGCCTGCCCACAGACATCAGTCACTGTGACCTCTCCCCCAGGCCCATTGCTCTCTGGGTCTGTCTGCTACTCTGGGCCTTGATATCATTAGATATCATGTATGATGCATAATCAAATATCATGTGTGCAACTACCCATAACCCAGCATGGATCACTGGGCTCTCTGGTTGGATATGAATGTATGTAACTGCTTCTCCTCCCTGCTGGCATCTGAGTCATTGTCTTCTTGCCCTGGTCTTGTGTATTGCTTTTTCTGACACATAAACCCCACTGACCTTTGCCCAGTGTGACCAGCACGGGCTTCTTACCCCCACCCCTATCCTTAAAAGTAATTCCATAGCCTAAGAATGACAGCCAAACTACTCTTAATTACAACACAGGGACTTGTAATTCTACTTAAAGGCCTTAAAGAGTCACAGACAAGAGCCACTCCTGTGATGTCCAGGCCCCAGTTTACAGGTACAAACCTAGCCATGTGAGGGAGAACAGCTCACCCATGTGACTCAGGCCCTATGGACAACTACAGGCCTCAGAAAAGTCTCAAAGGTCTGAAGCCATGCTGTGAGTTCTCTGAGCAAAACCTGCCAGCCATCTATGGCTACTAACAGTGTGAAGCAGCCCTGATGTACACCTCACACACTGGCAACTCCATGGTGTGCTCCCATCCATGCCTCATCTCTACCAT
Source organism: Perognathus longimembris pacificus (assembly GCF_023159225.1). Classification (NCBI taxonomy): domain Eukaryota; kingdom Metazoa; phylum Chordata; class Mammalia; order Rodentia; family Heteromyidae; genus Perognathus; species Perognathus longimembris. The sequence goes on along the minus strand of NC_063161.1, from coordinate 162,951,350 downwards.
GTGAGTGAGGTGGTCAGGATCCAACATGCTTTCTCACCCCATGAGCTATCAGCAGCAGCCTAGTGCTGGTGGGAAAACTGAGCTCACTCTGCTCCTGCTGAGGAGGTACACAAGGCAGACAGGGAACACAGTAAGGGACATCTAGCCATGCCACCAGAGGGCTCCACTGCACTTGACCATCTCAGTGATTGCACCTTCAGGGCCTGGGCCCATCCTCTAGGGAAGATTCCTGGGGACAAGCCACCCCAAAGCATATGTCCAGAAGGAGGTGCTCAGGGAGAAAGCAGCTTGGGATTTCCATGACCTCCTCTCCCCCTGGCTTATGTACCACAAGCTCCAGAAGCTCTGCTAGTGCTAGAATAACCATTCACATGTTCCTCTCAAGTAAGAGAGGCTAGGAAGAACCCTTGTGAACTCTCTCTGTCATCCCCATCCACAGGGCCCTGGCTGCACAGGAACCACAGGAGGCCTGAGCCCACAGCACCCCGTCTACCCGGAAAAGCAGATGCATCTGACACACAAATGACTTCACACAACAGAGAGCAGGCAAGAGGACAGAGATTGGGGTGGGGAGGCAGAATGCTGAGCTCTTTCTGAGCTGGGCCTGTGAGCAGGCTTTGGGGACATCAGGGAGTGTGCCCACCATCCCCCGCCCAGGCCACAGAGGCCTGGAGCCACCCATGAAGCAAATGACTCAGGTGGGAAAGCAGTTAGGAGTGGAGGGAAGGTGTGTGCATGTAGTCATTATGGAGCCACGGATGGAAATCGTAGCAGAGTGACTCACGGTGAGTTTACGCTGGAGACAGATGAGCTGCGAGATACAGTACCTCGAGTTTGCTTTACAAAACTGCACATGCAAGAAATAAAACATAAATAAGAGTGAGAAAAACAGAGAGGGATTTCTAAGAGACATTAGTGACACTCAGGCACCATGTCAGTGTGTGCATAGACTGCAGTGCACATCTGTCAGATAGGCACTGGCCAAGACTCTGGGGCAAAAGGTAAGAACCAGTTCCTTATGCATAGAAAAGTGAGTGAAGCCAACTCCACACTGGCTGGGAGATGAGACGATTCTCTCAGGTGCCATCCATAACCTCAGCTCAGGTCACACTGCCTAGAGAGGGAGCAGGATTGTGAGGAGCCTAGGCTAGATTTCCTGCAATTCTAGGGACCTTGGTCCCTGGGCAGACTGAACCTTGGTCCCTGACCTTGGAAGGCACTCAACAAGCATAGGAGACAACAGTGCCCTTACCTGCAGTGCTGCCTAGTGTCCTCTCACCTACCCCACCTGCCTTCCCTGTGAGCACCTGATCCAGCCCAACAAAGAAAAAACAAAATTCTCTTTACAGCCATTTCCTTTTCATATTGGCTTCATGAGGAGGGCTAGGTGGTTTCCAGTACCCCTTCACAAAGCGGAGGGGTCTCTGCACAACTGTAAAGAATTCAGAGAAGCTGAGATTTCTACAAGCTCCACTCTAAACAGATACATGTGTGAGAATGTGAATTATGTGAGATGAGTGTGTGATGTGTTATACATGGCTGTGAGTATACTGAAAAGAGTCTCTGAGAGGTTTATATGACTTTGGCTGTGTGTGAGAGTAAGATTATGTGAAGGTGTGAGATCACAACTGAGAGATTGTGTCTGTGATTGTGAGAAGTGAGGTTACATATGAATTTGTTACTGTATGTGAATATTTGAATGTATATAAGGATGTATGAAATAGTGTATGCAAGATTGTGAATGTATGGTATGTGTGAGAGACTGTAAGTATAAAACCGAGACTCTGAGTAGGAAGGAATATGAGATTGTGTGTGTGAGATTGAGTGCATGTGAACTGTGAGTATGGAACTAAGAATGTGAGGCTGTGAGTGAGCATAAGATTGTGTGAGATTGTGAGTGGACATAAGAGTATGTGTTTGTTTGAGATTGTGGCTCTCAACTCTAAGCCTAGCTACTCAGAAGGCTGAAATATGAGGATCATGGTTCAAAGCCAGCCTGGGCAAAAAGTATGTGAGACTTTTATCTCCAATAAACTACTCAGAAAATGCCGGAAGTGGCACTGTGGCTGAAGTGGCAGAGTGCTATCCCTGAGCACAAAGAGGTTGAGGGACAGCACCCTGGCCCTGAATTCAAGCCCCAGGACTGGCCAAAAAAAGAAAAAAAGAAAGAAAAGATCATAACTAAGAATGAGACTGTGGCTGAGTGTGAGATTTTGAGTATGAAATTGTGTATGAGTTTGTGCTGGCATTCAAAAGCCAGGGTAAGGACAAGAATGCCACAACAGACAGACCTAGGAAGATGGCACTGAGCTTAGTGTTCCCCTCCCAGGCCCTAAAGGAATTGCTGAGGTGGGGGCCACACAGCTGTCCACTGCAGGATGTCAACATGATTATATTGTCCAGAGCACTATGGACGATGAGGGCCTGCTCAGTATTAGAGGTCTCACATAACGTCCCAGGAGAGCTTCCATGGTGCTGAGGTGGCACAACTATGGGGATCGGTGCTAGGGTTCTTGGGTGGAAGGTAGTGTTCTCCTCAGCCCATAACACAGGCCACAGGAATGAACATCTAGATAGCTGTCAAACCTCTGAGATCTTAGCATAACCACAACAAGCAGAAGGAGCAGTGGCTTCACACTGTACCACGCACCTAGGGATAAGTCTCACTCCATGTGGGGGGTCTTCCCTTATGCCCAGGAGATTGGCTCCATTGGCAAACCACACCAGTATACCAACTATTACACAGAGCCAAGACCCACAGCTGTACCCCAAGGCAGAGGCTGCATGGCCCTCACTGACCAAAGAGAGGGTACATTGGCACTAGTCATGTGAGTGAGAATGACTGACCTAGGCCACTGCCCTTCCTGAGTATGAGGGCTATGACACTGGATCTAGAATGGACACCTCACTCAGGACCTGCATGTAGAACATCTATAGGAGAAAATAAGCACTTCCCCCACCTAGAAACTACCCTGATCAGCAGCCAGTGCCATGTGTCACCGTGCCCTAGGATCTTCCACCTGAAACAGCATCTCCAAGCAGACCACAGTGGGACAGGACCATGGAAGCGGGGGTTGTAGTGCCTGGGCCTCATTTTTCAGTGGTCTGACACAGTCTCTTGGGCTGTGCCAAAGAACCTACCATCCTCTTGTCTGAGGCCTCGGCTCAAATGGGAGTGGACACCCTATTGCACACTCTCAAGAGTGGCAACCCTGGAGGTAACAAAAGCCAAGGGAAAACAAAAAACTCACCTCCTGGAAAAGCAGAGAAGCCAAGTGCTAAAAAGAAACTACAGGCAGAACAAGCTGAATGCTCACCTACAACCTTCTCTAGAAGAGACTGCCATGGGCTTTCAAAGCTTATGTGAAGAGCAGGAGAGGGACATCTGCCAGGTCACAGCAACCTCAGGATCAAGTTACTGAAGTAAATTGACCAACTGACTAATAATGGAAAACAGGATTGAGTACAGAGCCTCTAGCAGCTGCTGAGACTGCCACAACCCTGGCCTGCCTAGCTCCCTCCCTAGGGCTGCAGCCATTTGCAGCTGATTCTTCCCAGGCCAACACTTCTTGCTTTGTTTAGATCCTCTGCAAATGCCATCTCCCTGGATGTCTCCAGGCAGAAACAAGGCCACTATGGGTACACACACCCATACACACTTATGTGCATATGAACACAACCCATCAACTCACATACCCCACACACTCATCCATGTGCCAAGGCACACACTTAGCAGTGAAAGCATATGCCAGCATTATGAGCCTCTGGCTGTGCTTGGCACCATGTCTCAATGTCTATAGGAAGGAAGAGCCATCAGCTGAGGAGCCCAGAGCCTGCAGTAGCAGCCTGAGTAAAGCATGTGGTAGCACAGGCGTGCAGCTGCAGAGCTGGCAGCCAGCAAGGAGTACCTTTGCTCTCACGGTGCACATTGACCAAGCCATGTGCTAGACCATTTTTCCTCCTAAAAGCTAAAGTCTCTCAATGTCCTTTACCATTCAAGCTTCAACACTGTGCCTGAGGCCCACTGGATGGCAGGGCTGCCCTAAACCTACCCTTCCTTTCTCATCAGAAATCTAGATGCCAAACACTTGAAAAGATGTTTCTGGAAGAACTACTACATCTTCTGGGTGGCTAAGGTGCCATTCAGAAGATGTTTTGACTCACATGACATGAAGCTGTATATAAAACTAGCATGCTGATTTCTTACCACTGACTCCTGGATTTTGCCTAGAGAGGGGTTCTGGGGCTACCCTGTGACCATCCAGGGGTCAGTACAATGACCCAGCCCATCTTATCCAATAGGAGAGCTGCACTCATCATCCCCTGCCCATATGCAGGTAGGAGAAAGCTACAGAGCCTGTCTAGATGAGCCCTTCACTCCAGCTCCTCTTGATAGAGTTCCAGGGGAAGGCTATTTCATCAAAAGCCCTGGCTCTGAGGAGGCCTTTGGAGGGTCCTGGTGTGGCCCAGCCATAGACCTTGCTGCTGCCAATGCCACCCTCAGGCTCTGCCCCAGGGCCTTACGCAGCAATGGAGATGTTGGCAGCAGACATGGGACTGACTTCAGCCACTTCTTTGGCCTTCTGCAGAGCAAGCTTCTGATTGGCAGCTTCTTCCATCTCTTCTTCATCCTGTTTGAACAATGGAAGCATCTGTCTCCACAGGGTACTGCAGTTACTCTTAGCTATTCTTCCTAAAGCTTCTGTGCCCCTTCTGCCCTTGCATTGTGGGGAAGGACAGCCACCCCCCACAGGGAATATGGCTAACTAGGGCCTACCACACAAACTCTCTGGTACCCTTCAGTGACTTGACTTCCATGGCTGTGACACAAAGGTGACAGTCCTCAAGTGTCATGCTTCAGTACCATCAAACTTGTACCCTCTCCAGTGTGTTCACCAGACAGTGGCCCAATGCCTATGTCTGTACACTGATCTATTCCTGAGACCTAGCCAGTGAAAACTGACTGCCTGGACATTTCTGCCACTTTATACAATGTACTTCACACTTGCCTGTCAAAAGCAAATCTGTCTCTCCTCCTACCCCTCAGCTCATAGGAGAACAAGAGGGGGCAGGAGTGGACTGCTGCACCCTCTGGCTATACTGGCCCAGTAGGACCCACCAATATGCCACCAGGAGTTTCCCAGTGGGATCATATGCTACCTTCAAGCTCTTCTGTGGGACCCCACTAGATGACATCACCCACCCATCCTTAGCAGCATCTGTGAAGTTCCACATGGCTTTCTGCCAACAGAATGAGATGTATGTGTATATAAACACACATAAAAACTCATGTGTGCATGTGCAGACATCTACCCAGGGAGAGGAACAGATCAAGATAGACCCTCAAGCAGTTTCAGATCACTAAGCACAACTAGTAAGTTGTGTTCTGGGGTTCTGGATCAACAGCTTCATGAAGTACAGGGACACAGGAGAAACGAAGACACGTGACGCAGAGATCACAGCAGGAGAACACTCAGGTATACAGGCCATTTTGTGCCTAAGGGCAGAGAATGTGCACAGGAGCACTGTAGCATGGCACATTCCCTGCCAGGTGGCAGCACTAGCCATGCTAGAGCCAAGGGCTTGATTCAAAGTACAAGCCTGAGGGCAAGGGGTGGGGGGGTGGGGGGAGGTAGAGCTGGCAGCACAATGTCCCAGGGCTCAGAGATGAGAGTGACCAGGTAGGGAGCTGTGTCCTCTGGAAGGAAACCACAGAGGGAGATGTGTATAATTGAGCCACCTGCTGGGCTCAGGAATGAGAGATAAATATTAAATGGTCCCTGCTGAGTTCTGCTAGAAGTTACTGTCATGCTGTGGCATGGGTGTGTAGAGATGGGGATACAGGCTATTTCTCTGGGCTTCAGTCAAGCCTCACATCTGCGGCTAACACAAGTGTCTCCTTTCACTGTCCTTTCAGTTCTTTGGAGTAGCACAATTCCAGGGCCCACCTCAGGCATCCTCTTGTCTCTGTGGCAACTCCTGCATGCATCACACACCTACAACAATGACCGGCGAACCATGGGGCTCCTTGCTCCTGCAGCTGGGGGAGCTCTCTCTAGTCCGTGCTCTCTCTGGCAGTGCTATCATGTGCTGCTTCAGACACTCTACCTTGTTGGCCAGCCAAAGCCTCCCTGGGAGCCTGACCCAAGTGTGGGTCTGCAGACCTGGCCACATCTTGTGTGCTTCTGTAGCTACAACCCACCCCCCATACCCTGATCCACATGTGGGTCTGCAGACCTGGCAACATCTTGTGGGCTTCTGTAGCTACAACCCCCCCCCCCCCCACCAATACCCTGAGCCCATATTAGCCTCTGTTTGCTCAGGACTTTGAGGAGACTCCCCTGGACAGTGTTCATATGGAGCACAACCCAGGAGCTGGCCCTCTTCATGACCCTGCAATTTCATTTAGCATGACCTGGACTAGCCCCCCAGCCTTCCTGGCACCCAGGCTTAAGTGGTGTTCTTACCTACCTTGGTTAACTCCTGAGCATTAGCAAGGTTGTCCACAGCAATGGCCAGAAAGACATTTAGCAAGGTGTCTGGTCAGTTCCAGCTAAGGAAAGGAGTCCTTAACTAACACCATCCCACACAGCGATACAAAGTTTCCCATGAGACAGAGGCCCCATCTCCCTAAATTAGTCTTCAGTCCCCTTCCCTTCCCTTCTGAGATACCACTGCAGCCACTCGGGGGCATGGTGGCTCCTGTCCTCATCAAATTAGACAGAGGTGTCTAATAAATCAACTTCATCTCATACAGCCCAAACTCTCTTAAAGAACATGTAGACTCTTCTTGCTCCAGCTCTTTGTGGCTAAAATTCTATACCAATTTAAGTCAATTTGCCTTTGCCTCCTAAAGAGGGCACTGGTCTCTACCCCAATCTCTCCCATGCTATGGCCAGCACAAGAACCCTTGAAACAAACATCTCCTGCTTTCATAGGCTCCAGTTGTGGATCCACCACCCTCTAGAGACTATGAACAGATCCTAACAAAGCTGGTGACAAACACACAAACCCAGCCATCTCCCAGGCTGCAGCTCCAAGGCTAGGCTCACAGACACTTCCATGTCTTTCCTCTCCCTTCATTTTACTTCCTATCCCAACACCCCTATCCCTGAGCACCCGTTCCTCAAGGTGCCCCCTAGGAACATGCCCTCAGGTGTTAGGAGGGTATGCACAGTAGTTTGTGTTTAGCATTGATCCCCTTCCTGATCCCGGTACACTCAGCACTTTTTTTTTTTTTTTTTGACAGTCCTGGGCCTTGGACTCAGGGCCTGAGCACTGTCCCTGGCTTCTTTTTGCTGAAGGCTAGCACTCTGCCAATGTGAGCCACAGTGCCACTTCTGGACTTTTCTATATATGTGGTGCTGAGGAATCGAACCCAGGGCTTCAGGTATACGAGGCAAGCACTTAACCACTAGGCCATATTCCCAGCCCTAGGCAGCACTTCTTTAGATAGGAGGAAGCCAGCTGGGCACTGGTGGCTCACACCTGTAATCCTAGCTGTTCAGGAGGCTGAGATCTGAGGATCTTAATTCAAAGCCAGCCAGTGAGACTCTTATCTCTAATTAACCCTCAGAAAATTGGAAGTGGAACTGTGGCTTAAAGTGGTAGAATGCTAGCCTTGCAAAAACAGCTCAGGGACAGTGCCCAGGGCCCTTTTAAAAAAAAAAAAAAAAAGAGGAGGAGGACGAGGAGGAGAAAAAAGAAAAGAAGCCACAGCCACAAAGGGTCACACTAGGTGCTGTTGACCCTTGTAAGGGTCAAGCCCTGCAGTTCTCCCTTCTAAGTTCTACTTGGTCCCAATCACCTTTCCTCGACCACTCCCCTGGGGTCCTGCCTGTAGGCTGCTAGGCCTCACAGACCCATCCTCCAAAGCCCAATAGATATACCTGCTTCTGCCCCAAGGCCCTGAAGCAAAGCTCACTGCCACCCTCCACAAGGGCCTTGCTCTGCATCTCTTCCAGAGCTTTATTTTCAGCAGGGGAGGATTTTTTCAGTACTCAGAACTGAAACTTACTAAATTCAATCTAATAAAAATGAAAACCTGCCAGGTGCTAATGGCTCATACCTGTAATCCCAGCTAATCAGGAGGCTAGGATCTGAAGACTGTGGTTCAAAGCCAGCCCAGGCAGAAAAGTCTATGAGACTCTTATCTCCAATTAACCAGCAAAAAAATATTATTAATATTGATAATAATAATAACAGCTGAAAGTGGCTCAAATGGTAGAGTGCTAGCCTTGAGAAAAAACACTCAAGGACTGTGCCCAAGCCCAGGATTGGTACACATAAACACACACACACACACACACACACACACACAACCTGCTGCCTGGGTAATCTAAGCCCTCACATTCCTATAAGGTCCCCAAGACTGTTCAGAATGGTCCTAGAACCAGTGCTGGCCAACTACTTCTAGATACCCCCAAAAGTGGCACCTCCAGATCTGATGCCCAGAGCACCTCAAGGACATCTTACACAAGGAGCAACTGACATACCTCAATCTTCCTAGAGGAGGCTGTGAAAACACATGGCATGCACAGATATGCACCCAGATCCAAGAAGGATACAGTTTCCAAAGAGGGTCAGAACAATGAAGTAAAAGGAAGAGAACATGCCTTTGCTGACTCCACCTTGCGACTCGATCCCATGATACATCACTGCATTCCAGTCCTCTCCGGTTAGGATCTGTGGGAGGAGAGAGCACAACAGGGCATGGCTGCATCATGCCAGTCTGCACAAAGCACATGCACACATTCACTGGGTGTGTATCAGCACACATCCACACACATGCACACATATACATCTCATGGCTATGACCTAGGTCAGGTTATAAATGACAAACACATTTCTAGGTTTTCAGAAAAACTGAAAAAGGAGTTCTAAGCAGGAGAACTGGCCAGAAAGATGGTGGGCACAAGGAGCTCAACTGGGATGGAGCAAGACCACAAAATAGAAGTCAGACCGTCCACTATCCAGCTTAGCCAAGTAAGTCTACCACCACAGCTAGGCCAAATTCAATCCTCATCCATCAGCAAAGCTATGTCTCTCAACTGTTTAAGTACAAGAGGATGAAATAACACTCATGTCCACTATCCAAAATGGAGCCTGCTAACATTTTCACCCACTGCCACAGCCAAACCCTACAGACAAGCCCAACAACAGACTCAAGCTTTTATTGGTTCTACAATTCATGTGGGGTTTTTGGCTGCTGGATGTTGGATTTTTTTTTGGGGGGGGAGGTGGTTTTGCTTTGTTTTTTATGAACTCAGGGCTTCGTAGTCTCACATGGCTTTTTTGCTCAAAGTTGGCCCTCTACCACTTGAACCAAACCTCCATTTTGGGCTTTTTGCTAGTTAAGTGGAGGTCAGTCTCACAGACTTTTCTGCCCAGGCTGGCTTTAAACTGGGACCTTCAGATCTTAGCCTTCTAAGTTGTTAGAATCATAAGTGTGAAGTACTGCACCCAGCTCCAATACACATGTGCAAACAGAATTTAGCCTGTGTCATACCTAACAGTTCCCAGTCTGAGCTCTCTCCCTACCTGTTCTTTCTGCCCTTGGTGCATGTTTCTATTGACCTGTAAGACCTGCTTACACATTCTTGCAGATACCAACTCACTGGCTGCACTATCTATTGAAAAGATTTTCCTTTATTCTCCTGTTCCTTTCAACTTAATTTATTGGTATTATAAAGAAGCGTAATGTAGTCAAATGTATCACTCTTTTCCTTTATGGTTTCTGTTTTTCCATATGTTAACAAATTCGTTCCTATCCCAAGGTCATACAGGTATTTTCCTTGAATAGCTTTCAAGTACAATTTCTTTCATACTTAGGTTTCTAGCCCAATTGGATTTATAGGTTTTCATATGGAAACCCATTTTCCCAGACCCATGTTTTGAGCCCTTCACCCTTCTTTCATTGATTATAATGCTGTCTTTCTCATATAACCAACTTCTCACTGTGCCTGGTCACTCTAGTCTGTTTTTGACACTTGTCTTTATATATACCACACCATCATTAAGACTGCAGCCCCCTCAGAAACAGTGATACTTGGTGGAGCAAACGCTTTCTTCCCAAGTTATCTTGGCTGTTCCTACACATTGCCTTTCAGCACCTTCAAAGCTAGGTTAAACCCTATCTATAGGCATCAGAAGGAGGAACAAAGATAAGAAGAAATTTTGACTATACATTCAAGTTCTCTAATGGCTATAAAATATCCATTTTCCTTTCTTCTTAAGCTAATGTTTTTAAATTATATTTTCCTATAAAAATGCAAGCTTCATCTAAGTTTTCAAATTTATTGGCATAACAGTGCCATAAAATATGGGTATCTGATTTAGAAATGAAAAAAAGTTTTCTATGATTTCCTGTAGGTTAAATATATAACTTGTAACTTTTAGCTTTTATTCTTAAAAGATTAAGATTATAAACTGCAGGGCTGGGGATATAGCCTAGTGGCAAGAGTGCCTGCCTCGGATACACGAGGCCCTAGGTTGGATTCTCCAGCACCACATATACAGAAAACGGCCAGAAGCGGCGCTGTGTGGCTCAAGTGGCAGAGTGCTAGCCTTGAGCGGGAAGAAGCCAGGGACAGTGCTCAGGCCCTGAGTCCAAGGCCCAGGACTGGCCAAAAAAAAAAAAAAAAGATTATAAACTGCAGGGAACTGGTGGCTCATGCCTGCAATCCTAGCTACTTGGGAGGCTCAGATCTGAGGGTCATGGTTTGGAGCCAGTGTGGGCAGAAAAGTCTGTGAGAATCTTATCTCCAATTAACTACTCAAAAACTGAAGTGACGTTTGGCTCAAAGTGGCAGAGCACTAGCCTTGAGCAAAAGGGCTCAGGGACAGACCCCAGGCCCTGAGTTCAAGCCCCAGTATTGCTTCAACTCTATCCAATAAGCTTTGGTACTACTTTTCAGGTTTAGATGTTTCATAAGGCCCATTGTGATTTCCCATTTACCCTAGTTCTTCCACTTACAATGGGAATGATAAATGACATTTTTTAAATTGTCAATTTATTAAATAGACCAAGAATGTCTCTATAGAACAATTATTCACTACTTTGAAGGTTTCCTGTGTAATATAACAAATAACAAATGTTCTACACATCTCTAAATAATGAATTTTCTACTCACTACTTCCTGACTTCTACATCAATTGGTTCATGTTGTGTTCATGAACTCTTTTATACCCTTTCTAATATTTTGTTATCTTTACAACTATTGATTATTTTTTCTTCCTTTTACATGGGTTGATATTAATATTACTGTATCAGCTTTCTTTTTGTCACTAGTCTATAAAAATGTAGGAATTTCTCCCTTTATACTCTCTAAAGTAGTCTATATAAAATTGGAATAATTTATATTGGTTTTTTATTGTTATTATAAAGGTGATATACAGGGGAATTACAGTTACATAAGCCAAGTAAAGAGTACATTTCTTTTTGGACAATGTTACCCCTTCCCTCTCTCTCTCCCAGTTTTTCACTTCCTAGAATAACTTCTTAAACACTTAGAAGGGGCGTTCATACATGAAGTCTCAGCTACTTAGAAGGTAAAAGGGGTTTGAGGCCAGTACAAGCAAAAGTTAGTGAAACCTTGTCTTGACAAACAAGATGGACAATGATGATACATGCCTGTAATCCTAGTTATACAGGGGCATAGATGGGAGAACAGCAATCCAAGGCCAACCTTGGGTAAAAAGTACAAGATCTATGGGCTGGAGGTGTGGCCCAAGAGTTAAAACACTAGCTGAGCAAGCAAGAAGGACAAGTTCAAGGCCCTCAGTTCAAACTCCAGTTTTGTCAAAAAGTAAGTAATAAAATTTACTTATAAAGTTCTCTGAACTTGAGTTCTGTTTTGTGGTTTTCTTTTTTTTCTTCAATCATTCAGCCTCTGAAGTAGCCCAGGTCTCTATTTCTTCTCTAGTCAATGTATTTTTTTTTCTCAATAATCCATTTTCTATGCAAGAGCATTAGCAGTTCTTTCAGCAGTCAGTCCACTACAAAGCCTGGCCAACATCTACCCTGGTCCTGCACCAGCTGCCTTTCTAGTCCTCCATAGCTCCTCACCCTCAATTCAAAGGGCTTGATGCCTTCCCCAGAGCTCAGAGTAGCTGATCTGGGTGTGCATGCCTCCAATGCCATTAAACTTGGGCAACCGGCCTCTTCCCAGACCACGTCCCAGTGTCCAAGCCTCTTCTGTCACCTACTGTGTGATTCTGTTCCATTTCCAGTAGTCAGAAACTCTGTGTATGGCTATGTTCCATTACTATCCTTGTGCCGTGTTCAGAGTGGAGGGTATAGAAAGTCTAGTCAGAGTACCCTCTGGCCAGCAGTACCACTCTCCTAACTATGACCTTCTCACAATGCTCAAGTCCTTCCTGGCAACATATACAGAAAACACAGCCTAATGATCAGCCCATCAACTCCCTGCTCTAGAGCCACTATCATTGCTCCCACTAGGCAACACTTGTCCAACTTATTAGGCCCTCCAACCTGGCTTCAATCCCTGGAGCCCACCTGTAGTCATGCCTGCCCTCTCATCATGCTTACGTCATGGCCCAAAACATGTTCCTCCCAATTTCCCTTCCTTAGTGCTGGGCACCCTGGCCCTGTAGGCCACAGAAAGAATCCTTCCCCATCACAAAGATCTGGTCAGACCTGCTCCTCAGGCAGGTAAAACACCCTCTGTCAGGTCCTGGGATGGGGCCATGTCCATTTGTCTCCAGAGGTCCTATCACCCATTAAAGGCTCAAATTCTGAGAGGCACCAACCTAGTGAATAACCGAGCTGTCTATGTACCAATGAGAAAAAGGGAAGATATGTTAGGCTGACTGGTGCCAACATTTCAGGAGTCTGAGGCAGGAAAAAGACTGAGGTCAAGACCCAGGCCCAGTGTAGACAGGAAGAGCGAAACACGCTTACAGTGATAGAGCTGATGACCACAGAGGCTCCACCAGGGATGGTCACAGAGCAAAGACATGAGGAAGCGGGTAGTCATGTAGAGGATTACTGAGACTAAACTATTCTCCCATCTATTTGTCCAGTCCAGTTTAGACTTTTTGCTGAATGAATCCCTCCTTTTTTTTTTTTTTTTGCCAGTCCCGGGGCTTGAACTCAGGGCCTGAGCACTGTCCCTGGCTTCGTTTTGCTCAAGGCTAGCACTCTACCACCTGAGCCATGGTGCCAGTTTTGGCTTTTTCTATATATGTGGTGCTGAGGAATCGAACCCAGGGCTTCATGTATATGAGGCGAGCCCTTTACCACTAGACCATATTTCCAGCACCTGAATCCCTCCTTTTGAAAGAAGAAAATACAAATGCCCCTCTCACCCCTTGACTCTCCGTCTCAGACATAGCATCCAAGAGGGTATCATGAAGCAGAAATACAAAGCCTGATCCAATCAGTCAGATCAGTCGTGGCAGCACTATGAGACCACAGCCTTGTAAAAATGGAAAGTGCCCAGCCAGGAGTCCCCAAAAGGAAACTGTCCAAGAGGGGGCAGCCTTCCAGAAAGCTGTGGTGGGCATGGATCAAATGAGAAAAGGGATACACAGGAGCCTGAGACACTACTAGGGAGAACTTTGTGGTTTTGCTTCCAGAGGATAAAAAAAAAAAGTGATTTCAGGTCCTAGGGACAAAGAGATAAATTGGTGGCCTACAGCCTAGTGGCTGACAGACACCCATGTATCCAGGGAGCTTGCTCTGAATTTGCCCTATGTGGACAACAGAGTATTGCCTTCCCTTGACACTGAGCCAACCCAGGATCTGTCTAGGAGTGCATTCTGTTCTATATAACACTGTCTGAATGCTGGGCATCGGCTTGTGCTAAGGAATTAAGAAGCTGACAGGGAGGTCTTTTCCAAAGTTGAATGGAGAACAGGAAGCCTCACCTGGAAGACAGTAAGGATGGCAGCTGGAAAGGTGTCAAAGTTGGTTGTTGGAGTCTCATCTTGAAAGTTGAACCTAAGGAAAACAGTAAGTCTCAGGAAGAGGCAGCCGCATCAGAAGCAAAGCAGGAATCATCCCTCCTAGCACCAATATGCCCATTCCAACCCCCCCACCAGCACCACCAGCACCAATACACCCATTCCAACTAGCATGGTCTACATTTCAGCATCCTTTTACAAGGACCTCCAAAAAGGCAGGTGAAGGAAGCATGGAGGGCAGCACCACCTGTGCTAAGCTCTGCCCCACCAGGGGCCCCCTCCGCTCCTCCCTCTCCTATACCACTCACTGGCCCCCAAACAGCTGCATCCCCAGCAGAGCGAAGACCACAATGAAGAGGAAGAGCAGGAAGAGCAGGCTGACAATGGACTTCATGGAGTTGAGCAGGGACACCACCAGGTTCCTCAGGGAGTTCCAGTACCTGTTGAGGCCAGGCAGAATGGCACATGGGGCTCTGCACACTGACCCAGGCTCCCTAAATTCACACTTGGTTCTGAGACTTCTATACCTGCATAAGCCCAAGCATGTATGAGGCCACACTTCCTGGGTTCCAGACCCACTTCCTGGATTTTGTAGCTAAGGCCCAAAGGGACAGCAAGAAAAACTGGTTCAGTGTCAGATTCACCCTCAGCATCCTACCCAGTGCCCTCCCTCAGCATCCTGGCCAGTGCCCTCCCTCAGCATCCAAGTCACTGACCTCCCTCAGCTTCCTAGCCAGTACCCTTCCTCAACATCCAGGCCGGTGCCCTCCCTCAGCATCCGAATCACCGCCCTCCCTCAGCATCCGAGTCACTGCCCTCCCTCAGCATCCAAGTCACTGACCGCCCTCAGCATCCTACCCAGTATCCTCCCTCAGCATCTGAGTCAGTGTCCTCCCGCAGCATCCTAGCCAGTGCCCTCCCTCAGCATCCTACCCAGTGCCCGCCTCAGCATGCAAGTCACTGACCTCCCTCAGCATCCGAGTCACTGCCCTCCCTCAGCATCCTAGCCAGTGCCCTCCCTCAGCATCCAAGCCAGTGCCCTCCCTCGGCATCCAAGTCACTGGCCTTCATCAGCATCTGAGTCACTGCCCTCCCTCAGCAACCTGGCCAGTGTTCTCCCTCAGCATCCGAGTCACTGCCATCCCTCAGCATTCGAGTCACTGCCCTCCCTCAGCATCCTAGCCAGTGCCCTCCCTCAGCATCCTAGCCAGTGCCCTCCCTCAGCATCCCAGTCAATGCCTTCCCTCAGCATCTGAGTCACTGCCCTCCCTTAGTATTCTAGCCAGTGCCCTCCCTCAGCATCTGAGTCACTGCCCTCCCTCAGCATCCGAGTCACTGCCCTCCCTCAGCATCCGAGTCACTGCCCTCCCTCAGCATCCTACCCAGTGCCCGCCTCAGCATCCAAGTCACTGCCCACCCTCAGCATCCGAGTCACTGCCCTCCCTCAGCATCCTAGCCAGTGCCCTCCCTCAGCATCTGAGTCACTGCCCTCCCTCAGCATCTGAGTCACTGCCCTCCCTCAGCATCCTAGCCAGTGCCTGCCCTCAGCATCTGAGTCACTGCCTTCCCTCAGCACCATCCTCCACATGCTGGTACTGAGGACCTGGTCTGGGCCTACGGGGTGTGGGAGCAGTGCTGCATAGACTTTATTTCCCTTGTGTTGTGTAAGGACTCCCTTTACCACACCATATCACATTCCTAGAGGACAGTGTACATAAGCCAACCATGTGAACATACAACCAACCACATGACACACAGCATTCTAGCCACTGAGTGACAATTCCTATTTCTACTCCTAGCCTGTGAAGGGGTGGGGGGAGGTGGTCTCCCAGAGCCCCAAGATGACAGCCTTCCCTCCCAGCATCCAAAACCACCAAGAAGAAATGCTATCTGCCTCTGTGCCCTCGCAAATACTATTCTATGCACACTAACAAGGTGGGCGGGGAGACAAACACAAATGTTCCCAGCAGTCACTCTATCAAAGGCATCCAGGGCCTAAAGCTGTATCCCTCCCCTTGTGCCCCTCCTAAAGAGACCCAATCTCCCTCCATGAACCTTCTTACAAAATGTATGCGCTGGGTGCTAGTGGCTCACACCTGTAATCCTAGATACTCAGGAGGCTGAGATCTGAGGATCACGGTTCAAAGTCAGTCAGGCAGGAAAATACCTGAGACTCTTATCTCCAATAAACTACAAAAGAAAATGCCAGGTGGTGCTTTGGTTCAAGTGGTAGAGCACTAGCCTTGAGTACAAACAGGCTCAAGAACAGGGTCCAGACCCTGAGTTCAAGCCCCAGGACCAGCACTCTGAAGAGGCTCCCAGCCCTCTCCTGGGCCTGGCAGAGGTAGGGACAAGTCTCATGACAAGGTTCTTAGGCCACCTGGGAGGAACCAAAGGCCTGAGGCTAAGACAAAAGCATCCCTGGGGTCACTTCCTAGAGCTGCTCTCACTAGACAACTCTCGGTGGAACAACTAAGGATGCTTGAGGACTTGTATGTGAAGTGCTTGTTGTGTATTCTGTAGATCCAGCTAGACTAAAATCTACTTAGACCTTTTCCTCAGTCATGCCTTCACATCCTCAGTCCATACCTTCCTATCCAGTCCTCTTCCAACTGGATTTAAAATGGCTGTAAAAGATGAGAAGAACCACAGCCTACCTGAGGAGGTGATGCATTCACCCAGGGCCTGCACAGGCCCCTAGCTGCCAGGGCTGGCCTTTAGTGGCCCTCATGGCACTACAACCTCCAGACTACACTAGCTCGGTCCGTACTCATCAGCCTCTGCTACTGCTAAGACAGTTTCTGAGAGTCATCAAGAGGGCCTTAGCTCTCCTCATGGCCAAATGGAGCAACTGGCTTCCAGAGTCAAGATCTGAGAGAATAGCTGGAAGCAGGTCTGTCACTGTTTCTCTCAGTAACACTGGGGACAGGTGGGAAGGTAGAGAAACCAGGCCTGGGAACAGGAGCCATGTAGGCATCCAGCCAGCTCAGGTGAGGTCAGGAGATGAGGCGTCCCCATTTGCAAGAGAGGGTCAGGACAAGAGGAAAACTTCCATCTGAGAACTTGCTTTCTCCATTAACCATAAAGCAAATCGCTTCCAAATGGCTTTGAGATGGTATGAACTACCAAGAAGAGCAGAAAAACCATGCCTGCTGCAGCACTGGGGCCAATGGGAAACATACTGAGTTGAAAATGGCACACACATGTCTCCTTGGGCCAGTACATCCTACTTTATAACCACACATTTAGGCCAACAGCTACAGATACCACAAATTCATAGGGACAGGACTGTAGGTCGTGCAGCCTTATACACTGCCCACCTCCCCTGGAGTCACATGGAAGGGAGCCTTACGTACTGCCCACTCCCACTGGAGTCACGTGGAAGACAGCCTTACACACTGCCCACCCCACCTGGAGTCACATGGAAGGAAGCCTTACACACTGCCCACCCAACCAGGAGGCACATGAATAACAGCCTTACACATAGCCCCCCTTCACCTGGGGTCACATGGATGACAGTCTTACATGCTGCCACACCCCGCCAGAGTCCCATGGAAGACATACTTTGTGACCTTGAAGATCCTCAGCAAGCGGAGTGCCCTCAGCACACTGATTCCAAAGGAAGTTCCTGGCTTGATGGCAGCCCAAACCACTTCAAAGATGCTCCCTACGATGACCTGCAGCAGGAAAACACATCTGTAAGCTGTGTATGCAAATGTGTGCACATATGGACAGGTCAGTGATGCATCGTGAGGTCCTGGTCTATGTGGCTGCACTACTCAGTAAGTCAAGAAAGCATGGAGCACACAGCTCCTAGTAGCTCCATAACCCAGGAAAGCTGCAGAGGCCACAGATCCTGATGCCTGTCTTCCCTCTGCCCTAGTCCCAAATAGGTGGATTCCCAAGAGAACAGAGGATGTGCAGCAGGCTAGGTCCACTGGGGTCTTGGCAGTGCTTCAAGACATTTGTCCAATGGAGCTCACCAGTGATTTATCATGACTAGGTACTACCCTCAGCATCAGGTGCTCTCATCCAGACTAGCAAAATATGTCTCCATGAAAATCCCCCTCTAGTCCTGCCACAGTTCTAAGATTTTCATATTCATAAACTGCAAGTTGAGTCTTTTTTCCCCCCCAATAACCAGGACCTCACAACATGCCACCAAGGAAAGACAGAGTTTGACTGGCCCATTCCTTTGTCTGACAGGGCTCAGGGTCTGTAGATCTGAGTTGACTTAGGCTTGAGAGAGTGGCATGCCCTTCCTGCCGTCTGCCCTTCAGACCGACAGTGGGAAAGGACATCTTGATCAGTACTTGGTACAAGGGATTCAAAAAGAACAGACCAATATAGGTGGAGCCTATCCTTTTTGGCACCTTCCCTTGGACAGGATGAACAAGAGGCCCAAGCTGAATTCCTTCCCTGGCCACTTAATGAGGCACTCTTGGGTCTCACATACTCTCTTCATATGTGTAATTCTCCTTTTCTCAAATCAACTCTTTCACATTTGGTAGAAAACCCAAATGCTAAGCATTAGTCTCTTAAGTTACCTTTTATTATCCCTGTCCAATATATTGTCCAAGGCTTCAGTCATTTCAACCAAATTCACAATGACGGAAAATCTGACCAGCTTAACATTGGTGTTCTCATTAAGTCACTGAGAGAACAGTGAACATGCTAGGACAGAGCCCTGTAGTGTATCACTAGAGATGTCCCCATTGGTAAACACCATACTGATAACCAGCCATACCTATGAATGGTTGTTGGTACATCATTTATGAGACAACTCAAAGGTTCTGCCATTGCTGCACATTTTCTACCTTCTTCTCTCTACAAATGTGTTCACAATATATGAGGTTTCCTGCCAACCTCCAGAGGTGCACACCAATACCTGCAGCTCCACAACAACCGGGGAGAACCTACCATATGGTTTGTGGTAGCACAAACCCTATGCGCAGTCTTGGCCCAGTCACTTCTGACCCCAGGTACTCATCTCCAGAGTGAAAGTCATGCTGAATTTTCAAGATGAAGTTTCCCTTCCATCTAGACCAACCAACCCTCTGCAGGACCCCACCTGGCTAAACTTACCTTCTGCATGACACTGCCTGGCTAACCCTGTACCTTACAAGACCCCCACCCTGGCTAACCCCACACTCTGCAGGACCCTGCCTAGCCAAACGCACCCTCTGTAGGACCCCGCCTGGGTAACCCCAAACCCTGCAGGACCCCACTTGGCTAATCCTGTACTCTGCAGGACCCAGCCTGGCTAACCCCACACTCTGCAGGACCCCGCCTGGCTAACAACACACTCTGCAAGACCCTACCCCAGCTATCCCCACACTCTTCAGGACCCCTGCCTGGCTAACCCCACACTCTGCAGGACCCCACCCCAGCTAACCCCAAAATCTGCAGGACCTCACACTCTCCAAGACACTAAGATCTTTCACAGAGCTCCAGACTCTCATCTGCCACTCCGCCTCTAGGTAAGTGTCAACAGAACCATATCCTCCAACTCTGAACTCAGCCCTGGGGATGTGTCCTGCCTGTGTCTGCAGAGAGCTGGTGGGAGCTGTGCTATCCTCCACCTGTTAGGCTGGGTAAGGTGATTTTCATGTGGTCCCTGACCTGGGCCTGGCCTCCACTCTCATAGTGAGCTATGGAAACATCTGGCTCAAGACTTTACTGGCATAGAGGTAAGGAAAAGTCCAGCCCAAACCTACCACACCTCATGCATGCCCTCACCCAAGACCATAGCTTAGTTTTCCTCCCCCAGAAGTACTGATGCATGTGTCTGGGTCAGATCCACAGGACAATGGGACTCAGAGCATAGCACCTGAATCTACAGACAGGGTCAGAGAAACAAGAACAACATTCTGCACTGGTGAGTGATGGCAGCTGGCACCAAGGCAGTAAGGGTGCCCATGACCAGCCAGGACCACAGGATGTTTAGGCAGGCTTTCTGATCCCCAGGCTGACAGAACTTAGCCCACACTGGGTATGCATGCAGGAAGGACCATGCACATTCTCAACCAAGGACATAGTTTAGACCTTTCCAAAACCTACCATAGGTGACCCGAATGAATTGTTTCACTCACCCCAAAGTCAAAGCAGTTGAAGGAAGACCGGAAGTAACTT
Source organism: Perognathus longimembris pacificus (assembly GCF_023159225.1). NCBI lineage: Eukaryota > Metazoa > Chordata > Mammalia > Rodentia > Heteromyidae > Perognathus > Perognathus longimembris. Next base: position 162,931,292 of record NC_063161.1, on the reverse strand, counting down.
CTAGGCCCTAAGCCATACATCTTTAGAGACATCTCTGTGAGGAAGAGACCCAGGAAAACAAACTCTGCAAAGTCTAGGAGAAGTTAGAGATGATGGAGTTAGTTCAAGATTCTTCCCGCCCTGCCTCTAGCCTGACTGGAGGGCACTCCACTCTGGGCCTTCCAGGACCAAGTCTTTCCAACCTGGTCTGTACACCCAACACTCTGTAAATGTAGCCCAAAACAGTGATAACAGAAAGAAAAGCCATGAAAGATGTTAGTGCCATCCTGGATGGTACCAAGCAGCAATGCTGAAGGCTGAAGCTTCGGCCTGGCCTGGCGATGGGATCTGGAAGTCCCCTGGAGGAGCCCAGAGGAGTCTAGGGTGGAGGACAGCACAGCTCCCACCAGTATTCTGCGGGCCTTTCACCATCAGTTCTAGGCTCTGATCACTCTGATCAGGCCCTCTCCATCTTTTCCAAAAAGACTTCCTGATACCCTCCTTCTGGAAGGCCCAAAGCACCATGTTTAACTTGAACTTTGTTCATAAGTTTGTCCTACTAAATAAACTTCACCTTATGAGCCTTCTGGGCCCATCCAGTACCAGTTCCCCAAGGCATTGGCATGTTAAGGCCTCAGTGATACTGCCATGCTATCCGTAAGAGGCAGGCTAGCAAAGGTGCTCAACTTGCGAGTCCCACCAGCAACCCTGCTGACCCCCAAGGCCTCATGACTGAAGGGAGACACAAACCAAGGCAGAGGTAGGTTCTTTAGCATGCCACCCTTTAGTCCTTGCCCTCCTGGCTCCACTCATTCCAAACCAGGCCTGTTCTTCACATAGGAAAGACAATATCCTGCTGATCTTGAGGTTACACTCTGCCTGGCTCCTGCAGGCTGCAAGGGAGTGGTTATCAAGGCCCACAGTGAGCACTCAAGCATTCCTCAAAACTGATGAAATCCTCCAACCTTCTATCAAAATGGCCTCAGCCTCAAACATGTATTCTCCCTATGAGGCCAGGAAAGAGGTTCAATCATTTATTCCTGTGTCACTCATCCAAAAAGCTGGCACTGGTGCTGCTATGAGCTATGGATCACGGGAGTCAGAAGCTGAGGGGAAGCAGAGCAAGGCAATTAAAACAGTGTTTTCACCGGTGAGAGGTTAGTATGTTGTGGGGACTGTGCAATCACATCTGTCTCAATGTATGCGGCCACACAAGGTTTTGCAGCTCCCTATCCAAGCATGGCTTTGAAGGTCCTGGCAGCTCATCAGATGTCCTAGTAGATGGAATGCCAAGGAGAAACAAGTCCATTCTTCTAGCAAGCCTGCACTATCCTACTGCATCAGCCCAGCCTTTATACTGAACAGAAACATTCAGATCCAGCCAACATCTACCTCTCCCTCTATTTTCCTTCATTGATGCCAATGGGGCCAGGAGTTTCAATAAATCACAGAGAATAGAAAGCAGCAAGAAGCAAGTTCCCAGCCAGGCACACATGTGGCCTGGCCCAAGGGTGAAGCACTTCTGGCCCTGGGCTTCCAACATGCAAGCAAGCAACCACTCCTCCCTCCAACACTCCCAGCCTACCCAGACAGCAGACACCCAGGATATAATCACAGACCTGCTGCATAATACTGGCTCCAGGGGGGAGAGCAGGTCTGGAAAAACCCCAAGGACCCAAGAACCTGAACCTAAGGATCCATGAAGGGTGACAATGTCACACTGCTAGCCCCAGGAGACAGTTCCTCCACCTGCACCTTCACCTTCAAGCCTGAAGAGCATCTGCTGACCTCACCTCCATTCCTTTTACTTCTACTGCTCTCTATTCTTTCCCCATGAGGCAAAAAAAAAACCCAGATTTTTAACACAGAAACTTGGGAAGCCATAGCCTAGAACCCTAACCCCACACATGTCAGGTAGCTTATGAGTCTGTCTTTATTTGTGGGCTGTCAGAGTCTACAGCGCACAAGAGCTCTGCAGAGTTTGAGCAGTCTCAGTGATACACAGGATGGAGAGTGGCTGCCTTGGCATCTGGTGAGGACACCCTCAGGACCTAAGACTGTGAAAGCAAGCCAGAAGTAGGAGTAGGAATCAGGGGTTCCTCTCTAGGGTCAGAAAAGACACTCCTAGGGGTCCTCAGGCAGCTCCTAGCACACAGGATGCTCCTGGAAAAAAGAAGGCCCTTTGGGGACTAAAGCAGAAACTGCTCCTAGACCCACCAAACATGTGACTGCTGCTGAGCCCAGAGGGACGGAAGGCCCAGCACTGACTGCATAACAGGAACACTATTATATGCATCAACACTTTGTGAGGAAGGCAGCAGAGCAAGCTCCATGTGGCATAGCTGGGACCAAGACAAGGAGGAGTCATATTCCTGTGAGTATCCAAGGACAGCACACAGACACAGGACAGCAAGATGCTCTGGCCATGGGTAGTAATGGTTGCCTCACAGTCAATCAATTGTTAAGAAAAGAAAATATGACAAGAGAGGCCTGGACACTGTATACTCAGGGACCCAGGGAAGAATCAGCAGCCTCAGTGTGACAGACCATGGAACTGAGTCTGTACTCTCTAGATGTAAAGCCTCAGCAGTGAAGACACAAGTCTAACTGGCCTGGTATACTGTGTCCTCCTCCAGGACCTCTTGACCCATGTCACACCATTCTAATGAAGGGTATCATGCCAGGTACGCTAGGCTGCCTGGTACCTACTTGCCAAGGTGGGGAACCCTCGAGCCCAAGGAAGGCCTCTAGCAGAGGCTGATAAGGGTCAAACCTAAGATGCTGAGGCAGTAGAGCAGAGTTAGTTCCTAGGTGACAGAGCAGACTATCAGGATGCATGCTTGGGGAAGGGCTGGGGTACGTACATAGTGCCGTAGTGAGCCTCTGCGGCTGGTTATAGTGAACCATGGCCACACACAGTGTGTTCAAAGCCACGACACACAGCACCACCCAGTAGAAGCTCTGTGCCTTCACCATGCGCCGAATGAAGAACCGAAACATCTTCTCTTTCCTCCGGAAGTATGATGAGCTCTCAGTCTTCCCACTCTTGAGGCTGGCTCGGGCAAAGGGGGACCCTACATGGGAAGAGACTTACTGAGGGCTTGGGGACCAGCAGGCTCCCAAGACACATTGCAGACACAACCTCAGACATGCCTTCTGCCACCTTCCCACAGGTCAGAGGCCCCACCACAGTCCTCAAATGAGGGAGACAAGGCTCCCATGACACACACACACCCCCAATTACAGTGTGCCAAATGGGAGAGATGGGCTGGACTGGGCCATTGGAAATCACTCTAGCTCCAGCACCCTGGTTACCTTCCAGAAGGAGAGCCCTGACACTGCAGGCTCTCTCTGTGGGTTCTTTCCCAAACATCTGAGTCTGCAAAGTCACTTCCTCCTCAAATCCCATTTTTATGTGGCCTGAGGAATCCTGTAGCATTGGCCCTCCTCTCCAGTCTCAGCAGTCACAAACCAAGAACCAGCTGTTTCTTAAGTGGTTGTTCTGGAGCACAGCCAAGCACACCTGCTAATGTGTGGTGAGGACCACTACCTTAGACACAGAGTCTCAAATATTCATCATCTGGGAAGTTTGCTGAGGCTGCTCTACTCTGACTTCTCCAGCCCTCTTTTCCCACACTCAAACAGATGACCTTCTCTAAGGCAGGATAGACCCATGAGAACCTGGCCTCACAAGTTTCAGTGTCTCAAGCTTGCCTCCCTATAGCCTCCTTTTCCATCATTGGCTCCTCAGCCTGGGTTCTGGCTTCCATGTCTCTGCAGAGTGTCCTCCCCTAACCCTCCATCTGTAATAGTTCCCTCAGCCCAAACAACTATGACAGTCACCTCATCACCACTGGTCATGTCACTGCTTGCTTGCTGACCAATTGCAGCTCCAAGGCCAAACTGTAAGTCACCAGAACAGGGGCACACTGCCTTGTTGCCATTGAATGCTCCACCCAGGGGATTCTGATAAAATTCTTGACACATAAGTGAATGTTCCCTATGTTCCAGGTGGCTCTGATAGCCAAGTTTTGTACAGGGCCTGGTGATATCTCTACACAAGTACATATCTGTGCCTCATTTGTGTACTGAGACCCTAAGGGTGTTGTGCCTCAGAGCATCCTTTCTGAGAGCATGTACACTGCACTCAGCAAGAGGCCTCTTAGGGGATCTGGACCTGGGCAAGGATCCCTGTAATAAGTGTGTTCACACATATATGTGCATATCCAGGCCCCTGATGTGTACTGACCATACTACCAGTCTGGGGTATGAGAGCAACCTCAGAGGTTCTAAGGAATTTGACTACAAGCTAAGCAGGTAGATGAGCAGAAACTAACCCCATTGCCCAGGGCCCAAAGGGAGGGTGTAGAAAAACATCCATCAGCCAGCAAGAACCACCCAAGGCTGCTCTATAGCAGCAGATCCCAGGTTATAGTTACCATCCCCTCCCTGCTTCTCCCATCCTCAGCACAGCACACTCCCCTCACTGCCTCCTCCTTCTAAGCCATGCTCTTATCCTCACACAGAAGCCATGTGGGGCAGCCACTACCATCAGTCAAAGCTGGCTCACTGCTAGGAAGTTGATAAGGGGCAGAACTGAGGTTCTCAGCTGGATACCCTCTCCTCACAGGCAACAAGGACATAGGACAAAGAGCAGACGATGCTGACGAGACCTGCCTGGCTGAGGCCTGCACAGAACTGCCCCCCACCCCTCGACACACACACACTTAGACTCTGCTCAGAAACCCAGCCCCAATGAGGCCAACTCTCAGAGGCTCCCACACATGGTTCTGTGCACATGTGGGGTCACCATGACTGTGGCTGTCTGTGTCTATGCCATATGGTCCAAGTGAATATATGGGGTGTGACTGGGCAGTCAAGAAAGGGCATGCTCTCTCGGAGGCCTTCCTCCTCACAGGACTGGCTGGTCCTCAGCTAAGCATAGTTGGTGTGGTGGTGGGGGCCACCAAGGAGTCTAAGAATTTGTTACTTAGTCTCTTCCATGAAGTCTAAGATTTTGTTACTTTGTCTCCTATGGCAGTCTGTGAGAAGAGCACCTCCTGGGGGAGGGTGGGGGGTGAAAAGGGTTGCATGGTAGTCCCCACAACCTTCTCTCTCCTTTGGTCTTGCTGCCCTCTCAGTCAGCAACTCTGTCCCTTTCATAACTCAGGCTGAAACCTGTAGAGCTGCTCTTGGTGTCTCTCTTATTCCTAGCCATTTCCAACTGGTTGGCAAATCCTGGAGCCTCTCTCAAGACCAGAACATACCTGGAGTCCTGCCACTTAACATCCCCTATCTGCCTCCTTGGTCCAGGTCCATGCTATGCCACTTATCAGATTTTCACACTGGCCTCCAAATTGTAGGCAGAGGCCTCCCTGTTTCTGTAGTTTCCCCCCTTCAGTTTTATCTTAGCACAAAGAGATCCTGTTACAGTGAAAGCCAGTGACGCCCCTACAAAGCTACCCATGGCCACCAGTGATCTGCTGGAGCCCAGCCCACCTGGATTTCTGTTGTCCTTCAGGGGCTTCCTTGACACCTCCCATACACTAAGGCATTCCTGCCTCGGGTTCTTCAAACCTGTTTCCAGAATATTCCTTCCTTCTAGCTTTTTTTTTTATTTGGGGGGGCGGTGCTGTGGTTTCTTTTTTCTTTTCTTTTCTTTTTTTTTTTAACTAGTCCTAGGGCCTGGGCACTGCCCCCTGAGCTTTGGTGCTCAAGGCTAGCACTCTACCACTTGAGCCACAGCATCCCTTCCAGCTTATTTTGAGTAGTTTAGATAAGAGTCTCACAGACTTTCCTGGCCAGACTGGCTTCAAACAATGATCCTAACATCTTATGCCTCCTGAGTAACTAGGATTGCAGGTGTGAGCCACCAGCACCCAGCTCTTTTCATTATCTTTCTGTTTCTTTCTCTTTCATTCTTTTTCTTTCTTTCACCATGAGCTCACCAGTAGTTTTGTTTGCTTGCTTTGTGCTAGTACTGGGGTGTGAACTCAGGATCTGGATGCTATCCTATAGCTTTTTCATTCAAGGTTAGCACTATACTACTAGAGCTATAGCTCTACTTCTGGCTTTTTGGTAGTTAAATGGAAGTAAGAGTCACATAGACTTTCCTGCCTGGCTGACTTCAAGCCGTGATCCTCAGATCTCAGCCTCCTGAGTAGCTAGTATCACAGGTGTGAGCCACTGATGCCCAGCCTTGTTCACAGTTTTACCTCACCTATAAATAATAGATAATTTTAGTGTTCTCATAAATAATCATAAGCCATATAAAAACTTTTCATAGTACTGGGGATTGAACTCAGAGCCTTGCTAGGTAGGTATTCTACCACCTGAGCCACATCCTTAATATTATTTGCTTAGCTTTTTTTTAGATAGGGTCTTGCATTTATTTGTTTGTTTGATTGATTTTTGGCCAGTCCTGGGCCTTGGACTCAGGGCCTGAGCACCGTCCCTAGCTTCTTTCCGCTCAAGGCTAGCACTCTGCCACCTGAGCCACAGCGCCCCTTCTGGCCGTTTTCCATATATGTGGTGCTGGGGAATCCAACGGAGAGCTTCATGTGTAGAAGGCACTCTTGCCACTAGGCCATATTCCCAGCCCCAGGGTCTTGCATTTATGCCCCACCAGGCCTTGAATGCAATCCTATTTGTACTTCTCATACAACTGGGTTGACAGGCACATGCCACTGTGCTCAGCTTTTATGGGGAGATGTAGTCCATGAACTTTGTGTCAATGCTGGCATCAAACCAGCCCTCTCCCCAATCTCCTCCTCCTGAGTAAGGAATGTCAGACATGAACCACTGTGTCCAGACTAAAAAGACCCTTTTAACAAGGCTTCAATTCATTTTACAAAATCAAAATAAATCTCCAGGCAAAACTAGACTTAAAATTATCTAACTGTAACATTCACAGGATTAAATTTTTTAAATTTTAATACCTGTAAGATATAGTGACCTCTTATTGAAAACTCAACTCAAACATCAAAAAATAAACATTTAACAGGAGGTTCACAAGCTCTAGTAGTGATAAAACAAGAATTACATTTCCAATGAAACTGGCCTCAAACTGGCAAAAATCAAATGCAGCTACAACATCTAACCAGCGAGAGGAGTAAAGGTCTTCTTGCTCTGCTAATGGTATATGATGACATATGTCATATGAGGAATGTATGTATGATGTCACATAAAACTCTGGGAAATGCAGGCACCCCTAATCTCAACAGCCAGCCCCAATACACATTCCACAGAGACAAAAGCACAAAAGAGAAGGGCAGATGTTTTTAAGAATTTGGAGCACTTTGAACCTTATGTACTGAGCAAATGCCAGGTCTAGCAAACAGTGCTAGTCCTAGATTGATTAAAAAAAAAACTACAAAAAATAGTAAAATATTAAAAAAAATAAGAATTTGGAGCAGGGGCTAGGAATATGGCCTAGTGGCAAGAGCACTTGCCTCGTATACATGAAGCCTTGGGTTCGATTCCTCAGCATCACATAGATAGAAGAGGCCAGAAGTGGCGCTGTGGCTCAAGTGGCAGAGTGCTAGCCTTGAGCAAAAAGAAGCCAGGGACAGTGCTCAGGCCCTGAGTTCAAGCTCCAGGACTGGCCAAAAAATAAACAAATAAATAATTTGGAGCAGCCTTCCTACTGTGAGAAGAAGAGGGGGAAAAAAAAAGTTGAAATGTCATTGATGGGGTAGCAGTGGACTCCATCTTGATGAGCCCAGACCACAGAATGCAGTTCAGTCATTGTCAAAAGGGAACAATGAGTTTTCTAAAATGTATCAATGAGACATTTGTAGGAAATTACTTTTGTAACAGGAAAAGCTGCCCAGAACTCAACATGCATGCATATGTGTGTGTGCATTCATGCAAGGTGCATGTGTGTGCTTGTGTGTGAGACCTTAGATGAACATGGAAACAAGGAAGGGGCTAATGAGGGCCTCCTAGGTCTGGGTGAAGACAAAGAGTATGTTTGCCTTACAGAGTTCCATCCATAAATGTCACAACATAGTGAGAAATAGATCTCACTCGGGTCCACTGCTGGAGAACAAGGACGTCCAGATGGGTTTGCCATGAGACCTCTCCATTGCCAGGCATCTGTTCCTCGCCCACACAGCTGTAGGGAGATCCAGGGCTGTGTCCTGCATAGCAGACTGAGCTGTAACAGGAGTTAGGTTCCCTATGGGAACTAAAATAGCACTTCAGGAAATGTTAACGACTTTCCTTTTACTGCCTAAGAAATGGGGCATGGAGTAAAGGCCCAGACCCAGACCCAGGAAGGAAAAAAGACAGTGCTGAAGAAAGATAAGCAGAAACCTTCAGTTCCTTCAGAGCTAGGGACCCTTGAAGCCCATGGACAAAGCAGAGCCAAATGAGGCAGCAGCCAGCAATGGTACTAGAGAGAGAACAGGTATGGACCAGAAAGAAACTCCAGGAGCAGCTGGGGGCAGGGAGGAAGTTAGGTTTGTGTTCTGCATCCAGCCTACAGCTTTACAAAAGCAGGAGAGAAAAAACACACACACAAGAGACTCACCAACTGCACAGAGGTCAGCAAACCGGTCCTCTCCCTCCTCTGCATGAATCAAATCATTGCGGCTCTTCTTGTTGGCCGCCCTCTTCAACACTGCTTTAAACAAACAGTGGGAGAACTGTGAGCTAGAGTCTCAGGCATGTGGGATAATCTACCCCGGGAATCGCCTGCCTTCTTGAGCTCTGTCCTGGCGCTAGAGAGGCTGCCGAGGCAGAGAAGGTGCTAGCTGGCTCCTGCAATCCCCTGGCAGTCCTCCAGCAGAAGGGACAGGAGTTTTGATGGTCTCCTTTCCTAAACAAGGTCAGTGGGAAGGCTAGCAACCAGGGAGATCCAGAGACATTGACCTTGAACAAAGTGAAGGCTATAGAGGGGCAGTGCAGACCTGCACTGCAGATTATGGCCGTGCTGTCAGCAGCTGTTCAGGCCACCTGCAAAAGAGATCACAGCATGCTGCCTCTCAACCCAAAACAGGGGCCCCAGAGGGTTCCAGGAGCCTTCCCATGACCTTTGGAACAATAGCACCCCAAATCCTAGGGCAGAGAGAGCTCAGCTTAAATCTGCAAGTACCTCAACCATCTGGGCTCCCATGATATGAAGAATGCTGTGGACGGTCACCTACCATCCAAAGGGGACTTCTCCTCTGCATTCTTGTCCTCTTCTGCTAGCATGACTTCCTCTGTGAGGGGACAGAGCATCAGGTCAGAGCCAGAACTCACCCCAGGAGGGCCCAGATGAGGGCAAATAGTCTGCAGGTGCCTGCCTGCTCCACTGCACAGGCACACAGCATCTACCCAGAAGACACAGGTGGTTGCTATGCAATGCCCTAGATGCCTTGAGTCCAAACCATGTCCTCACCTGTACACTGAGAGAGTTCACTGCTGAGGGAGCATTGATAAGAGTTCAACTGGCAAGAGCAGAGCCCATGGGGAGGGCGAGTATTAGTCCAGGACTGGGAGAGGGAAATCAGAATCTGGACTTACAGACCTAGAGCCAGGGCTCAGGGCAAGGGTAGGACACCTGGATCCAACCCAAAGAGATCACCTTTTTAATTTTTTTTTCCAGTACTAGGGTTTAAATTCAGGGCCTGGGTGCTATCCCTGAGCTTTTATACTCCACTTCACCCCCCAGACAAGGAGACCAACTTTAGGCTAGACCATGTCAAAATCTTTCATTAAGAACCACATTATAAGCCTAGAACACACCAGTGGCTCACACCTGTAATCCTAGCTACTCAGGTGGCTGGGATCTGAGGATGGTGGTTTGAAGCCAGCCCAGGCAAGAAAGTCTGTAAGACTCTTAACTCTAGAAAAAGCCAGAAGTGGCTCTGTGGTTCAAGTGGTAGAGCACTAGCCTTGAGCACCAAAGCTCAGAGACAGCACCTAGGCCCTGAGTTCAAGTCCCAGAACCAGCACAGAAAATAAAAAGCACATTATAAGCCAGCCTGGGCAGAAAAATACATAAGACTCTTATCTCCAATTAACCATCAAAAAGCCAGTAATGGAGGTGTAGTTCAAGTGGGAAAGTGCCAACCTTAAGTAAAAAAGCCAAGTGACAGTGACCAAGCCCTGAGCAGTACCAACACCAAGAAAAAGAAGAAGAAAGCTAGGCTACAGAGTGAGACCCTATCTCAAAATAAAAAGCATCCCACTCTGCTCAGAGCCATGTGGCTGCCTGGTGCACAGGAGCACTAGTGAGCTGGAGAAGGCCTCCTTGCCACAAAGCTGGTGACCATCTCAGCTCTACCAGATCCAGAGAAGCCCACAGGGTCAACGATAGAAGGCAAGACTGAAGCCCAGTAGTCCACTCCCAGGGCACTTACCAGCCTTAAATATCCATTCCAGATACCCATTCAGCTCTCGCTCAATCTGCTGCTGACGGCGGAGCTTAAGGAAGGCGCGGCGGTTCTCTACCCGCTCTCTCTCCTTGGCAAACTCCCTACACCAAACAGAATCAGTGAGCTCAAAGACAGACCCACAGTGTGCAGTCCCAGAAACAAAGAACACAGCAAGGACAGGAGGTGCAGATCCCAGATCTCCCTCCACACCCACTGGCCTCAGCTCTGCACATCCCTGCAGCCCACACTGCCTGCATCACGCACTGCCATGCCCCTCCTTCTACCCAGCCCTACACATCCCTGCAGCACTGCCATATCCCTCCTTCTGCCAGGTCTCAAGCACAGCTGTGCTCTCCCTGGAGCACCTCATCTCTCTTTCACCTGACTCACTGCTACCCCTCTTTGGGTTGCAGATGAAATGTCCCCTCCTCAAGCTTCCAAGCCTCCCCTGGCTGCCCTACCCACAGACTAGGAGTTTCAATCCATACCCTCTCTCATAGACAAAGCTATTCTCTTTGGAGGACACTCCCCATGGAAGTAGCATACTAGTGATGATCATTCCTTACAGGAGAGGCAAGCACTAAGCACTAGTCCAACATTGGAGCACACAAGCCTTGGCCCAGGGCTATCCTCCTTGTTTCTGCTCCTTTCCAGGTCAATGTAGCATCTATCTCTTGGAGCCACCTGGCCCAGATGGTCCCAGCCTACCCCATAGCCCTATGCCTAAGCAATGGTCTTCAGTGCAAACAGAATGGATATTGAACAAGGGACCTGATGCTCAAGTGGAGGTATAGAGGCAGGTCAGGCTTGATGCCCTCTACCTCCTTTAAAGCATAGCTCATTCCGTTTTGCAAGGGAAGGAGGCCCAAATACCAGCCCCACAGCAGGACAAGAGGAGGCAACTTGCCCAAAGGCAAGCCAGCCTGCTACATCTCAATTCCAGTGAGGGCTCTGGAAGCATCTTCCTTAAGAGGGACTCCCCTCCCGGTACGCTTCCTTACCTTTTCCTGGAGCTTCTCAGTGTGGAGATGAACTAGGACGACAGGGCAGTGTGAAACTTGGGGTGAAGTGCTAAGAGTGAGGGCTGTGCTCAGGGGCTGTAGTGAGGCTCTCTGTGCTCAGGAGGCTGCCCAGTCACCCCAGCACAGAAAAAGCCCCGGTGGGATGCTAAAGAAGCTCACCACAGAAGCAAGGCAAAGGGCAAGGGCAAGAAGAGGGAAGCCAGGGAGTGGTCAAGGAATAGGTCAGGACAGGGCACAAAGGAAAGGCTAGCAAAACCAGGACAATGGGAATAAGGCACAGAGGGTATCCCATGCTATGTGCCCACTTCTAACTTCACTGCTACTATCTCTCAGCCTGAGGACAGGAAGGATACCCACAACACCCCCAAGATAACCCTGGGAACACACAGGTAGCCCATGAGTCTATGAAGACCTGAGAGTAGAGGGGACAGTCCCATGTGACTTACCCTGAGAGCACACCCAGAACCAGGTTGAGCATGAAAAAGGAGCCGATGATGATGAGAGGAATAAAGTACAGCCAGTTCCAGGTGTTGCCAGCAGCATCATTGGTCTGGAAGCAAAGAAAAGGGGATGAGGAAGGACAAATATACAACCCTAGTCACAGAAGTGTCTCTGGCCCCTAGCAGGCCTCCTCAGAAAAGAACAGCTTTTTCAAGGTGTTGGTGGTTCATGCCTGTAATCTCAGAAGGCTGAGACCTGAGGATTGCGGTTCAAAGCCAGCCCAGGCAAGAAAGACTGTGAGACTCCTATCTCCAATTAACTACCAGAAAACCAGAAGTGGTGCTGTAGCTCAAGTGGTACAGCACTAGCCTTGAGCTGAAGAGCTCAGGGATAGTGCCCAGGCCCAGAGTTCAAGCCCCACAATTGACAAAAAAAAAAAAACTGGAGGCAGGGCTCAAGTGGTAGAACACCAACTGCAAACAGAAAAAGCCAAATGAGAGGGCTGGGGGTTCAAGCCCCAGAATCAGCATCAAACAAAGAAAAAAATAGAAAAAGAAATAAAAAGTTCCACTTCTAAGAAGGTGAAATAAGACACATAAACATCCATACTCCTCCCACTTAAGTTACATATATAAAGCACAGGAAGACCTGGGAGCTCAGAATCTAAGATGAGTACCCAGGTTTTCTCTTTGCCTGGTATATCCCAGATTTGGAACTGAAGAAACTCAAACCTTGGAAGCAAAAAAAAAAAAAAAAAGCATTAACAAAAGCCAGCTTTCCCTGACCAGAGGAACAAGAGGTGATAGCTTGGCAAGACAGAAAACTTTTAGACTGAAATTTTAGTATAGTTGAACTGCTCCAGGCAAATATCAAAGAAACCTCTGGTGACACCTCCTCCTCAAGCTAACTGTCAAAGACAGCCAAGTAAGGAGGCAATTTTACAGGAAATTAGAAAATAAACTGAACTAAATTAAAATGAGAATAAAATATATTAAATTTGTAGGACACAGCCAAAACAGTGCCAAGAGAGAATTTTATATTTATAATATATATCATAAAGAAATAAAATCTCAAATCATCTGAGCTTATATTTCAAACAGACATAATTTTTTTTTGTTCAAAACAACATAGAAGTGGGTACCAGTGGTTCACACTTGTAATCTTAGCTACTCAGGAGGCTGCAATATGAAGATTCCAGTTCAGGGGCTGGGAATATGGCCTAGAGGTAAAGTGCTCATCTCATATACATGAAGCCCTGGGTTGGATTCCTCAGCACCACATATATAGAAGAAAAAAAAGCCAGAAGTAGTGCTGTTGCTCAAGTGGTAGAGTGCTAGCCTTGAGCAAAGAAGAAGAAGAGGAGGAGGAGGAGGAGGAGGAGGAGGAGGAGGAGGAGGAGGAGGAGGAGGAGGAGGAGGAGGAGGAGGAGGAAGGGGGGAGAGGGGGAGGGGAGGGGGAGGGGAGGAGGGGGGAGGAGGAGGACAGGGACAGTGCTCAGGCCCTGAGTTCAAGCCCCAGGACTGCCAAAAAACAACAACAACAACAAAGATTCCAGTTCAAAGTCAACCTGGGCAGGAAAGTCCATGAGACTCTCATCTCCAATTAACCACCCAAAAGGCAGAAGTGGAGCCATGGCTCAAGTGGTAGAGCACTAGCTTTGAGTAAAAAAGCTCAGAAATAGTGCCCAGGTCCTGCAATTAAGCCTCCAAACCAGTGCGCGCGCGCACACACACAGTAGCAGCAGCACAAACTCAAATGAAGCCATAAGAATTTTTTTTTCTTGCCAGTCCTGGTGCTTGGACTCAGGGTCTGAGCACTGTCCCTGGCTTCTTTTTGCTCAAGGCTAGCACTCTGCCACTTGAGCCACAGCGCCACTTCTGGCCATTTTCTGTATATGTGGTGCTGGGGAACTGAACCCAGGGCTTCATGTATACAAGGCAAGCACTCTTGCCACTAGGCCATATCCCCAGCCCCAGAAATTTTTAAAAAGAAAGAACACTCATGGGGGGAAAGGGAAAGGGGGAGGGGGGAGGGGGGAAGGGGGCAATGAGGGAAGAGGTAACAAACAGTACAAGAAATGTATCCAATGCTTAAAGTATGAAACTGTAATCGCTCTGTATATCAGTTTGACAATAAAAAGAAAGAAGAGCAGAAATAACAAAATTGAAAACAGGAATATATAAAAGCAAAAAATATTGAAGGTGTAATTCAAGTGGTACAGCACCTGCATAGCAAACACAATGACCTATGTTGAAATCTCAGTACTGCCAAAAAGAAAAACTATATATATAATTGATGAAAAGAAAAACAGAAAAATTAAACTTCATCAAAACAAAAACCTTCTGTACTCCAAGCAACATCATCAAGAATGAATAGATAACCTCAAAATGGGAGAAGATATTCTAAAAAAACCACATATCTGATAAAGGGCCATTATTCAGAATATACAAATAACTCATCTAGGCTAACAATAGAAATATTGAAAATTGAACAGTCCATAAATATATATTGACAAATAGTATATAAATGGTGAGCAAGCACATAAAAGATCATCATTAAGGTATTAAAGAAATACAAATCAGAGCCAAAATTAGGTAATACTTCACATTCACTAGCTTGGTTAAAATTAAAAAGAGAGGCAATAACAAGTGCTGTATTAGAGAAACAAATGTTGTGTAGAGAAAACCTAAACTTGGGCTGGGAATATGGCCCAGTGTCAAGAGTGCTTGCCTTGTATACATGAAGCTCTGGGTTTGATTCCCCAGCACCACATATATAGGAAATGGCCAGAAGAGGCGCTGTGGCTCAAGTGGCAGAGTGCTAGCCTTGAGCAAAAAGAAGCCAGGGCCATGCTCAGGCCCTGAGTCCAAGGCCAGGACTGGCAAAAAAGAAAACCTAAACTTGTGCATTGCTAATAGGAATATTAAAATGGTTCAGCCACTGTGGAAAAGCTTGGTGGCATCCCCACCTTTGGGCCCCTAAAAAGAAAAAAATAAGGGGCTGGGAATATGGCCTAGTGGCAAGAGTGCTTGCCTCGTATACATGAAGCCCTGGGTTCAATTCCCCAGCACCACATATACAGAAAATGGCCAGAAGTGGCGCTGTGGCTCAAGTGGCAGAGTGCTAGCCTTGAACAAAAAGAAGCCAGGGACAGTGCTCAGGCCCTGAGTCCAAGGCCCAGGACTGGCAAAAAAAAAAAAAGTTTCCAATTCCTGGAATCCATTACAGTAAATAATATTTTAAATGTTCAGCGGAGAAATGCCTC
Organism: Perognathus longimembris pacificus; assembly: GCF_023159225.1. Taxonomy (NCBI): domain Eukaryota; kingdom Metazoa; phylum Chordata; class Mammalia; order Rodentia; family Heteromyidae; genus Perognathus; species Perognathus longimembris. The sequence continues at coordinate 162,916,221 of NC_063161.1, read as the reverse complement.
TTGGTCCCTCCTCTAAGGGTAACCTTTAGTCTGACTGCTTGTGTGTGAATGCCTAGAGTTCTGTAGAGGTCAGCATGTCCAGTTGTATTTTAGCTCTAGCTTCCACATGTGAGAGAAAACATGCATTGTTTGTCTCTCTGAGATTAGTGTATTTCACTTAACATGATTTGTTCTGGATCCATCCATTTCCCTGAAAATAGCATATTATTCTTTCTAATGGATGAGTAAAATTCCATTGTGTATCTGTACCACATTTTTTGACCCAGGGCATCTTGTGAATAGTACAGCAATGAACATGGATGTGCAAGTATCTTTACCATATCCTAACTTGTAATGCTCTGGGTACATGCCCCAAAATTACATCCCAATTCATTTTATAAAGACAGTATTACTTTAATACAAAAATGGACACTGGGACAATGTCTACTTTAATATACTTAAGTTTAAAAAGAGAGACAGAGAGAGAGGGAAACCATGTGTAAGGTGTATAGGATGCACAGAAACTTTAACCCTAAAGTGGTACACATAATTTCCAGTAATAGCACACAGGCCAGAACTTATTATGCACCTTGACTTTCAAAAAACAGGGACAAGAATGTGTTCCTGGATGGAATCTATTCCCAAAATAATTCTAAACCACACAAAAAAATTGTAATAGACAAAGGCAGTGGAAAAAAAGAGACTAAGAGGAAATTTACAGATTCAAATTCTTCATGAATACAGATATAAAATCCTTAATAAAAACATTAACATATGGAATTCAGCAGTATGTAAAAATAACTCTATACCATGCCATGTGTGTAGAATTTATTCTCTGTGTGTAAACTTAACCTAATATTCAAAAATAAATTACAGGGTTCTCACCTGACACCGCCAATACGGTGTTCAGGTGTTTCATGGGGGTCAGCAGGGTGGCCTATGTTTCCTTTGGACCTTATGCTGGAAAGCTGGTGGTGACTGTAGATATTATTGGTCAGTACAGTACAGAGTGGATAAAGACAGGTCATGCCTTTCTAGTGCATGTAGCTCACTGACTTTATCCTCATGTTCCCACAATTGCCTATCAGAGGTACATGTGAAAAGCCTGGGAGAAAGTAGATATCAATACAAAATGGGCAACTACAAGGTAGGCCAAGAAGATTGAAGCCAGAGAAAGGAAATCCATACAGATTTTGATCACTACAAAGTCATGAAGGCAAAGAAAATGGGGAACCACTTCACCAAGAATTGTTTTCAAGCCAGGCACTGGTGGCTCACACCTGTAATCCTAGCTATTCAGGAGGCTGAGATCTAAGGATCCAGCCAGGCAGGAAAGTCTGTGAGACTCTTATCTCCAATTAACCACCAGAAAACCAGAAGTGGCACCGTGGCTCAAGTGGTAGAGGGCTAGCCTTGAGCTGAAGAGCTCAGGGACAGCGCCCAGGCCCAGAGTTGAAGACCCATGACCAAAAAAAAAAAAGAATTGTTTTCATTTCCTTTTGTCTTGTTTGTGGGTTTATCTGTCTTTGGAGGGTAAAGGAGGAACAGAAATGGAGGGACAAAAGGTGAACAAATGCAGCAGTGGTACTCACTAGACCCTATGCTGAAAATGACCTATATAATTTGTGGGTGGTGATGTGAGGGAAAAAGTGGGAGAGCGCAAGGGAAGGGGTGACACTCTCCAAAAAGAAATGCACCCCTTATCTGACTTATTGTAACTGTGACCCCTCTGTACATCACCTTTACAATAACAATAAATAAATTAGGGGGAAATAAGAATGAAGTTAAGAAATTTCAGAAAGCCTCCTTCTTGAAAGCTTGTCCCAAAAAAGCACCTGTTGTCAAGGCTGCCATTGCAGTTGTGGTTGCTGCAACAGCAGTTGCTAAAGATAAAAGTCCAGCCAAAGAGAGCTGATGATGGGGGCCAAGAAGCCTCCAGCCCAGGGGGGCTGCTGCCCAAAGAGCCACAGGCCAGCAAGCAGCACAGCCTCCAGAAGCTCAGAGAGTCTGAAAACCCCAGCCCAGAAAGCATCTGCTCCTAAAGCATCTGGCAAGAAAGCTTAAGTGGCTGTTAATAAAAAAAAAAAAAAAAAAAAAAAAAAAACGAAGGAACAAAGTTGCAGCACAATTTGTCATCGCTACAATATGGAACCAACCCAGATGTCCCTCAGTAGATGAGTGGATCAAGAAAATGTGGTACATACACACAATGAAATTGTATGCCTCTATCACAAAGAATGACATTGCCACAGTCGTAAGGAAATGGAAGGACTTGGAAAAAAATCATACTAAGTGAAGTGAGCCAGACACAAAGAAATAGAGACTCTGTGGTTTCTCTCATTAGGAATAATTAGTACATGTCTAAGATAATCCTAGCAGAAGATCACAATATCCCAATAGCTAGGTCCATAAGAACACATAAGATGATGCTAAGCGAAATTAACTCCAAGTTATAGAAACAAGTGGTTAATCATTGTTGTTGTTATTTTCAACATACCATACTGCCAGGCTAGATTTACCTCCCCTGGTGTGGGGATGCTAAGCTTACTCCCTTATCAGTGCTCCCCTTTTCACCCTCTCCCCTGGGCACCCGACCAGCGGGCAGCCAAGGTGGAGCAAAGGGACACGGGCTAGCCTAAGGTGCATGTGGCCGAATGAGATCCCCTTTTCCTCCCTCCTTACCCATCAAGGAAGCCAGGCGCAGATGGATCTTGGAGACGCTTCGGAGAGCAATCCAATTTAATCGGGAGGGGCTTACAGTAATATAGTAGTGATGACGAGGATTGAGCATGAGCTGGCGATAGGCTGGCGAGCTTGTCCATCCAAGAGCAGCTCCCAAGGACCTCCCTCATGGGCTAACGTCACTTCCCATAGTACCGCCCTCTGGGCAAAGCCAAGGAAGCACACGTGCTTGCTGGCACAAGGTGGGGGATGGTCTCAAAGCTTCCCCTTCTGGTTCTGGACTCAGAAGGAGATAGGTGTGGCTCACTTCCACACTGCCCCAGGGCTGGGGGAAGGGCGGCGTCTCAGGAGCGCTCTCCTCTCCCTTCCCCCCCTTAAGGCCAAGATGAATCCCCAACACCATACGAAATTATGTCCTTTTTCTTTTGTCTGTCTGTCTTTCTTTCTTTTTTTTTTTCCAGTCCTGAGGCTTGAACTCAGGGCCTGAGCACTGTCCCTGGCTTCTTTTTGCTCAAGACTAGCACTCAATCACTTGAGCCACAGCGCCACTTCTGGCTGTTTCTGTTTATGTGGTGCTGATGAATTGAACCCAGGGCTTCATGCATGCAAGGCAAGCACTCTACCCCTAAGCCATATTCCCAGCCCTCTTTTGTCTTCCTTTCCTGTGGCTTTACCCCTGATATCACTGTAACTGATTTTGGTATCCTGGATATTGTATATACGTGTATTGAAACTAGGGAAGGGAAAGGGAATAGCAAAATCAAGAGACAAAGGATAAAAAGACAAACCAATGCAACAGCAATGCTTAGAAAATGATATGGTATAAACCAACTGTACAACTCATGGGAGGGAGGGAAATGGGGAGGGGGAAGGCGGGGGGAAAATGAGGGAGGAGGTAACAAGTTGGATAAGAAATGTACACATTGCCTTACGTATGTAACTGTAACCCTCTGTACATCACTTTGGCAATAAAGAAATTAATTTTTTATGAGGCAAGCACTCTTGCCACTAGGCCATATCCCCAGCCCCGAAATTAATTTTTTAAAAGGAACAAAGGGGAGCCAGGAACATGGCCTAGTGGCAAGAGTGCTTGCCTCGTATACATGAAGCCCTGGGTTTGATTCCCCCGCACCACATAAATAAAAAACGGACAGAAGTGGTGCTGTGGTTCAAGTGGCAGAGTGCTAGCCTTGATCAAAGGGAAGCCAAGGACAATGCTCAGGCCCTGAGTCCAAGGCCCAGGACTGGCAAAAAAAAAAAAAAAAAGGAACAAAGGTTCTTTTTGACATGTTGAAAATAAATAAATGAATAAATAAGAGAGCTTAAGGAGGGGAATGAGACTAGAGGGGCAAATATGATCAAGGTATATTACAGGCATGTATAGGAATATCACAGTAAGACCCCTCACCTTGTACAATTAATATGCAACAGTATATTTTTGAAAGAAGAAAAATTAATCATAATTCACCATATTAACTAAAGAAAAACAATCACATGATCAAATCAGTGCAAAAAAGAAAAAAGAAAGAAAAAAACCAAAACACCCTGCAATGCTACCTGTCAGGATGGTGAGCATGAAACCCAATGGAGCTGTCAGACCTAACCAGAATGCAGCAAGACTGGATTGATCTCACACTGCTAGCAGGAATATGAGCATGAACACTCTTCTGGGAAAGTTTCAGTTTCTTAACTAAACGTAAATATGCAAGCCAAAACGTGCACTCTTGAGCATTTATCAGAGAGAAAGGAAAACCTGTGTTTTCATTAAAAAAAAAATGCATGCATAAATGTGTACAGCAATGATGCGCAAGATCACCCCAAAGTAGAAACAACCTAGATACTGTTCCACAGATGAATGGTTAAAAACACTGTGGTAGTCCATGCCGTGGAGCCCTGGAAACTGGCACATGGTGATCTGGACTGAGCTTGGGAAAATCAGGCTGGAGGGAGACGGCCAACACCAAAACATTACATACATTCTGGTCTTCTCAGCATGACATTTTTGAAATGGATGGTGAAATAACAGACAAGTGGTAGAGATGGAGGAGAAGAGACGGGCATGATTACATCACAGTGCAAAGCACCCTCCAACTGACAGAGGGTTCTGAACCCTAACTGGATTGGTACCAACATCCTGTTGATGGAGGCTGTAGTTCTGCAGCTGTTGCTAGAGAGATCTATCTATCACATCTTGGGGCTTCATGTGAATATACAACTGTCTCAAAAAACTTAGAAAGTTCAGTTTACCACACACATAGCTGGTCCTGCAATTCTGACTACATGAGAGAAGATCATAGTGGGAGGCCAGCCTGGACCTAACGGTTATGAGAGCCTATCTCAGCCATTAGACCGGCATGGTGACCTATACCTGTCATGCACACCACGGGGGAAGCACAGGGGCCAAGTGAAGTGGTGCACAACCCTTTCTCCAACAACCAAGGAAAACATAAATAGGAGGATGGCAGTCCAACCTACTCAGAACATAAAGTAAGACTTTATCTTGAAAATAACCAATACAAAAGGAACTGGGAGAGAAGATCAAGTGGTAGAGCTCCTGCTTAGCAAGTGCAAGGCCCTGAGTTCAAAGCCCAATATAGAAAGTGGTCTTCCCACCTTGTATCTGAATGTTTGTTCTGTGGAAGAAACAGACATGTGGTTTCTGTCCCGGAGTCTGCACACCAGGCAGCTCAAGCTTCTCCTTCTCAGGCATCCATCCCTGGAGGTCTACAGGCCTGAGCCCCTGAGAGACCTGCTAGAGTTTGTGGCCCATACCCTGGAGACGCTGGTCCTGGATCTCTGTAACCTGACTAATGCGCAGCTATATGCCATCCTGCCAGCCCTGAGCCAGTGCTCCCAGCTCCACTTCCTCAGTTTCTATGGCCCATCTCCTTGGCCACCCTTCAAGAGCTCCTGAGCCACAGGGCCAGGATGGTCCATTTGAGATGAGGCCTCTATTCTGCTCCTCTATAGAGCTACAGAGACCAAGAGGATGGTGAGCCAGGGGATATTGACCTTGAGCGATTCCCAGAAGTTCTGGCTAAGGTGGCACAGGCATTGAGAGAAATGATGCCAACCCACAAGGTCCAAATTGGTACCAAATATTGTCCTGAAAGGAGGAAGTACTGATTCTATCTTGCCTGGAGCGTGGTGGTTCCTGGGTGACCACAGAGGAGAACTTAATTGGCCTTTCTGATCTGCCTGTGTAGTCAGCCATCTCTCTCCTAAAATCCCTTCTCTGCATCAGAAATGAAAGCCAGGACAGAAGTGTGCTCCCCAGGACACACTGCAAATTCAGCTATTTCATTCAATCTTAGCTCTGGAACTGCAGGAGAGTTTGAGCTCATTTGGGGGTACATGTGTCCTGTGCACACTCCATCAGAAATCTGGAGTGAATCAAGCCTGGAAAGAACTGGAATACGATCTTGTTTCTCTGAATGTTTGTAAGAAAACCTCTAAGTGGTGGGATAATAGATTCCTATGTGTAATTTACTGTATCTATCAAACAAAAATAAAATGGAAAAGAAAAAAGAAAAAGAAAGTTGTCTTCCCTTCATGTCACATCCCCTGTAGCCACAGCCTGTTGCTCTGCTCCCCGTGAAAGGGCAATCTACACTAGCACTCTCATTTCCTTGTCCCTTGCCCACTAGCCTATAGTCTCAGGGTATAATACCACTACTGAGACTGTTCTTGTCAAAAATAAGGATGGAACTCAGTAGAACACTTGTCTAGCATGTGCAGGACCCTGGGTTTGATCCTCAAAAATCACACACACAAAAAAAGAAAGAAACATCCTTGTCAAGTTTACCTACAACCTTCATCTTGTCACATGCAATTGTCAGAGTTTTCTTTTTTTTTCTTTTTTTTTCTTTTTTTTTTTTTTTTTTTTTGCCAGTCCTGGGCTGGACTCAGGGCCTGAGCACTGTCCCTGACTTCTCAAGGCTCAAGGCTAGCACTCTGCCACTTGAACCACAGCGCCACTTCTGGCCATTTTCTAAATATGTGGTGCTGGGGAATTGAACCCAGGGCTTCAAGTATACAAGGCAAGCACTCTTGCCACTAAGCCATATTCCCAGCCCGTCAGAGTTTTCTTTCCATCTTTTTTTTTTATCTCTTTCCTACAGCTGGCCCAGTGAAGGTCTTCTGAAACTGCTGACTTTCTTTCCAGCTGACCTCTGAATGTGGAATTCTCTCAGGATGAGTCTTTGGGCTTGTCTTCTTTGTTACACTCACTACTGGGTGGTCTCATACTGTCCTACAAGTCTGAACACCACTCATGTGCCAATAACTCCAAATATACAACCTTAGCCTCTGTCCCTGCTAAGATATCTCCCACATGTACAACATTTCCACTTTAGCGGAAATAGCTAGCAACTGTATGGAGCTGAAAACACTGAATCCTTGAGTTCCCATCACTACCTTTCACTAAACCAGTCAGGCAAACACCTTGCTCCCAATTCTCCCCTTCTCAGCAAAAAAGCCCTTCTTTCCCAAATAACTCAAGTCATATCACCTCTTATTCCTTTACACTGAGTATCTAATCTATGAGCAAGTCCTCTTCATGTAAACATCACAATGCAGTCCTCACATCTGTGAATACTCTTCTTGAGATCTACATATGGCTAATGCAATGAACACCAGCCCCACATTATGTTGTCATCAGTGTCCTTTGCTTCCTGCTGTTCCTCTGAGCATGATGGCGCAGTGCCCTACCCAGGCCCCGGATGAAAATTTAGGCAAGTCCCAGTCTTTCCTAATAACTTCTAGGCAATAAGAAGTTCTACAATCACAAGTTGAAAACACATCATGATTCAGTAATCAAAAGTTCCCAGTTCCCACTAAAAATAATCTGTTTGATATGCTTTCTGCCATGAGCTGTTCTGAGCTGAATGCCATGGCTGGCTCCTTCAGTGTAAAGAGAAGGCACGGCTTCTCCTTGCTCTTCCATGCCCAGCATTGTTCCTCCTTCTCCAGCTTGCTGATTAGGGTGCTGACCTCAATGCTGTCAAAGCAAAGGGTGGGGGGACACAAAGAATGGACACACTTGTCCTGTGGTTTCCAGCTCTCTAGTCCACCAGAAAGTCTTCTGATTCATTCCTTACAGGGCATTTCTGTGATCTCTTCTGGTTCCTCTTCTGACTGTCCTTGCTTTCCAAAGCACAGGCAAGTTCTTTCTCCTCTGGCTGAAGAGCCCCACTATCTCTACTGACTGCTATCAGTCCACTCCATTGAGACACCATCATTCTGTCCTGGCTACAAACTCTCCTCTGATGACAGCTTGTCTGAGAAAACTGCACATGCCCTCCCCTGCTCTTCACCTGTGATGCAGATTAACAGCTTCTTTCCATGTAGAACCCAAGCCCCTTTTTCTGTCACTGGTTTGGAGGTAGAGCAAGCACTCTCCTGAGAATCATTTCCAAAGTCCTGTCCCATCTCTAGCAGCCTGAGTGCCCTTACTGTGGGGGTGCCTGTTGCCACCACTGACCCAAGTTTAAAGCACATCCTGTAGGTGTACATGTCTGGTTCCCAGGTATTACCAGGCCTTTCTCTCTCAGCACCCTCTAACTCCCCACTCCCCACTTCCCACCCACTTCATGGTCCTGGAGGACTGAATTCTGCCTGCTCATCGCTGTACAAACTATCTGGTGGTTTATACTGAAGTATGTGGCCCTCTCCCACCAGGTCTGTTGCCCCAAGGTCTGGGTCCTGCCATCCCCTCCTTGGGCACAGTCAGATAGGGGCATTTGTGTCACCTACAACCACTGGCTAAATCCCTGAAAAGTCCTGGTCATAAAGACCTTTGCCTGGGTGGCTGACAGGAATGTGGCCAGTTTGGATCTTTTCTGTCCCTTTGTGGAAGATGTTCATTGACTGGCTACAGGGAGAGAACAGCAAAACTCCTCATCACTGTCATTGCCCCTGTTCCCCATTCCCTCCATCGGTATGTCATCAGACATGACTCTCACCCAGGGAGAAATCAATTTCAATGGACCCTGGGCCAACTTTTGATGAACAATTCCTCTGACAACTTCTGAGGAGATGAAAAGACCAGCCCTACAGGCATTTACCAAGCACTGCCGAGTGCTTACCTCAGAGGTCATCTCCATAGGGAGATCTACTCCATACAGAGGCCCAGAAGGCCCAATTTCCCCTTTCCTCCTGGCTAACAACATGTGTGTACACAACTGCCAGCGGCTGTGGAGGGAAGTAGACTTCCGGGCAATTGGCCCACCCTCAGTGCACAAGAGATACCCTCCAAGTGGCCATGAGTACCCTGTGCTTTTGCCTTCCCCCTCCAAACAGCACCCCCAGCAGCAAACATCTTCCTGCTATCCTTCAAAAATAGTCAGCAGCCAGAGCTTCTCAGATTCCTGTTCACCTCATTCTCTACTCTCCCAAGTCCTCAAGGCAGTCATCAAATGGTTCTCATGCCCTGGTGGCTTACAAACCTCTTACAGGTGGGATGAGAGGTAATAGGAGTGTCTTCCTACAAAGAAGACATTGAGATTTGCTAAGAAGTTAGGGGCAGAATCATTAAGAATTCCCAGTAGGAAACAACCCAGATGCCCCACTACAGATGAATGGATGCAAAAAATGTGGTACCTGTACATAATGGAATACTACATAGCAATTAGAAATGATAAAATAATGGCATTCGCAGGGAAATGGTCAGATCTTGAACAAATAATGTTGACCGAGACAAGCCTAGAGCACAGAGAACAAAGGCACTGATATGTGGTCATTGGGGGGTGGGGGAGAACAGTAGAGATCATGTCTGTAAAATAACAAACCTCGGGCTGGGAATATGGCCTAGTGGCAAGAGTGCTTGCCTCATATACATGAAGCCCTGGGTTCGATTCCCCAGCACCATATATGTAGAAAATGGCCAGAAGTGGCGCTGGGGCTCAAGTGGCAGAGTGCTTTTTTCCTTGAGCAAAAAGAAGCCAGGGACAGTGCTCAGGCCCTGAGTCCAAGGCCCAGGACTGGCAAAAAATAATAATAAAATAAAAAATAACAAACTTCTTTTCAAATGGTATTTCCACATGTTTTCGTTATGTCTTTATATTATGTTTCTAAAACTAAACAATTACTACATATAAAAAGGTCTAAGATAGACCTATCAGAGGATCACAAGAGCTCAACAGCTACGTACATATGATTATATAAGATGAGGCTAAGCAAAATGAACTCCAAGAGATGGAAACAGGAGGATTTGATTGTTGTCGTTACATTTAATGTACTAGGTGAATTTCCTGTGGCATACCCCCTGTGGTCACTGTATATGATTTTGGTACACTGGATATTGTATATTTGCTTATCTGAACTAGGGAAGAGAAAGAAAAATGAGGGAGGGTCTAACAAATATGACAAGATATGTACTCACTACCTTATTATGTAACTGTACCCCCTCTGTACACCACCTTGTCAATAAAATTTAATTTAAAAAAAAAAAGAATTCCCAGTAGAATGAAAAAGAGTGAGATGGGTTGTCAAGTCCCTCAGTAGCCATAATATCCTTGACTTCACCATGGCCAACCAACCCAGACAGCCATAAACTAATGAGATGGCATGGGGAAACTGGAGTGGAAATAGTATCGGACAAAATGCAAAGGGAACAAATGTACAAAGCATAGGCTCCCACCCCAGAAATAAGCATGATTCCTGTGATTCAGGAATTTTCCTGGGCCTCAGTCCAGTGCAGCTCTACTCACCAGGAAGCCTGGGCAGGAGAGACCCCTCACCTGAGGGTCTAGAGCAAGACTTTGAGTTGGTGACTGACTTTAGGACTCTAATGGAGTTTCTGGATACCAGGGCCCATATTTCATTCAAAGGAAAGGAAAGGAGCCAAGGCTCAAGGACAGACTATTAGCTAGAACTGACTCAATGGGATCCCCAGAGGCACTATTCCAGAAAAAATGAGTCCACCCCCAAACCCAGGGCCAAATGCAACTCACATTGTAGAGGATATCTGTCCAACCCTCCATGGTGATGCACTGAAACACTGTCAAGATGGCAAACAGGATGTTGTCAAAGTTGGTGATACCAAAGTTGGGTCCTTCCCAGTACTCCCGGCACTCCGTGTCCCCCTCACACAGCCGGGCTGGAGCCTCCTTGCCACAGGGGAAGTCACCCACAGGGTCTGCATCTGTGAGAAGGAGAATGATGTGGATCTGAGCTCAGACCAAGCTCTCTGACCCCCACTGGGAGTCCTGAGCTCTGACAAACTCACTTCACAGGGACAGGAGTCGAGTACTTCAAAAACCTTCCATCAGTGCCATCTGTACCTGTACCAACTTTTTGTTTGTTTTTTGTTTTTGCCAGTCCTGGGGCTTGGACTCAGAGCCTGAGCACTGTCCCTGGCTTCTTTTTTCTCAAAGCTAACACTCTACCACTTGAGCCACAGTGCCATTTCTGGCTTTTTTTTTTTTTTTTCTGTGTATGTGGTGCTGAGGAATCCAACCCAGGGCTTCAGGTATGCAAGGCTAGCTAGCACTCTACCGCTAAGCCATATTCCCAGCTCCCTGCACCAAGTTTTGACTCCTACCTACAAATACCTCTACCTGAACTCAGAATCTACCCTCACAGGAAAACCTGGTCAGCATTTCCCTGTTTCCTGAAGCCCGCCCATCAGGTACTCAAACATGCTCCATAGTTCTTTATATTGAAATCAAAGCAAAAAAAAAAAAAGAAAAATCCTGCCTTTCAATTGTTTCTACCACTACCACCCTGATTTCTCCTTTCTCTACAGCCAAACTACAAGACTGAGAAATACTAAAGTTAATACTCACAAAGTTTATTTCTCCCTCTCCAAATATCTTGGTAAAGAAGCCATCACATAAGTCTAATTATAGAAAATTGAGTCCTTTCTGTTGACAGCTTGGTTTGTTTCCTTTAGGGGAAATGGGCAGCACTGGCGTTTGAACTCATGGCTGTGACTTGCCTGGGAGGCATTCTACCACTTGAGTCACACCCTCAGCGCTATCCTCGTTTCTAATTCTTTTTTTTTGTCAGCGGTGGGGCTTGAACTCAGGGCCTGGGCGCTTGTCCCTGAGCTCTTCAGCTCAAGGCTAGCTCTACCACTTGAGCCATAGGACCATTTCTGGTTTTCTGGTAGTTAACTGGAGATAAGAGTCTCATGGACATTCCTGCCTGGGCTGGCTTTGAACCTCGATCCTCAGATCTCAGCCTCCTGAGTAGCTAGGATTACAAGTGTGAACCACTGGTGCCTGGCTCCTTTCTAATTCTTGACAGAACTTTTCTTCTTTTTCTTGTCTCATGGCACTGGTCATAACTGTATAGATTAGAGGTGACTATTTTTGCCCTTGTTTTGCTTGTAACATTAACAAAAACTTCTTAACTTATAATGAAGTTTGGGGGCTGGGAATGTGGCTTAGCAGTAGAGCGCTTGCCTAGCATGCCTGAAGCCTTGGGTTCGATTCCTCAGCACCACATACACAGAAAACACCTGAAGTGGCACGCTGTGGCTCAAGTGGTAGAGTGCTATCCTTGAGGAAAAGAGGGAAAAAAAAACACAAAGCAAATAATAAAGCTTGATGTTTGCAATAAATTTTAAGGAATTTGAGAAAAATTATCTTCTAATTCCAATTTGATAAAAGTTTTTATTGAAATTGTGAATAATCTAAATTTTAGTAAAAGCTTTTCCCATATCTAAAAAATGGTAATATGGGTTTTCTCCTTTAATATAATTATACCTCAAACCCCAGACTCTCTCCTACATTCACATACAAGATTCAGAAAATCCTCTAGCTTTATCTACAACATACATCCTGGATAGCCCAACTACCTCTAGCAGCTCCTCATCTCTGGCCACTATCACCACCCAAGATCTCCCCAGTCAATCCTGCCTCTGCCCCAGCCTCTGCCTCCCCACAGCAGTCAGAAAGACAGAAAATGGTGAGCTATGCTCGAAGCCCTCCTCCCACCTGCCCCCATCTCTACTTCTCTCAGAAGGACTGGAAGATAGCGCACTGTGTCCAGTGCTTCCCCCACACACATTGTCTCTACTTCTCTAAGAAGATCTAAGCTCTAACCACAGCCATAAAAGCTACCTAATTTCCCTCTGTTCTCACTGTGGTTCATCCATTGCTGGGACATAAGCTCTACCTCACTGATATGGAAACTAAAAGGCCCCACTAGCACCTGGGACAATTTCCATCTCCCCGTGAATGAATGCATGAACCTCACCTGAGCCCGAGGGTTGGTGCTGGGTCTCACCTGTGCTGTTGGGGAAACAGGCCTTGTGGAATTTGCCCATGTAGAACTCAAGGCCAATGATGGCAAACATGAGGATGGCAAAGAAGAGCAGCAGCCCAATCTGCAACAGCGGAACCATGGCCTTCATGATGGACTTGAGCACAACCTGCAAACCTGGAGCCAAAGCAAGCAGCACAGGGTGGGTCAAAGAGTAAAGCAGGAAGTAGGGGAGGGGTGGGTCATAGACATGATAGCAAGAATCTAAGGAGACTCAAGGCTGAGTCCTGTAGTAGGTGCTGGGCAGTATTCTGGGACCAAATCACAAAGTGGATGGCCCTCGAGGAGGAAACAGAGCAGGGAATAATGGGGGAAGGAAGGCAGGAGAGTGGGGTGTATGTAAGGCAGAGCAGACAGTCTTCAGGAACCAAACATGAAGTCTCAGAGAGAAGCAGAGTGAGCAATGTCTCAAAGAAGGGAAAGCAGGGAAGGGTCTGTCAGAGTATGAAGCCCAGGAATATGAACTAATGGGATCATGGATCTAACAGAGCTGAGGGAAGACAAGAACAAAAAAATCCTGAAAGGAGAGCCAGGCACCAGTGGCTCACACCTGTAATCCTATCTACTTGGGCAGTTGAGATCCAAGCATCACTGTCAAAGGCCAGCCCAGGCAATAAAGTCTGTGAGACTCTTACCTCCAATCAACCATCAAAAAAGCTGAAAGTAAAATTGTGGCTTAAGTGGTAGAGCTCTAGCCTTGAGCACAAATGCTCAGGGATAGTGCCCAGGCCCTGAGTTCAAGCCCCAGGACCAGCACACCCGCGCATGCATGCACATGCATGCACACATATCCTGAGAACAGAGAATGCTGAAGGTTAAAAGTAGAGTATCATGAGAGGAAAGAACAGAGGATCATGAGAGAGAGAAACAGGGAATCTTAGAAGGGAATAGCAGGAATTCTTAACAGATGCAACTACTTGGTAAAATGAAGTAGGTCTACTCTCCTCCAAACCATAGTGGATTTAGTTACTGGCCATAGAGCAAACAAGAGGCTGTAATCCTTGACCCCACAGCCCTCCCAATGAGCAGGGAGCAGAGCAGGGAGCCAATCAATGGTCTTCCCACAACAGTCTCTGGAGAACTGATCACTAGATCTCTTTCTACCCAACCTTTAAGTAAAGCTAAAGCCAAACTCCCACTGGACTGGAGATCAGAGGCCAGAGTGATCAAAGGTTCACAAGGTCCCTTGGCCATCCTTCTGCTTGTCTCCCTAAGCAGCCCATCCCAGAAGCTTTTTGATGGCCAGTCTGAGTTGCCCACAGCCTTACCAAACCTGGGCTAAGACAAATTGCCTTTTGTAGTCTGAATATTTTCTTTTTTTTTCTTTCTCTCTGTCTCTCTCTCTGTCTTTCTCTCTGTCTCTCTGTCTCTGTCTCTGTCTCTGTCTCTGTCTCTCTCTCTCTCTCTCTCTATGTGTGAGTGTGTATATGTGCGCTGATCCTGAGACTTGAACCCAGGGCCTGGACACTGTCCCTGAACTTCTTTTTGCTCAAGGCTAGCAATCTACCACTTGAGCCACAATGCCACTTCCAGTTTTCTGGTGGTTTAGAGATATGAGCCTCATGGACTTCCCTTCTCAGGCTGGCTTTGAATCTCGAGCCTCAGATCACAGCCTTCTGAGTAGCTAGGATTACAGGTGTGAGCCACCAGTGCCCAGCTCCTCTGTTCTTTAGCCCCTGGAAACAAAGCAAAGAGCTAGAAATACAGCAATTTATACAGAGAAATAAAGCTTCTATCTAGGAAAACCAAATCAGCACAATTAACAGAGTCACCCTCTGAGATTTTGTGGAGAACAGACTGGAAAAGGCCTAACCCTCCTTTCCTTCTTCCTGGATCCTTGGGGTTAAATGTGGTAAGGTCAGGGTACAGTTCACTAGTGGAACATGGGGTTAAATGTGATAAGCATAGGGTACAGTTCACTAGTAGAACAAGTACTTAACATGGAAACAGCAATGGTTCGAGCTCTTGCACAAGTGGCAAGCTCCATCATCAAGGCTAAAGGACTTATTAATCAAGGGCTTAACTGTGGCATGGGTAGGGTGAAATTAGGGGAAGAGGTTGGCGTGGGCCTGCCTGTCTTAGCTGGACTCACTCGGAATCCCAGACACCAGCTTCAATGGCCTTAGCACACGTACAGCCCTCAGTGTTCGCAGATCGAAGTCAGTTCCGGCCGTGGCAAGGATCCTAGTAGGAGCAAACACAAAGGAGATGAGAGTTTCCACATTGAGTCTGGAAAAGAGCACACTCCTCCCAGCCCTTTCTTCTTAGAGCCATGCCTCTTGCCAACTAACCCTAGGCCAGGGGCAGGCTTGCCAGACACAAGGAGAAACCGTAAATCAGTCATAAACTTCCCACCAGCAATGCCTGACCTCACCTGCATGGACATCCCTCCAGTTCTAAGGAGTCAACTCTATGCAGACACTTGGCCACTAGCCAGGCAGTGGACCTGTCCTCCAACTGAGTCCAAACAAGCCCTAGAACATCAAGACAGGAGACAGCAAGGAAGAGAAGGAGAAACAGAACAAAGCCTGGGGGCTCCTGAGCAAGCACCACTTGTCACCCTCTGCACCTTTCAGAACAGGGAGATGAGCGAGGGGGCTAGAAAGGTAGAACTGAGGGCTCAGAGAACTTAGGAAAAACATCATTGAGTGAAGTCAGCAAGAAGACCAGAGGTGCATGTCATTCATCCCCCTCACCAAAATAGAAAGGATCACAACAAAATGTAAACAATTACGTTCTGGCTCCAGTGACAGAGGAAGTAATGCTAGGAGTAGCGAGGAAGCAGCAAGGTTTCTATGAAGCACTGGGGCCCATAACCCACTACTGGGAAGAGAGAGAGATTCCGTCTTCTAGCCTGTCCTCCTACAATAAAGAAAAGGTGAACTGAAGACCCAACACTCCTTGCAGCTGCTGCTGCCCAGGACCACTCCACAGAAAGCTCCACAGGCCCTCAGCCCAGTTTGAGAAGTTTTCCAGAATTCACGCCACTGCACTGCCACCCTGCACCCAGCACACACTCCCTGCTGCTTCATGACCCAGGCTGAGACAGCAGGACTCCAGCTTAAAACAGCCCATTGCTAGTCATCCTGAGGCAGGTCCCAGTTACAACAGGGCATTTTCACTCTTTTTTTTTTTCTTTGCCAGTCCTGGGGCTTAAACTCAGGGCCTGAGCACTGTCCCTGGCTTTTTTTTTTTTTTTTTTGCTCAAAGGTAGCACTCTACCACTTGAGCCACAGCGCCACTTCCAGCTTTTTCTGTTTATGTGGTACTGAGGATTGGAACCCAGGACTTCATGCATGCTAGGCAAGAAGTTTACCGCTAAGCCACATTCCCAGCCCTCTTCACTCATTTTAAAATTATTTTTATTATCTTTAACAGTGGTACAAAGAAGGTTCCATTCAACATGTCAACTTATGACAATGTATTTTGATCAGTGTCTCTCCTTCCATTGTTTTCCCACTCCCATCTATCCCAACCCTATCATCCCCTCAAGTGAGCTGGATCCATTTTCACAGATGTACATTGAGTTTTGCTCAACATGCCTGTACTTGCTCACCATTCCTCTCTACATTCGTCTGTCCCCTTCCCTCAAACCCCATCCTCTTCCTTAGACCACATGCTCACCCTTAAAACTCTATCTTCATCCACAGCTCAGACTCAGCTGCTCAGAGCTTTCCCAGCAGAAAGCTAAATCGAAACTATGCTGCCACCCACCCTCCAGAAACCAGGGCATTCTGCACAGAGAGGAAGCCAACACGCAGCCTGTGGCCCAACACACATGGCATGTACCTGTACTTGGCCTAATAGACTTTCAGGCAGTAGTCTTTTCCCATCTTCCAAAGAGCCCATCACATAGCCTTCTGACCATACCCACCCAAGCCTGGCCTGACAGACAGCAATCCTACTCCATGCCCAACAGACATGCTGTACAGCCAGCCAGTCTGCTACAATCTCATAGACATAAGCCTAACCCAACAACCAGCCAAGAGGAGTCTTGTCCACTGGACAGCTCACCATATAGCCACTGGACTGTAGTGCCTGCAGGCACTCATGCCTACCTAACAGCAGAGGCAACACCTTTGCCTTGGCAAAATTACACCATGCCACCACAGTCACAAGCCTCCAGCCTAGGCCACTGACATTACTGGTAAGGATTATAGGCAAAGAAACAACACAGAAAGCACACTAAAATGCTGACCCAAAGTCGAGGCTAACACACCAATATCCAGCTGATATTCTTGTACTCATATACAGGAAAAAGATTCTCCATTAAGGGTTGAAGGCATGTCTCTGTGGGAAAGAGACCATTAAAGAGAAAAAGAAAACACCATATAATTGAAAAGGGCAATTACTACACAAGATATGCAGACATGCAATAACAGCATAGACACACAAAAAAATAAATAAATAAATAAATAAAAGGAAACACGATACTCCCAAGGGAACACAATGATTCTCTAATAAAAGACCTCAGAAAAGAAAGCTTATGAAACACCTTAAGAGGAATTCAAAATAATAAACTTAAGAAGGTTCAGTGAGATACGACAAAATACAAATAATTCAATTAAATCAGGAAAAAAATCATTATCTGGGTGAGAAATCCAACAGACATAGACATCAATAAAAGAGCCAAATGAAATTCTTGCAGCTAAATAATTCAATGAATGGAATAAGAAATATTATTTATAAGGAAACAACAAACTAGATTAAGGACAAGAAAGAATTTCTGAATTTGAAGATGTGTATTTTAATTAGCTCAATCAAAGTAAAAGAATGAAAAACAGTGAAAAAACTTATGGGGCTTATAGAACATAAATAAGCAAATAAATATTTGCATATGAGAGTTCCAGGGGTGAAGAAATGGCAAAAAGGCATGTTTAATGAAATAATAGTGGAGATCTTCCCAAATCTTGGCAGAAATATGAACATCCAGATTCACTAGACTCAACCGAAAGAGACTTCTCTCAGAGGTTATTAGAACTAAGTTAAAAGTTGAAGAGAAAAATAGAATTCTAAAATCAGTCAGGAAAATTTTTCTCAAAAATCTTCCAAAAATCTTTCTCAATAGAAATCTTGCAGGCCAGGAGAGAGTGACATCTATTCAGAAAGGAAAAAGTGTAAAGTAAGAATCCCAGCAAAGATGTCTTTCAGAAATGAAGGAGAAATAAATTCTTCCTCAGATGAGCAAAAACAAGGAATTCATCACCACCAGACCAGCTCTACAAGACATGCTTAAGGGAGTCCTACTTCTAGAAGTGAAAGACTAGAAATAAAATATTCATCTCATACAAATTCATACAGCTCATACAAATGAGAAAGAAGAGAATCAGTCTTATCACTAACAAACTTACCAAACTATGAAGATTAACTGTAAGAAAAGACTTTCGGATTAAAAGCAAGGAAACAAAATGACACGAGTATTTGTTACATATCAATAATAATCTTAAATTTAAATGGATTAAATTCCCCTAGCTAAAAGATAATAGATAGATAGATAGATAGATAGATAGATAGATAGATAGATAGATAGATGAATGGCTGTTATTTTGTTGCTGTTGTTTTTTAAATCCATGCATAGAGGCTCACACCTGTGATACCTGCTAGTCAGGAAGTAGAAACAGTTCAAGGCCAGCCTGGGCAAAAATCTAATAAGATCCCCATCTCAACCAATAAGCCAGGCATTGTATCATCTCCGCTGTGCAAGAGGCCAAAGGTAGGAGATTCATAGTGTAAGGCTGTCCCTGAACAAAAACACAACACCCTACCAGAAAAATCACCAAGCTAAACCAAGAATGGCAGGGGTAGGGGAAGGCTCAAGTGGTAAAGCACCTCCCTAGCAAGCACAAGGCTCTGAATTCAAACCCCACTGCCAAAAAATCTCATATGCTGCCTACTAGGAACTCACTTCATCAGTAAAGACACATAGACAACAGACAAGGTGAAAGGGTGGGAAAAGATACTCTATGTAAACAGAAATCAAAAGTAAACATGAATAGCTATATTCATGTAAGATCAAACAGACTTCAAGTCACAGACTAAAAAGAGATAAAGAAAGCTATTGGTCCTAACAATACAACTCAAAGAACTTTAAAGAACAAACCAAATCTATAATTAGTAGAAGAAATGAAATAATGAAACCAGAGCAGAAATAAACAAATAAGACCAATGAAATAAGACAGGTCTTTTTGAAAGATGAAAAAAAGCAACAAACCTTAAATAGAATAAGAAAGACCCAAATAAGTAAAATAAGAAATGAAAAACATATTACAAATGATACCAAAGAAATACACATTATCATTAAAGGACTATTATGAACAACTGCATACCAACAAATGGCCTAGAAAAAGTTGATAAATTCCTGGAAGCATATAAACTACCAACACTGAACTAACACCAAGAAATAGAAAATCTAACGAGCCAATGACTAACAATGAAATTGAGTCAATATTAATATTAGTCTCCTAATAAAGAAAAGCCCAGGACCAAATGACTTCACTTCTGAATTCTTACAAACCACTAAAGAACCAACACCAAATCTTCTCAAACTATTTCAAAAAACACTGAAAGGGAAGAAATTTTTCTAAACTTTTTGTATGAGACTAGCATTACCTTTATATGGAAAGTGGACAAGAACATACACCAAAAAATAAAATAAAATAACAAAAGAAAACTATAGACCAGGATCTCTGATGAACGTTGATTCAAATTTTCTCAACAAATTCTAGCAAGTCAAATTCAATTCTAGATGAAAAATATCACACACTGCAGGTGCAAGTAGGTCACACCTGTAATCCTAGCTACTCCTAGGCTGAGATCTGAGGATCATGGTTTGAAGCCAGCCTGGGCACAACTTCAATTCAGGGCCTGGGCACTGTCCCTGAGCTCTTTTGTTCAAGGCTAGCCCTCTACCACTTGAGCCAACCTCCACTTCTAGTTTTTTGATGGTTAACTAGAGTCCCAGGGACTTTCCTGTCTGGGCTTGCTTCGAATTGCAATTCTCCAATCTCAGCCTCCTGAACAGCCGGAATTACAGGAGTGAGCTACAGGCCTCCAGCCAATCCTTTTATTATTGCTGTATTGGCTATGGTGGTCTGTGAGTAGTGCATTTTGAACTGCTATTGTAGTTGTTTGGTGGCAACACAAACTATGTCCATATGGGATATGATCACCTGACCAGCAACTCCCCCTTCCTCGCCTTGGGCCTTCCTATTCTTTGAGACAATATTGAAATTAAGCCAACTAAGACCCATACAATGACCTTTCAATAATCAAATGATAGACTCTCACCTTTCATCAAAAGCTAGAAATGACCACACTAGGTGAGGAAGGCTTCCAGAACCTGGGATGGGCCTCTTGTGCCCAACAGTTAGCCAAGTTGTGAACACAAAGGAAAAGCTCTGGAAAGAAATTAAAAGTGCTGCTCCAGGTAACATGACTGATGAGGAGAAAGTGCCTGATACGGAGAAAGTGTTAGTGGTCTGGAAGAATCAAGCCAGCCACAGCAACCCCTTAAATCAAAGTCTAGTCTAGAGCAGAGCCCTGACTCTCATCACTTCTATGAAGGCTGAGAATGAGCACTGCAGAAGGAAAGTCTGAAGGCAGCAGAGGTTGGGTCAGAAGCATCTCCAGACTGAAATGCAGGTGAATCATCAGGTGCCCATGTAGAGGCTGCAGCAAGACATCCATAAGATCAGTGAGGGTGACTGATGGAGGTCAGCAATACACAGCCTCCAGGGTTGAAGGCTTGCAAAGCACAGGCTGTCTGTTAATGGCTAACGCAGCTATGGCTTTATGCTGAAGCCAGTGGTAAATCACCATTCTGGAAACTCCAGCACCTTAAGAATCATACTGGATCTAGTATGCCTAAAAGACAGCACATCTATTCACAATATGCCTCACTGAGTATTTTAAATCCATTATGGAGACTGATCAGGAAAAAAAAAGACTCCTTTCTAAAGAGTGTTGACTACTGACAAGGCACCTGGTCCTCCCAGTGCTGCGCTGGAGGCACTGGGCAAGAGTCAGGGCTGCTCTCCAGCTTCTAACTCTACATTGCTCTGCAGCCCATGGGCCAGGGAAGGGCTTCAACCTTCAAGTCTTGTCACTTAGAGTCTTATCACCTAAAGCTACAGCTGCCATAGTGATTCTTCCATAGAGCAAGGCAAAATAAACTGAAACCCCTTCCTAAAATGACTCACTATTCTAGGTAGCAGAAAGAACATTTTTTATTCATGGGAGCAGGTCAAAAGCTTAACAAGAAAATCTTAGAAGAAGCTGATACCAACCCTCATGGAGGACTTTATGGAGGAAGTAACTGAAGATTGGGGGGGGGGGGGGGGGGCGGGTAGGAGCCAGGTACCAGTGGCTAACCCTTGTAATTCTAGCTACTCCGGAAGCTGAGATCTGAGGATCATGGTTCAAAGCCAGACCAGGCAGGAAAGTCTGTGAGAAAAGCCAGAAATAGAGCTGTGGCTCAAGTGCTAGAGTACTAGCCTGCTCACACCTGTAATCCTAGTTACTCAGGAGGCTAAAATCTTGAGGATAGCTGTTTGAAGCCACCTGGGAAGAAAACTCCATGAGACTCTTATCTCCAATAAACTACTCAAAAAAGCCAGAAGTGGTGCTGTGGCTCAAGCCAGAAGTGGTGCTGTGGTAGAGTACTGGCCTTGAGCAAAAGAAGCTAGGAGAGCACCCAGGCCCAGAGTTCAAACCCCAGGACCAGGGAAGAAAAAAAAAGGCTCAGACACAGTGCCCAGACCCTGAGTTCAAGCCCTAGGACCAGAACAAAAACAAAAACAAGAGGACTAAGAAAGGGGCTTGGAATATGGCCTAGTGGCAAGAGTGCTTGCCTCGTACATGAAGCCCTGGGTTAGATTCCCCAGCACCACATATACAGAAAACGGACAGAAGTGGCGCTGTGGCTCAAGTGGCAGAGTGCTAGCCTTGAGCAAAAAGAAGCCAGAGACAGTGCTCAGGCCCTGAGTCCAAGGCCCAGGACTGGCAAAAAAAAAAAAAAAGAGGACTAAGGTTACAATTAGGGCCTAAAGAAGGGTCAGTGGCACTCAGCTGTTATTCCAGCTACTTGAGAGATGTACATAAAAGGATTACATCAAGACCATCTGGTGAAAAAATGTTGGAGAGACCCTATCTCAAAGAACAAGCTGGGTGTGGGCAAGGATGGGAAGGAAACTGGGGGAAAGCAAAGGACAGGTAACACTGTCCAAAAAAAATTGTACTTATTATTTGACTTATAAAATGGTAACCCCTTTGTACAACACCTTAATAATAACAATAAATTTATTTTTTTGCCAGTCCTAGGGCTTGAACTCAGGACCTGGGCACTGTTCCTGAGCTTCTTTATGCTCAAGGCTAGCGCTTTACCACTTGAGCAATAGCACGACTTCTAGCTTTTTCTGTTTATGTGGTTCTGAGGAACTGAACTCAGGGCTTCGTGCATGCTAGATGCGAGGCAAGCACTCTACCACTAAGCCACATTCCCAGCCCAATAAACTTATCCCCCCCCCCCCAACAAAGGAACAAGCTGGGCATGGTAGGGCACACTGCAATCCTGGCTATGCAGGAAGTATAGGAAGGAGGATCATGCTAGCCCTACCAAATGTGTGACAGCCTAGCTTAAAAATGAAGTAAAACAAAAAGAGTGGTAGGAGCACTGGCAGCAAGTAGAAAGGCCTGAATTCAAATCCCAGTACTACAAACAACACGCTGTCACTCAGCAGCTACTAGCCTAGGAGTCTACAGCAACCAATATCAATATAAGGCCCCACAGATGCAAGCCAAAAGGCTGCAGCTCACTGAAGACTGAGAAGATTGTACATTTTTTAGATATAATGCTATTGCACACTTAATAAAACAATATGGTCAATATAGTCTAAATTTAATTTTCATATGCAATGGGAACCAAAGATTCGTGTGACCTGCTTTATTGTGAAATCTGCTTTTCTTTTTTTTATAGTTTTTTTTTTCCAGAGCTGAGGACCCAACTCGGGGCCTTGCGCTTGCCAGGCAGGCGCTCTTCCGCTGAGCCAGATCTCCAGCCCAAATCTGCTTTTCTTTAGTGGTCTAGAACCTACTCATATCTCTGAAGTTTAACAGCAATCTGTTTTTAATACGTTAACAGTCTCAATCCATTTTCAGAGAATTGTGCCGAGTGAAAAAAGCCAATCCAAAAGTATGCTTACCCAACATAACATCCTTTTTTTTTTTTTTTTTTTTTTTGCCAGTCCTGGGGCTTGGACTCAGGGCCTGAGCGCTGTCCCTGGCTTCTTTTTGCTCAAGGCTAGCACTCTGCCATTTGAGCCACAGCGCCACTTCTGGCCTTTTCTATATATGTGATGCTGAGGAATCGAACCCAGGGCTTCATGTATACGAGGCAAGCACTCTTGCCACTAGGCCATATTCCCAGCCCCACATAACATTCTTGACATGATAAATCATTGATTTTTGGTTTCTAGGGCTCGAGGACAGGTGAGGCTGGGGGATAGTGGGTGTAGCCATAAAAGGGCAGCATAGAGGAACCCTTGGGAAAGGGATGGCTACCCTGTGATTCAGTACCATGGCTGTGATGTTGTGTCAGTTTTGTAAGCTGGTGTTATTGGGGGAAACTGCTATGCTCCCTCTGTGCTATTTGTTACAACTACAATTACAAATGTACAACTAGTTCAAAATTAAACATTATTTTTTAAAGAGGGTGTTAATGTTAGCCCCTAGTTATAGGATCTATAAGAATCACTGTATTGGAACATTGTCAGCAGGTAAGAACTTTGCCAGGCAGTTCTCATTCTTTATATGTTTCAGCCCAGGGCTCAGCGTTCCCACTGCACTCCTCCTGCCACAGCTGTGAGCTGCCTTCCCCACCTGCCTACACTCCTACCTCTGGGCCAGGAAGCAACCACAACCCTTGGGCCTCCACAACCCTTGGAAAGCCTCTGCTTAAGGGTAATGCTGGCCCCACACAGACCCTGAGCCTGCCTGGCTATAGCAGGGAATCATAGGTCTGCAGGAGCCTATGTGACAATAGCCTCTCAGAGTAATCTCTCTTCCTGGCTGTCTCATGGCCTATTAGACTGCAAGTTAACCTCCTAGTATTAAGACCTGCTAGAGAGGCTGACAGGGTGGAGGCATCATCCGGCGGTGGTGCTGACCGGTCAGAGGCCCCCCACGGGCTCAACCTGGCAGATCCCAGGGTGACCGCAGCCTAGCCTACTGCGGCCGCCGTGGCTTTTCCAAGTGGCTCTCCTCCCAGAACCATCGGGTGGTCGGCATGGCCTGTGGAAATCAGCAAGAGCTTGCCCACCAGAAAAATATGAAGAAAAAAAAAAACAAAACAGGAAATAAGCAAGGGAGAAAGAAAAGAGGATATCTTGACTGCCTCTCAGGAAAGCAAAGGGACTCAGATCATGCAGCAAAAGCAGAAGGCAGCTAATGAGAAGAAGTGAATGCAGACAAGAAAAATGATGACTGGCTCTTTGGAAAACCTGAGTGCTACTGCCCTTGAGGTGCATCATAAGCTCTAAGATCAAGATTTCTTAAATAAACAGTCATTACCTGTGTTATAACTTATCCTTATAAAGCTGTCTATTTTAAACTTTGCTTCTCAATTTGACTGTTATGCATTAAAACCACTCTTCAAAAAATAAAACACTGACCATAAAAAAAAGACCTGCTAGAGGAAGAGGAGGGTCAGACCACCTGCCGCTGGCAACAATCCTCCTTCCCTCCTTGCACTCCAAGTGAGGAGCTAAGAACAGGTGCTTGGGAGGGTGAGACAGGGCCCCTTCAGATTCCTCAGACAGGATGCTGAACTATAACAGTACCCTTACCATGCTCCAGGCTGGGGAGGGTCCTGGAGTGTACACAGAAACTCTGACTTGAGCATCTGGGTGCCTGCCACACAGCCAAGCCCTGTGCCATCAGGTCCAGAGGCAGATGAAATTGGAAGGTGTGAAAAAGGGCCATGGCAGGGAAGTCCAGAACAGAAAAGTGATGTCAGACTCAAACATTTAACCAGGGCTTGAAAGAGCAGGCAAACACCTAGGCCCACTTTGAGGATGGGGTACTGTGCAGGCCAGGAAGAGAGGCCTGAACAGAAACTATGAGCCTGGACTTAGAGCCTCCAGAGTGTGAGAGAGCAAAGATCTGTGGTTTGTTTTTCCCAGTCTGTAGAGCTTTGTGACAGCAGCCTACAGATGCAAACCACCCCTCCAGGGAGGGGCTCATCAGTGCAGACAAGGCCTCATGGGAAGAGCTATCAAGGCCTCAGGGATAGAGGTAAGCCCATGGATAGAGTGGAGAGTTGGCATGGGCTCTGCACCAAACAAGCATCATCAGATCCAGCACCGCCTCACAGCCCAGCGATGGCCTGGGGAGTGCACTTCTTCCCAACAGGCCACTGTATTCTGAGGGAAACAGAGAGGGGGCTCCTGGACCGATCCCCACACCTAGAGAAGAGGCTCATGGTGGAAGTGAGCTGAAGGGACTGGGATGGGGATGGCAGTATGCCTGGGGCCAGCATCCATGCTCTGTGGCCTGCAGTGGAGAACAGCACAAGCAGATAGATGAAGTGGCAAACAGGATAGAAGGCAGGACAGCAAAAAGCCTACCCGCCCCACTATTAAGGTCTAAGAAGGCCCTGGAGCCAGGAAGCTCCTGACCCAGAGAGCCAGGCTGTGATAAGCACTTACTCACCAGTCCATTTTCAGTCTAGGGACCAGATTCAGGCCGAGTAATGGGAGAAGCCATTAGCATCAATTCCCACTTCTGTGTGAATCTCAACTCTGAACTCCAGTGTGAAGATCTGACTGAGAAGCAATAAGCAAGTCTACCACCCCATGCCTAGCCCTCCCAGGCATGACCTCTGTCGGGGCACAGGCACAGGATGAGAGACCAGCTGGTCCTAGGCTACTGCGCCCCACAGTTCCTGAATCCCATGGAACAGTTTCAAGGAACAGAGCAGCCAAACCTGAGCCTGGGAAGGAGTCGCCGAGGCCAGGGCACACTGGTTGAGGAGTAGGAAAACCTTAGGGAGCCAGCCAGGCAAGGACCTCCAGATGGGAAATGAGAACCAGCCCCAGAAGGAGTGGGGACTCCTGGAACTTCTCCTAAGCAAGATGGAAATGTTGGCACTTAGGTCAAGGATCCTCCCTCCCAAATGCTGCCATGTCAGAATGCTGGCCAGCCCTTTCAGAAGGCCCACAGTGGGGATGAGTCCACAGAAACCAGGTCCAGGTAGGGATTGGCTCACACCATCCGTCCCTTCCTCCTGTCTGACATCTACCGGATGGTCCTTACTCTGAGACGAGCCCCCTACCCACATCCACTTGCTCCACTCACGACAGGGGTCTCCAGTGTCCCAAGTCTATTCTATACCAAAACCTTGCCATCATTTGTTTGACAGCAACAACAGCAGAGCTACAATCTTTCACCTGGCTGGGTACTTGGTACAGTAGGTTCTACAAGGGTGCAATCCCTTCCCTTTGGAAGGATCTCCCACAGGGAAGCTCTGCTTCCTGAGCACCTGGTCTTGGAGCTTGCAGCTACAGTAGTAAAGTCTGCAGAGGTACAGGTCAGGACAAGCAATCCTGCCAGCTGCCCATCCCAGGCACTGAATGCAAAGAGGGCTCAGGGCTTCATTTTGAGTAAGCTTGGAGACCTTGGAGGCTAGACCTAAGGAAATCTCCAAACCTAATTGCAGGGAAGAGGGGCAGTGAGCAGGGCAGTCTCAGGCCTAGGCTGCTCTCTCCTTGCCTCTTGTTGATCTATCCAGCTCTGGTTGTCCATGGGGAAAGGACACTGGCAGGGGAATGGAGGGAGCCTATAGGCTCCTGAGTCCTGATGATAGGTCTGAGCTGTCAGGACCTGTGTACCCTCCCAACATTGGGTCAGTATCTGATGGGTTGAAGAGGCACCCCTCAGTGGCTCATCTGACACCTCAGCACTGAGGGAGGTTGGGCTCTGCACACCTGGTGCCAGAGGCCAGAGTGGGAAGAGCAAGCAGGAGAGCAAGACTTGCATCTCTCCTGGAACTCTAAACTGTTTGGGATGCCCTGGGCAGGGCAAAGCCCCCAGGATCTGTGCACCAACTCAATACTCCTACCCTAGCAAGCTGGCCTGGCTGAACCTCCTCTACCCAGGTGATTTATGGATTAGAATTCTTATGGAGTTTCTCCCTGGACTGAATACACATGGGCCCCCCTCAGGGCTGGAAACTGGGGCTGCCACCAACATAGGAATCTGAATCACCCAGGTGTTGCAGGGAGCCTGAACATGAAAGAACGGGGCAGACACCCAGGAGGGCATCACTATATCCCTCCCCCTGGTCGATCATGGGGCTTGAACTCTGGGCCTGGGCACTGTCCCTGAGCTCTTCAGCTCAAGGCTAGCTCTACCACTTGAGCCACAGAGCCACTTCCAGTTTTCTGGTGGTTAACTGAAGATAAGAGTCTCCCAGACTTTCCTGCCTGGGCTGGCTTTGAACTGTGATCCTTAGATCTCAGCCTCCTGAACAGTAGGATTACAGATGTGAGCCACCAACGCCCAGCTCAAAAGCTCTTCAACCAAAGAACAAGGAACAAGGAACAAGTAGGGAATGGGAGGGAGGAGATGAGCAGGAAGGGTGTCCCTTCTATAAATACCCAGCATGGAGGCGTGTGCCAGGAAGGGACTCTGCAACTCCACCCACCAGGGCAGGGCCTCTCTGGGGCTTTATGTAACAGCACAGAGTTGTGGGCCTCTCCAAGAGACACATGTGGGAGGCGGGAAGAACTGTGTAGAGAGACCACCTGAAGAACAGACACCAGTTATGGACCACAGCTGCCATTATAACCCATCCAGTGCCATTTTCACCAGGCAGAATCCAGGGATGCACAGGGCAGGGCCTGCTGTCCTGAGTGGACTTCGTGGGTCCTCAGGGATGCAGCTCCCAGGAAGAACTGTGGAGCCTCCTCAGGGAGCCTCCTCAGGGAGGCTCCACAGACACTGCTGGAGGGACCCTGAAATGGAACTCTAAGACACTACATAGGCACGCCATTCGGGGGCCATTTCTAGGAGTCAGCCCTACCCAACTGGTCCCTGAAACATTTGGGAACACGTGAGAGTCAGAGAATGCAAAGAGGATTTCAAGTCTCAGAATGGGGAGGATAGAGGGAGTCATCCATGGACCCAGTGGTCTACCCTAACCAGCACTCAACACCTCCTCCCAGCAACCCTCACCCTGACCAGACCAGACACCTCCACACAACAGCCCTCACCCTGACCAGACCAGACACCTCCACACAACAGCCCTCACCCTGACCAGACCAGACACCTCCACACAACAGCCCTCACCCTGACCAGACCAGACACCTCCACACAACAGCCCTCACCCTGACCAGACCAGACACCTCCACACAACAGCCCTCACCCTGACCAGACCAGACACCTCCACACAACAGCCCTCACCCTGACCAGACCAGACACCTCCACACAACAGCCCTCACCCTGACCAGACCAGACACCTCTACCTAACAACCCTCACCCTGACCAGACCAGACATCTCCTCCCAGAAAAGGCATAGTCAAGAGTGGCAGGTAAGGAACAGTCGGTGGTGGCACAGACTGGGACCACTGGGCACACACTGGGGTCAGTCCGTGATAGACAGGCTGGGACTACTGGGAATATCTTTGGGTCAGTCTATGTCCAAAACCTATGTCACTATCCTTGGAACAGTGTCCCCTGAGTTCAGACACAATGTCTTGAGTCACACATAGGGAAGTCCTGTGCCCCTGGGTGCCCTATGAAGGCATCTATGACACCTTTCTGTGGGTCTGTTCCCTGCTTCCCTGTGCCTTCTCTCATCTTTCCCCAGCACCCAGGAAGGACCTGCAGCTACAAAATGGGGCTTGCACTACAAGGCCCAAAGAAGAAGGAGCTTCAGTAGCCACTGGCAGCCAAAGGCCAGGCCCAGGCATGGGTCTGGGGTGGCCATGAAGCAGTGGCCAGACTGAGCTTCCCTCTTGTGCAGTAGCCACACTTTCTCCTCTTCCCATAGGAGCCAAGTCCAAAGAGAGAGGAACTGAGCTCTAATTACATGTCCTGGAAAGAAAACTTGGTTTAATTTAGAGTAAAATGAGAAGCTGTGGTTGCAAATGTCCCCTAGAGAGCCACCTGCCTGAGTCAGGACATAGTTCTCTGCTGTCCCCAAGAGCATGAAGAAAAGCACCAGAGTGGGGAACCCAACCCCTCCAGGCCAAAGGGTATGACAGGGCTTCCTAGGAGCTCAGGAGGACAGGGGCAATGATGCGGGACAAGGACAGCTGGATGGTTCCCTGGGGGCAGGAACAGGAGTCTGGCCATGGCTCAGTCTGGGAAAAGCAGCCTGGGATGTGAGGACTAGACTGAGGAGGTGCCACAGGTTTGGACTGGGCTCTGCCTTCTCAGAGTATCCAGAGAGCTTCTTGAACATAGCCAAACTACCTCCTTGAGTGTCCTTTCTCCTGGCCCCCACTGCCTGGCTGGGCTGTTGCTGCCTCTGGCTTCCACCCTCACCCACAACTGTGTGTTCTCCACCCTGTGCCCATTAGGGTGTCCAGTCTGGTCATCCTACAGCCACAAGTACTGTACCAGTGGCTTTCCTGAATCTTCCCAGCTCACAATGGCCAGCCCCTTACCATGGCTGAATTCAGGGACATCTATGGCCCCAGTGGAAGGACACACCACCAGAACCACCCTGAATTTCCACTAGCCAATGAGGGTGCTTGGGCTGCTTACAGTCCGAAAGGATACAGCCTCTACAAGGGCAGGAGTCTGAACAGGGTGGAAGGGACGAGTGCCCCAGAAAACTCCTTCCAGGTGACAGAGCAAGCTGATGATGCCTAGACCATGAGGGACAGCAGGAAGAAACACAGGAAAACTGGGCCAGAGTTTTCCTAGTTCACATACTCATTCAATCACTCATTCACCTTCCCTCTCTCCCCGTCATCTGCTCCTTGCTCTGCTCTACTTTGTCCTCCATCTCATTTCTGTCTCTCCCATGTTCTTGCTTATCCTGTATGTCTCCTACATCTTCTCATTCCTAACTACTGAATCTCTTAGCTCATCTTCTTCATATAATATACCTTATTTACTTGCCTACAAATTCATTGAGAGAAGACATAGTCTAGAAGTACTACAGCCATCTCTCTTGCCTCTGTCTTCCTGGGTACACCTAGGTATATTCTCTAGACACATGTTGCAGATATACAGACCTGTGCTTCCTAAGGCCTGGGACACATCCTCCTTTAGAGCCCCAGTGCTGGTCCCTCTGTCTTCCTCTGTGGGACATGCCTGTCTATGCCTAAGCAGGTTGTAAACCCCAAACCTAAAGAGCCTCAATCTCCCCTCCAACACAGCCTACTCCTCCCCCATTTTACTGTAGCTCCCTTGCCAACAACATCATAAGCCTACATGTCCTAAGGTACCCTCTCCCATGCCCACCCAGCCCAGGCCACATCACCTTTCCCTCCAGGTTGGCCTCGGCTCTGTGCAAAAGAACATGATCTCCCCAGAACTACAGCTGCATTCTTGTATTCCTCTGGGTTCCCACTGCTCCTTGCCCAGGCAGCCCAAAGACCCAGAAACCTAGGCGGGGCAGGGGGGCAGATCTCCATCTCCCCACTCCCTAGAAATCCCATTTGGACATTTGGACTTACCCTTATCCTTAGCCAGCACTTTAGCCAGAGAGCAAGGTGGTCCATATCCTCGAGCCTGCAGGCCCCTACTCTAGACCCCTGAAACCAAGGTCTTCCCTGGCTACCTATACAAACCCCTGCCCTCCTAGTCTCACCACAGGCAATTCATTCACCCTTTCATATCTATTATGTGTCTACCAACACACAACAAAACCTAGCTTGAGGCACACCTGCCCTAGCTTCACATTCAGACAGAGGTTGGGGATGGGGCTGTACATCATGCAACATGCTTGTCCAGGTATCAGAGGCTGACTATGCCAAGAAGAAACAGGGTGAGGGGCTGGGAATATGGCCTAGTGGCAAGAGTGCTTGCCTTGTATACATGAAGCCCTGGGTTCGATTCCTCAGCACTACATATATGGAAAACAGCCAGAAGTGGCGCTGTGGCTCAAGTGGCAGAGTGCTAGCCCTGAGCAAAAAGAAGCCAGGGACAGTGCTCAGGCCCTGAGTTCAAGCCCCAGGACTGGCAAGAAAGATGAGGAGGAGGAGGAGGAAAGATGAGGAGGAGGAGGAGGAGGAAAGATGAGGAGGAGGAGGAGGAGGAGGAGGAGGAGGAGGAGGAGGAGGAGGAGGAGGAGGAGGAGGAGGAGGAGGAGGAGGAGGAGGAGGAGGAGGAGGAGGAGGAGGAGGAGGAGGAGGAGGAGGAGGAGGAGGAGGAGGAGGAGGAGGAGGATAGAAGAAGAAGAAGAAAGAAGAAGAAGAAGAAGAAGAAGAAGAAGAAGAAGAAGAAGAAGAAGAAGAAGAAGAAGAAGAAGAAACAGTGTGAGGAAGCTGCTCACCCTCACAACAGCACAGGGGCAGGGCAGGGACCTGGCAGACATGGAATACATGAGTTACTTAACTGAATGATGCAGGGAGCATCAACAGACAGCAACTCAGGTGGCTGACAGCAAAGTGTGCAGGGAAGCAAACCGAGAGCAAGTGGAAGACAGAGAAGTGAGCAGGGGAGCAGACAGATAGAAAATGGACAGGGCAGAGAATTCATGTTCAGAAGGATGGGTAAAAGGACAGCAGGACAAAGCCCTCAGATGGCTCATGTCTAAACCTGGACAGCAGCTCTCTTCCTACTTCCTCCAGATCAGGCTCAACCAAACTTATGGATCTCAGTTTACCTGGCCTCTGTCCCCTCACACATAGCATAGAGCTTTCCTAGGAGAAGTGGTGGGATCCCGGCCCCAGGCCAAACTCTCCCTTGAGCTCCTGTGCATCCAGACACGGCAGGAGTAGACTGGACAGTGAGGTGGAGCCTCATGGGGACCCAGACCCATATCTTTTCCACCTCCCTGGAAGTGCAGGCCCACCCTGACTACCCCCCCAGAGGCTCAAGCCCATACCTCCTCTACCCCCCCCAGGGGCTCAGGCCACCCCCACCATTCCTCAGAGGCCCAGGCCCCACCCCTCCACTCACCCCTACCCCCCAGGGGCCCAGTCCCACACTCCTCCCCCACCTACCCACCCCAGGGGACCAGGCCCACTCCCACTTCATCACCCACACCCCTCTACCCACCTACTGTAGAGGCCTGGGCCCATACCCTCTCTGCCCACCTACCCACCCTTGGGGGTCAGGCCTCATACCCGCTCTACCACATTGCTCCTCTTTTGAGAAGCTGCCATCATCTCATACAAGGCCTGGGTCCCAGAGAAGTTCCCCAGTCCCCTGTGGCAGGCTGGACTGGGGCTTGGGCACCTCACCCAGTCCCTACCTACATCCCCAAGGCAATAGGTACTCAGCACAGGTAAAGCCAAGAGTAGCCTTTGTACCCACCAACCACGGGTGCAAGAAAGACTACAAAGTCCTGAGAAAAATGTAAGGTGGACAATGATAGGTTCAGAACCTTGGCTTCCCTAGAGGAGGAGGAGGGACAAAACCCCTCTGGCATCTTCCACCCCCTGCACAACAGCTTCAGAAGCAGAGTGACCCCAGGTAGCAACTGGGGACACATGAGGTTTCACCAGGCAACAGGCTGTGATGCGTTCTGCCTCCACCCACTGGGTGTCTGGCCCTCTGAGCACCAATTAAACAAACCTAATTAGGAACAAAGTAACAAGAAAGGATCCCTCCCATCCCTGACATATCAATACCCATTGGGACTCCAGCTCAGGAGGGTGAGGAACAGGGTGCTTCCCTGAATCTCCCACAGACCAGCACCTGCTCACATGCAGTCATACACACAAGTCCACATGTGTGGGGAGAGCACCTACCTGAGAAATTCTCCATGTGACTATAGACACAGATGACCACACATCCACACACACCTGAGAAACTCCCCATGTGATTGTGGGCACAGATGACTGCATACACACACACACACACACACACACACACACACACACCTGAGAAACTCCCCATGTGATTGTGGACACGGATGACTGCATACACACACACATACACACACACACACACACACACACCTGAGAAACTCCCCATGTGATTGTGGACACAGATGACTGCATACACACACACACACACACATACACACACACACACACACACACACACACACACACACTGAGAAACTCCCCATGTGACCGTGGACATGGATAACCCTCCTTCCTCCACCACCTACACACACTTAAGAGTTCCCTCAGAACCCAGCACTCAAGGGATGCAGTGCAGAGAGAAGCCTGAAAGCAGGACACATACAGCAGACCTCCTGCAAACTCAGTAGAGGCTAAGAAAACAGACATGGTTCAGGAGGCTTAGTGAGAAGATGGGTGGGAGGAGAGGAGAAGGAGAGAGGCATGGGAGGGGTGGGGTGGAGACACTTGCAGAAAGAAGCTGGCAGGAACAACTGGAGAAGCAGGAAAGAGACACAGTCCTGCCTCCTGCTCAGGACTCTCGGGGACCTGGGAATCCTCTCACTGGAACTCCCAGGAAGTAAGGCTCCCAGTCTTCCCTTCTGGCCAGCCTGTACCTCAGGACCTCATCCAGCCAGACCCAAATCCTTGAGTTCTGGAATAACACTCTGCCCTACCTACGGCAGCGATGCCAGCCCCTCAGATAGCAGCTATGAGCCAGGTGCAACAGACCCCACGGACACCCCTTAAGCTTCAGCAGTCAGCACTCAGCAGCTGCTCATTCCCTGCCCCCAAGTGTATGGCCCAAGCTGGGCTCAGGGGATACCCTGAAAAATAAAGACATTGTTCTTATCTTCAGGGACCTGTATCTAGAGGGAGAGAAAGCTGTAAACAGCTGCAGTGACTCCTGATACCCATGGAGTAGCCCTGAACATGGGGAGTGCTGGGTCTTTAAGACCTCGCTCTCCACCAGTCCCCTTTTCCCACTGATAGTGCCACACAAATCTCCCCAGAGACACAGAGGGCCTTCCATAAACTCAGATGCCACTATCTCAGGGCAGGGAGCAACTAGCGAAGGTGTACCCAGCATTCAGCACAACGTAAAAGGCCCTGAGGCCACCTTGGCACTGACGTGCCCTGGGCACACCCCCGATGGTTCTGGGGACCCTCCTTCCTCCAAATCCTAAGCTTGCAAACATGGTCCTCACAGCCAGGCTGCCCACAGGCTGCTCAAAGCAGCAGGGCAGCAGACAGGGTCCTCTCAAGGGCCTTACTCAGGAGCCTGGAGACCTTACCATACTTTATTCCTCACCTACATGGAGCCATAAGGGCTAGTACCCCAGATCCAAGGCTCCCAGAGTCCCAGTCTCCTCCCTTTTCACACTCTTCCACATGTATGAGCCCACATAGGGCAATCAGTGGGCAAGAGACATGGATTCTGCCACCACACCACCCCTTGAAAGGGTGTTCTTCCCTCAAGGGACTGTGAGAGCCCAGAGAAGGCAAGACAGCCATCCCTAGCCCAGGAGGAGACCCTGGGACTGGGGCCAGGCAAGCAGGTGCTATAGGAGTAGCCATAACCCTCGGTGTCACCTTCATCTTACAGCCAGAGACACACTACAGGGGAAGTGCCCCTCAGACCATATGCAACCAAGGCTTGGGAGGACTTGGGATGGAAACAAGTGGGCTTCCTGAATCTCCTGGCTGCCAGGAAGGGGCATTCTGGTCAGGAAGAAGAGGCACTTGTGGGAAGTAGTGGATGGATGCGCTGACAAAGCGATACCCAGGACAGAGATGCAGAACACATGGCATACTCAAAGCTCTCAGGAAAACATCCCAGGTAGCTTCCTAAAATGCAAGTGCCTCCCCAAGATCACAGACAGGTGAGAGCCTACTCCCTGAGAACCTCTCTAGGCAAATTTACACCACTGTCCAGGCTTGTCAGCAGACTTTACAGGCAGGCTCCTCCTAAGGACAGGCTTTCAGTGTCTTTTTTCAGGCTTTTCAGGTCTTTCAGTGGAAAGCACTGTACACACACCCCTGGGGGAGAAGAAATCCCCATCCCACCAAGGCCATCAGAAGACCCCCTCACCTCTACCTCAAAGGCACTGCTGTATTCGCCCAGCCCTGCAGTGTGAACACACATGCACAGTGTGCCTGGCCGCCACTTACCCAGTGAGGACCACTACAAAGTCCATGACGTTCCAGCCATTCCGCAGGTAGGAGCCCTTGTGGAAAACAAAGCCCAGAGCAATGATCTTGATGCCCGCCTCAAAGCAAAAGATCCCAATAAAATAGGGTTCGGTGTCATCCTGGGAAGAAGCAGAGACAGGGGTTACCTCTGGCCCAGTACAGTGGCCAGGCAGAGGCCTTGTCTGATGACCACACCCACTGCGGGCAGGCAGACCCCTGACCCTGTCCTGCACCATGCAGGCTTCACCACTCAGAACTGCCCAGCGGTGCTCATCTGCACAAGTCCCTACTGGGACACATCACAGTTCATGAACCTGCATCCCAGTCAAGCCCCCACCCCAGCATCTCAGCCTCTGCTCCACTCACAGAGTACCTGGGTCCTTTGCTGTTAAGAATCTGGTAGTGGACCTTAGGGGATGTAATAAAGATAGTGACAGTACTCTTGGAGGTATGTGTAAGTCCTTGTATTCATTAGGGAAAACTTTTCAGTGCCCTCTGCAGTCTTCCACATTCTAAACAAACAGAGGCATGGAGATTGAAAAACTGGACAGAAAAAATAGCTAAACCCATCAGCTATCTAGGCCTGACCCTGAGCTTTGGCCCCTGTGTTACCCTCCAAGACCCATCCAGGACACATTTATGTATTGAAGACAACCTACATAAACAGAAAAAAATCTAGTAGGAAAAGAAAAACAGCCAGGCGCTGGTGGCTCATACCTGTAATCCTAGCTACTGAGGAGGCTGAGATCTGAGGACTGCAGTTTGAAGCCAGCCTGGGCAAGAAAGTCTGCAAGATTTTTATACCAATTAACCACCAGAAAACTAGAAGTGGAGCTGTGGCTTAACATGCTAGAGCATTAGCCTTCAACAAAAATGCTCACAGACAGTGCCCAGGCTCTGAGTTCAAGCCCAGAACTGACAAAAAGAGAGAACAAGAGAAAGAAAGAGGGGAAGCAAGGAAGCAAGGAAGGAAGGGAGGGAGGAAGGAAGAAAGGAAAGAGGGAGGGAGGGAGGGAGGGAGGGAGGGAGGAAGGGAGGGAGGGAGAGGGGAAGGGAGGAAGGGAGGAAGGGAGGAAAGGAGGGAGGGAGGGAGGGAGGGAGGAAGGAAGGGAGGAAGGAAGGAAGGCAGGGAGGAGGAGGGAGGGAGGGAGGGAGGGAGGGAGGGAGGGAGGGAGGAGGAAGGAAAGAAGGAAGCAAAAAACAAAACCAGAAAGAATCAAAAGCTGCATCCTGAGGTTACTGGAATGACAGTGAAGAGTAGTGCCACCTCACACTCAGAACCAAGCCCGAGGCCCAGCAGGGTGGACATGAGGCTGAGAGGCAGTGGCAAACCCAAACTCAAACCCAGATATAGTGGGGACTTAGGGAGCCTCTAGGAGGGCATGGCAACTAGGGGACAAAAGATTCTACCCATAGATTTTGAGGAAAGTAACTTCAGTGGAAAGAAACAATGTGGCCAAAGAAACAAAAATGGGAACCCTAGAAAGATGTTTCTTTCCCCTCCATTCCAGGCTACATCTCTGCTGAGTTACTGGGGATCACATGGAGCCAGGGCCTCTGGTGCTGAGCAAACAGTGTGGAACTTTGTAGAAAAGGGCCACAGAAGGACATGGTGTGGTAAGTGTTGGGAGAGGCATGTATGAGGGAAAGGGAACAGATAGTGCCCAGGAAGTGGGACCACATCAACTAGAGGTAGTGAACGGGTTAGACTCCAACACTCCTCCCTGGAGCTCTGGTTGTAGATCCAACCTTGTGGGGGTGTTGGAGAGGTGCCCATTTCCAGAGCCACCACTGCAAGTTGGCCCTCAAGCCTGTGGAAGCTCAGAAGGAACTGCCCTTCAGAAAGTTGCTGTGCCCTGGGAGTTGCCCAGGATACTTGTTTCCAAAGCATGCCAAGTGAGGTGGGGCCACTAGCTTCTCAGCCCGCGCCTTTCTATCTGAAGCCTGTCCCCACCTCCAATAATTGGCCACCACTCTCAGCCAAGACATTTTCTCTTGCCTGGCAGGGAAGTCAGCCCACAGGCTTGCTGGCAGCAGTAACCAGCAGAAGCTGCCACCACCCAAGGGGACTGGACAGCAGAGTGTCCATATCATCCCAGTGCTCCTCTCTGATGCTGACTCATGACCTGGAGGTCTCTGCAGGGTCACACAGGGAGGAGGTCTCTGCAGGGTCACACAGGGAGGAGGTCTCTGCAGGGACACAGGGAGGAGGTCTCTGCAGGGACACAGGGAGGAGGTCTCTGCGGGGTCACACAGGGAGGAGGTCTCTGCAGGGACACAGGGAGGAGATCTCTGCGGGGTCACACAGGGAGGAGGTCTCTGTGGGGTCACAGGGAGGAGGTCTCTGTGGGTCACACAGGGAGGAGGTCTCTGTGGGTCACACAGGGAGGAGGTCTCTGTGGGTCACACAGGGAGGAGGTCTCTGCAGGGTCACACAGGGAGGAGGTCTCTGCAGGGTCACACAGGGAGGAGGTCTCTGCGGGGTCACAGGAAGGAGGTCTCTGCAGGGTCACACAGGGAGGAGGTCTCTGTGGGTCACACAGGGAGGAGGTCTCTGTGGGTCAAACAGGGAGGAGGTCTCTGTGGGTCACAGGGAGGAGGTCTCTGCGGGGTCACACAGGGAGGAGGTCTCTGTGGGTCACACAGGGAGGAGGTCTCTGTAGGTCAAACAGGGAGGAGGTCTCTGTGGGTCACACAGGGAGGAGGTCTCTGCGGGGTCACACAGGGAGGAGGTCTCTGCGGGGTCACACAGGGAGGAGGTCTCTGTGGGTCACACAGGGAGGAGGTCTCTGTAGGTCAAACAGGGAGGAGGTCTCTGTGGGTCACACAGGGAGGAGGTCTCTGCGGGGTCACACAGGGAGGAGGTCTCTGTGGGGTCACAGGGAGGAGGTCTCTGTGGGTCAAACAGGGAGGAGGTCTCTGCGGGGTCACACAGGAAGGAGGTCTCTGCGGGGTCACACAGGGAGGAGGTCTCTGTGGGTCACACAGGGAGGAGGTCTCTAGAGGGACACACGCTCTCTTCTAGGCCTCAAGCTATACTCCTGTTGTAGTACACCTGAAAGTGTCTCTTCTCCCCAACTGTAAAACTGCTGATCCTCTGCCCCTGGGGGAAATATTTTCAGAGAAAACTTACAGAGAGAAAAGAGAAGATTAGGACAGAGTCCAGTCACTGGGAAGGAAGCCTTACACTAGACCTGTGTCCAGCTGCTCCAAGCCAGATCCTGGACTAATATGTGACTGAGTGCTGGTGGGGATAAATGTGTAGACAGCCAATAACTTGGGTGGCATTGGGCTTTAGCTAACTGCAGCTATGAAAGATGGGTGAGGGGAAGACAGAGCCCCCTAAGATAGGGACCCAAGAAGGCCTCGCCAAAGCTCAACTGGCAAACACTGAAAGCCACTCATCACTGAGCCCTACTCATTGGCAACAGCCTCCAGGCCCTCTCTCATGTTCCAGCTTTTATCTATTGTAGGAACCCACAATGGTACAACTAAGGTCGGCAAACATCTCCTCAGATCGCCAGACTGGACTGGGTCAAGCACATTCTATGTGTCTCCCCAATACTTTAAACATCTAGCCCTGGAAATGCCCTTTCCACCTCCACCACAGAGCAAACCTGCCATACCTGAGAGGGAGAGCTCACACAACAGGATCTCAGACTGACTCATGGGAGAACAGAACACCATATCACACTGGCCCCTGCACCGACCTCTGGCCCTAACTGCCAGGCTCCCTTGGAGAAACAACCACACCCTATAGTCTGGAATCAGGTTTCCTAGCTGAAGGTTCACCTGGTCTCTGGAGTGAATGCTGACCACAAAGAACAGGCACACCACCAGCAGAAGTCTGAAGTCAGAGGAAGGGAGGGACTTGTCAAGCCTGATTCGCTGTGGCTTGTCTCACACCCCCACCTCTACCACCCAAGCCTCCGGCCTTCCAGGACCCTCTGAAAGCTCATCACCCTGGATGCCCACTCACCTGCCTTCTCTCAGTGCCCCTGGCCCAATCATGGCACCTCCAGGGCAGCCATGCCATCTCCCCTGCCCTGTCCCCTATGGACAGCTGGGTGGGAGGAGAGGTCAAACCACAACTTATCAGGGTGCTGAGGCCCAAACTAAGCAATCTACAGAGCTATCTTGCACATCTTTCGCTGCACTGAAGTATGGGAAGCCACTGTCAGGGTGGGAGGTGAAGAAGCAGTGTCATGCCTCATCTTTTTTTTTTTTTTTTTTTTTTTTTTTGGCCAGTCCTAGGCCGTGAACTCAGGGCCTGAGCACTGTCCCTGGCTTCTTTTTTGCTCAAGGCTAGCACTCTGCCACTTGAGCCACAGCGCCACTTATGGCCATTTTCTGTATATGTGGTGCTGAGGAATCGAACCCAGGGCCACATGTATACCAGGCAAGCACTCTTGCCACTAGGCCATATTCCCAGCCCCATGCCTCATCTTCTTAGGGTCCCCGGGCCCTTTCACAATTCCTCTTCTGTCTTCTCCTTCTCTGTCCTCTGAGGCCCCACAATCTCTCAGCCCATATCCAAACTACACTGAGCCTAAGGAAAAAGACAGCAGAGAAGAACTGTAGGCTGGGAGCTGTGACCTCTCCTGTGAAGTGGTGCTAACCCTGAAACATTGTCCTCCCTCTCACTCAATCCTCAGTGTCTGCCCCCCTCGGCACCTTCAACCTCCACCTCTGGCTGCTGAAGACCTTGGTCCCACAGTCTTGCAGGGACCTGGTCCTGGCTCTGACTGCAGAAGTCTGGGGAGCTCTTAGCAGGAAGCTGGGAGCAGTAATGATCCAGAATGTTTAGGAAGGGATGCCTCCTCAAGGAGAAGGCCCCCATGGAGAAAGATGTTCAGGCAGGTCCTAGAGGACTATCCTGAAGCAGAGGGTACAGTTCCTGGATTCCAGGCGGTAAGCCCTGCAGGGAAGAGCAGCAGCTGGCCCACCTCTCACTCGCACCCAGGAACCCTGACACCACTGTCTTCCTCATTAGAGTTTTCTCTTCCTTACCTCAGGTTTAGAATTTAAGATTCTTGAGCTAATGCTCGGTGCACCTCAAGTGTACAAATGGGCACACCTGGCCCTTGAGGGAGAGGTCTATGCCCAGGTTCTACCTTATCTCTCAGGTGAAGAAGGTGTCACCCCCTCTAGACACAGTTCCCAGAAGAAGCAAGTCATACAGGCTCCCCCAACTCCACCCCCAGGCCGAGCTCTCACCAGACACTCAGACATTCAGACCAGGGAGCACTCACCAGCCTCTCACACCGCTCAGACACAGGAGCACTCACCAGCCGCTCAGACATGGGCGTCTTGTCTCCATCCGGGAGGTGCTGTTCCAGGGCCAGCACTATGCAGTTGGCAATGATGGTGGCCAGGATCATGTACTCAAAGGGAGTGTGTGGGTTAAGGACAGGCCAGCAACATGGGCCACAGAATATTCAGTGCCCTCTCCTCAGGGCTGAGAACTGAGTGTGGAGACCACCCCACTGGGACCAGGGGACAAGGGCTGGTCTTCCCGGGTCCCCGCCCAACCTTGGCGCCCAACCTTGGCGCCCCCTGCCTCCCGCCGCTGTCAGCACCGCGGACAGCGCCTTCACCCAGCTCCGGGCCAGCCTGGCGGCCGGGACCAGGGCTGCAGCCCCCACGCAGCAGGTCTCCGCGCAGGCGCACACTCCACCTGGCCGCGCCACACCAGTGCTCACACCGCACGTGAGCACCCGCGCACCTCGGAAGCTGGACAAGCGCGCAGCGCCCGTGGAGGCCGTGCCCGCGCGCGCGCTCGCGTTCCCTCTGTCTCTGTCTCACACGCACACGCACACGCACACGCACACACACGCAGGCACCTGTGAGCCGGCAGGCGTTCGGCAGCATCCCCCGCGGGGCTCGCTGCCGCCGCACAGATCCCGGCTGACCAACCCTGGGCGACCTCCGCGCCGGCGGCGCGCCCCGCACGCCCCGCACTCCGCGACCAAGAGAACGAGGTGGGGGTGGGGGGCTGGACGGAAGGGCCCCGCGGCGGCCTCCACGGCCGCGCGCGAGCGTACACACGCGCGCACGGGGCACACACGCACGCGCGCACACACACGGGCACGGAGCCCTGCCCCCAGGCCCCGCCCCGCCCCTCCCGCCCCGTTCTGGGGCCGGTCGCACCCCCTCCCCACCGGGGGAAGATGGCCACTGGGCGCCGTCGCTACCCCACCGACCCGGCCCAGGCCTCCGTCCGGGCCGCCCGCCCCGCCCCGTCCCGCCCAGCCCGGCCCGACGCCTCGCCCTGCCCCCGGCCCGCGGCCTCCCTCGGCCCGGCCCCGCCCGGCCCCCGGCAGGATATGGCCACTCGGTGATGCGCTTGGCGTATTTGCGGACGACGTTGTCCTCGCTGAAGACGAAGAGCGAGCGGTTGACGGTGAAGCAGTTCTGCTTGACCGGGATGGGGTTGTACAGCGCCATGGTGCGCGCGCGCTGCGCGATCGACTGCTTGTAGAGGACGCGCTGGCCCGGCGGCAGCCCCCCGGGGCCCGGCCCGCCCGGCCCGCCCGGCCCGCCGCCCCGGGCCCGCTCCCCGCCGCCCCGGGCCCGCTCCGCGCCGCCGGCGCCCCCATAGCGGCCGCCCAGCTCGTCCCCGAAGCGGACCATGGCTCCCAGGCGCAGCGCGCATCCCCGGCCCGGCAGCCCCGGCAGGGAGGGCGCGGCGCGCGCCTGGGGCTCCGAGCAGAGCCGCCGCCAGACGCCCGGGACGCAGCGGACCTCGCCCGGCCCGGCCGCCGCCGCACCCGACCGAGCGGCCCCGCGCCACGCCCTATAAGGGGCCGGTCACGCGGCGGCGACCGGCCAATCCGTGCTGGGCCCGCCCCCGGCTCCCGCGGCCCCGCCCCGGCCGCCGCCCCCGCCCCAGACGCGCGGGGGCCCGGGGGGCTGCGCCTGGGTCCCCAGTCTCGTCGCCGCCGGAGCCGGCGGGCGGGAGCGGGGGCGCTGGGCTCCGCGAGGCCGACTCCGAGCCCCGCCCTGGCCGCGGGCCCTCGCCGTCGGCCTGCGGGGTCTCGGGGAGCCCGCCCAGCGCCTCGCGGTACGGACCCAGCCTCCTTCTCCCGGGCGCTCCCGGTGTCCGGACGAACCGCTGAAACGAAGGCCGGGCCCTGCTTCCCACTGGCGTCCGTTCCCGGGCCCACGAGGCTGCGTCGTCTGCTTCCCTCCCGCTCGCTGCCCACCCGGCCGCTGGAGACCTTGGCACGCCGGCCCACACCGGCACTCCCGCGTCCGCCTTGCGGACTTGGAGTCCCTGGTCTCCGGTCTTCCAGGCGTTCACCATCGGCCACTGTCTGGGGACCCCTTGGCCCTGGTCGCATAAAGACACGGAATCTGGTTCAAGATTTCAATTCAGGTCCCTCGTTCCGCCATTCGTATGCTAAAATTTTTAAAGAGAAGCTGGCGTTACGCACGCACCTACATCCATCCATCCACTCGACAAACCTTTGCTGAACGCCTCTTGGCTGGGCATTGGCTCCCCCGTCACGGACCTGACCTTTTCTACCGAGGCTAGGTGTGCACGCTCTGCCTTGGTGCTAGGCGCTGTGGTCACAGCGCAGTTGCTTAGGGGTCCTAGCAGCACCCGGAGCCTTCCCCAACCACTGGGGCTGGGGGCGGGCGCAGAGGGGGCAGAAGACCCCGGCGTTCTCACCAGGAACAAACAACACACACAATAGCAGCCTCCTTGGCTTAGAATGCAAGGAAACAGGGTCACCAACCTGTTGGAAGCCTTTCTACCCTGCTCTCGCTTGGACCTGCGATTTCCCCCAAGGCTCTTTTCGTTGAATGCTGTGTTCCCAGCGCAGCACTATTCAGAAGCAAGACTTTCAGGAAGAAATCATGAGAGCTATGCCTTCATAACCCATGGATGGATTCATAATTTTTGGTGGGCTGTTGGAAAGGGATAGAACCTCACTAAAGGAGTTGGGTCCTTGGCTTGCGCTCTTGAGGACTATATGCCCCTTCTCCTCTCCCCTCTCATTCCTTTTTTTTCTCTCTGCCGAGCCATCCTGCTTCGCCACTAGCCCACAGCATTAAAACCACGCCACCATGGACTTCTAGAATGGTACCAGATACAATGGGAGCTCAAACCTGTAATTCAAACTATGCAGGAAACAGATAAATAAGTTCAAGGCCAGCCCAGCCAAAAAGTTACAGAGACCACACTCAACCAATAAAATCTAGATGTGGTGACCAACCAGTGTAGTTAGGAGGATCACAAACCCTGTTGGAAGAAAACAAAACTAAATAAAAAAGGCAGGGTGTGACTCAAGGGGTAGAGTACCTACCTAACAAATATAAGGTCTCAAGTTCAACCTCAGCATTGAAAAAAAAGTAAAAACAAATTTTCCTCCTTTAAATTGGCTTCAGAAATTTTTCACAGCTACATGTAGCTAAGTAACACATACTCCAGGGGCAGAGAAGACTCCTTGCCGGGCAGGAGCGGTCCTGGGGTGGAAAGGGAAGTGAGGTAAGACCAGACCCAACAGGGGCACAGTGAGGACAGGTGTGAAGATGGGGCAGTGCGCACTAGCATGTGACCTGCACTCCCTGAGCACTGCCTGGACTGCTGATGGAAGCACGAAGGATGTGTGGTCCAGACCACTTAGGAGGCAGTTAGAGGCAAGCAGCCCAATTCTAGTTAGCAGTAGCTTATGTAATACACTTCATGACAAGTTAGTTTCAGGAATAGTCTTTTCATATGCAGTTTTTGCTGCAAGAAGCTGGTACATCACAGTCATTATTGTAAGGTCCACCCCCAGGAGGGCTCTATGAAGATCCC
Source organism: Perognathus longimembris pacificus (assembly GCF_023159225.1). Classification (NCBI taxonomy): domain Eukaryota; kingdom Metazoa; phylum Chordata; class Mammalia; order Rodentia; family Heteromyidae; genus Perognathus; species Perognathus longimembris. The sequence goes on along the minus strand of NC_063161.1, from coordinate 162,872,271 downwards.
CTCTCCCCCTGCTTAAGTCTCTGCCCAGTACCTATTTTACCTAGGTAACTGGTACACCTGGAAGCAGTTACCACCCCCTTCTCTGACGTCACTTTATGTAAGGGTTATTAAAGTAGGTAGCCGATGAAAGAGAATACCACGCGGTATTCAGGTAGGAAAGAAAAGTTTTATTCCTGAACTTTGACCTGTGGCAGAGATGAGGCATAGCTGGAGAGAAAGGCTGAACCACCACTGGACCATGCCTTATCCATGGCAGGGTCAGAAGGTATGGCCAGGTGAATTTGGATGTGACCTCAGAGAACTCTCTCTCTCTCTCTCTTTCTCTCCCTCTCTCTCCCTCTCTCTCTCTCCCTCTCTCTCTCCCTCTCTCTCCTTCTCTCTCTCTCTCTCTCTCCCTCTCTCTCTCTCTGTCTCCTCCCCACCCGCCAGTCCTGGGGCTTGAACTCAGAGTCTGAGCACTGTCCCTGAGCTTCTTTTGCTCAAGGCTAGCACTCTGCCACTTGAGCCACAGCGCCACTTCTGGCCGTTTTCTATATATATGGTGCTGGGGAATCGAACCCAGGGCTTCATGTATATGAGGCAAGCACTCTTGCCACTAGGCCATATTCCCAGCCCAGAAATATCTGCTTTTTAAAATTGTTATAAAGGTGATGTACAGAGGGGTTACAGTTACAAAAGTCAAGGAAGGAGTACATCTCTTTGTGGACAATGTCGCCTCTTCTCTTGCTGGAATATTTACTTTTAAAAACTAATTTATCATAGCAGTGCGTGTAGTGTGTGTGTGTGTGTGTGTGTGTGTGTGTGTGTGTGTGTGTGTATGTTGATACCAGGGCTTGAACTCAGGGTTTCATACCCTTGCTTGGCTCTTCCACATATAGCTGGCATCTTTCTATTTGAGCCATGCCTTCAGTCTGGCTTTTTTTTTTTAGTCTCAGTTGTGGGGCTTGAACTATGGGCCTGAGTGCTGTCCTGGAGAACTTCAGCTCAAATCTAGCACTTGAGCCACAGTGCCACTTCCGGTTTTCTGGTGGTTATTTGGAGATAAGAGTCTCCGGGACTTCCCTGCTTGGGCTGGCTTGGAACCTCAGATCCTCAGATCGCAGCCTCCTGAATAGCTAGGATTACAGGCATAAGCCACCAGCGCCCAGCTCAGTCTGGTATTTTTGCTTGTTGATTGGAGACCAAATCTTATGGATTTTTCTTTCCAGGATGGCTTTGAACTGAGATCCTCAGATCTTAGTCTCCTGAGTAGCTAAGAGTACAGATGTGAGCCACCTGTACTAAGCATTATGCTATCCTTTTATTTTTTTTTTATTTTTTTATTTTTTTGGCCAGTCCTGGGCCTTGGACTCAGGGCCTGAGCACTGTCCCTGGCTTCTTCCCGCTCAAGGCTAGCACTCTGCCACTTGAGCCACAGCGCCGCTTCTGGCCGTTTTCTGTATATGTGGTGCTGGGGAATCGAACCTAGGGCCTCGTGTATCCGAGGCAGGCACTCTTGCCACTAGGCTATATCCCCAGCCCTATGCTATCCTTTTATAATGAAGGAAAGTGTCTTGTATTTTTTTTTCAGGAGTCATAAACTTTTTTCTAAACCTCATTTGGCCGACCTCACCAAAGCAGAAAGACAGCCATCACCTGTGAGGCTGGCACAGAGCTGTCCCAAACAAAATCAGGGTTTACGTCTCCAAGTAGAAAGGCAAGCCTCATTATGTAACTGTACCCCCTTTGCACAACACCTTGTCAATAACATTTAATTTTAAAAACAAGGCAGGCTCTCAGCTGACCTGTTGCAGTGAGAAATAGGGAGGCATTTCAGGGTTGCACACTGCTGCAAACAGTGGGAGGTTTACCGAGAGGTCGTAGGCCGTGCCTCTGTGAGTCTGTGACTACTTCAGAACCAATTAAACTGACTGTGCTGGATATAGCATGTGAGTGTGCTGGGTACGTCATGTGAGTGTGCTGGGTACGTCATGTGACTGTGCTGGGTACGTCATGTGAATGTGCTGGGTACGTCATGTGACTGTGCTGGGTATGTCATGTCAGTGCTGGGTTCGTCATGTGAATGTGCTAGGTACGTCATGTGAGTGTGCTGGGTACGTCATGTGAGTGTGCTGGGTACGTCATGTGAGTGTGCTGGGTACGTCATGTGACTGTGCTGGGTACGTCATGTGACTGTGCTGGGTATGTCATGTCAGTGCTGGGTTCGTCATGTGAGTGTGCTGGGTACGTCATGTCAGTGCTGGGTACGTCATGTGAGTGTGCTGGGTACGTCATGTGAGTGTGCTGGATACTTCATGTGACTGTGCTGGATACGTCATGTGAGTGTGCTGGGTACGTCATGTGAGTGTGCTGGGTACGTCATGTGAGTGTGCTGGGTACGTCATGTGAGTGTGCTGGGTTCGTCATGTGAGTGTGCTGGGTACGTCATGTGAGTGTGCTGGGTACGTCATGTGAGTGTTCTGGGTACGTCATGTCAGTGCTGGGTACGTCATGTGAGTGTGCTGGGAACGTCATGTCAGTGCTGGGTTCATCATGTGAGTGTGCTAGGTATGTCATGTGAGTGTGCTGGGTACGTCATGTGAGTGTGCTGGGTACGTCATGTGAGTGTGCTGGGTACGTCATGTGACTGTGCTGGGTACGTCATGTCAGTGCTGGGTTCATCATCTGAGTGTGCTGGGTACGTCATGTGAGTGTGCTGGGTACGTCATGTGACTGTGCTGGGTACGTCATGTCAGTGCTGGGTTCGTCATGTGAGTGTACTGGGTACGTCATGTGAGTGTGCTGGGAACGTCATGTGAGTGTGCTGGGTACGTCATGTGAGTGTGCTGGGTACGTCATGTCAGTGCTGGGTTCATCATGTGAGTGTGCTGGGTACGTCATGTGAGTGTGCTGGGAACGTCATGTGACTGCTGGGTACGTCATGTGAATGTGCTGGGTACGTCATGTGAGTGTGCTGGATACTTCATGTGACTGTGCTGGATACGTCATGTGAGTGTGCTGGGTACGTCATGTGAGTGTGCTGGGTACGTCATGTGAGTGTGCTGGGTACGTCATGTGAGTGTGCTGGGTACGTCATGTGAGTGTGCTGGGTACGTCATGTCAGTGCTGGGTTCGTCATGTGAGTGTGGTGGGTACGTCATGTGAGTGTGCTGGGTACGTCATGTGAGTGTGCTGGGTTCGTCATGTGAGTGTGCTGGGTACGTCATGTCAGTGCTGGGTTCATCATGTGAGTGTGCTGGGTACGTCATGTGAGTGTGCTGGGAACGTCATGTGAGTGTGGTGGGTACGTCATGTGAGTGTGGTGGGTACGACATGTCAGTGCTGGGTTCATCATGTGAGTGTGCTGGGTACGTCATGTGAGTGTGCTGGGTACGTCATGTGACTGTGCTGGGTACGTCATGTCAGTGCTGGGTTCGTCATGTGAGTGTGCTGGGAACGTCATGTGAGTGTGCTGGGTACGTCATGTGAGTGTGGTGGGTACGTCATGTCAGTGCTGGGTTCATCATGTGAGTGTGCTGGGTATGTCATGTGAGTGTGCTGGGTACGTCATGTGAGTGTGCTGGGTACGTCATGTCAGTGCTGGGTTCGTCATGTGAGTGTGCTGGGTACGTCACGTGAGTGTGCTGGGTACGTCATGTGAGTGTGCTGGGTACGTCATGTGAGTGTGCTGGGTACGTCATGTGACTGTGCTGGGTTCATCATGTGAGTGTGCTGGGTACGTCATGTGAGTGTGCTGGGTACGTCATGTGAGTGTGCTGGGTACGTCATGTGAGTGTGCTGGGTATGTCATGTCAGTGCTGGGTTCGTCATGTGAGTGTGCTGGGTACGTCATGTGAGTGTGCTGGGTACGTCATGTGAGTGTGCTGGGTACGTCATGTGACTGTGCTGGGTACGTCATGTGACTGTGCTGGGTTCGTCATGTGAGTGTGCTGGGTACGTCATGTGAGTGTGCTGGGTACGTCATGTCAGTGCTGGGTTCATCATGTGAGTGTGCTGGGTACGTCATGTGAGTGTGCTGGGTACGTCATGTGAGTGTGGTGGGTACGTCATGTGAGTGTGCTGGGTACGTCATGTGAGTGTGCTGGGTACGTCATGTGAGTGTGGTGGGTACGTCATGTGAGTGTGCTGGGTACGTCATGTGAGTGTGCTGGGTACGTCATGTGACTGTGCTGGGTACGTCATGTGAGTGTGCTGGGTTCGTCATGTGAGTGTGCTGGGTACGTCATGTGAGTGTGCTGGGTATGTCATGTGAGTGTGGTGGGTACGTCATGTGAGTGTGCTGGGTACGTCATGTGAGTGTGCTGGGTACGTCATGTGAGTGTGCTGGGTACGTCATGTCAGTGCTGGGTACGTCATGTGAGTGTGCTGGGTACGTCATGTGAGTGTGCTGGGTACGTCATGTGAGTGTGCTGGGTACGTCATGTGAGTGTGCTAGGTACGTCATGTCAGTGCTGGGTTCGTCATGTGAGTGTGCTGGGTACGTCACGTGAGTGTGCTGGGTATATCATGTGAGTGTGCTGGGTACGTCATGTGAGTGTGCTGGGTACGTCATGTGACTGTGCTGGGTATGTCATGTGACTGTGCTGGGTTCATCATGTGAGTGTGCTGGGTACGTCATGTGAGTGTGCTGGGTACGTCATGTCAGTGCTGGGTTCATCATGTGAGTGTGCTGGGTACGTCATGTGAGTGTGCTGGGTACGTCATGTGAGTGTGCTGGGTACGTCATGTGACTGTGCTGGGTACGTCATGTGACTGTGCTGGGTTCATCATGTGAGTGTGCTGGGTACGTCATGTGAGTGTGCTGGGTACGTCATGTCAGTGCTGGGTTCATCATGTGAGTGTGCTGGGTACGTCATGTGAGTGTGCTGGGTACGTCATGTGAGTGTGCTGGGTACGTCATGTGAGTGTGCTAGGTACGTCATGTCAGTGCTGGGTTCATCATGTGAATGTGCTAGGTATGTCATGTGAGTGTGCTGGGTACGTCATGTGAGTGTGCTGGGTACGTCATGTCAGTGCTGGGTTCGTCATGTGAGTGTGCTGGGTACGTCACGTGAGTGTGCTGGGTACGTCATGTGAGTGTGCTGGGTACGTCATGTGAGTGTGCTGGGTATGTCATGTCAGTGCTGGGTTCGTCACGTGAGTGTGCTGGGTACGTCATGTGAGTGTGCTGGGTACGTCATGTGAGTGTGCTGGGTACGTCATGTGAGTGTGCTGGATACGTCATGTGAGTGTGGTGGGTACGTCATGTGAGTGTGGTGGGTACGTCATGTGAGTGTGCTGGGTACGTCATGTGAGTGTGCTGGGTACGTCATGTGAGTGTGCTGGGTACGTCATGTCAGTGCTGGGTTCATCATGTGAGTGTGCTGGGTACGTCATGTGAGTGTGCTGGGTTCGTCATATGAGTGTGCTGGGTACGTCATGTGAGTGTGCTGGGTACGTCATGTGAGTGTGCTGGGTACGTCATGTGAGTGTGCTAGGTACGTCATGTCAGTGCTGGGTTCATCATATGAGTGTGCTGGGTACGTCATGTGAGTGTGCTGGGTACGTCATGTGAGTGTGCTGGGTTCGTCATGTGAGTGTGCTGGGTACGTCATGTGAGTGTGCTGGGTACCTCATGTGAGTGTGGTGGGTATGTCATGTCAGTGTGGTGGGTATGTCATGTCAGTGCTGGGTACGTCATGTGACTGTGCTGGGTACGTCATGTGAGTGTGCTGGGTACGTCATGTGAGTGTGCTGGGTACCTCATGTCAGTGCTGGGTACCTCATGTCAGTGCTGGGTTCATCATGTGACTGTGCTGGGTACGTCATGTGGGTGTGCTGGGTACGTCATGTGAGTGTGCTGGGTACGTCATGTGAGTGTGCTAGGTATGTCATGTCAGTCCTGGGTTCGTCATGTGAGTGTGCTGGGTACGTCATGTGAGTGTGCTGGGTACGTCATGTGAGTGTTCTGGGTACGTCATGTGAGTGTGCTGGGTATGTCATGTGAGTGTGCTGGTTATATCATGTGAGTGTGCTGGGTACGTCATGTGAGTGTGCTGGGTACGTCATGTCAGTGCTGGGTTCATCATGTGAGTGTGCTGGGTATGTCGTGTGAGGTCAAGGAAATTGAGGCTGTGTATTGTGTGGATGCTGTTCACTGACACACGGGTAGAAGAGGGGAAGAGCTTGTGGGACATAGAGTAAAAAAAAAAGTTATACTTAAATTTAAAAAAAAACTTACATGGCGCAGCAGTGGCTTAACCTATATCCTTACCTGTTCAGAAGGCTTAGATCTGAGGATCATGATTCAAAGTCAGCCTGGGCCAAAAAGTCTATGAGACTCTTATCCCCAGTTAACCAACAAAAGGCTGTAACTTGGGCTGGGGATATGGCCTAGTGGCAAGAGTGCCTGCCTCAGATACACGAGGCCCTAGGTTCGATTCCCCAGCACCACATATACCGAAAACGGCCAGAAGCGGCGCTGTGGCTCAAGTGGCAGAGTGCTAGCCTTGAGCGGGAAGAAGCCAGGGACAGTGCTCAGGCCCTGAGTCCAAAGCCCAGGACTGGCCAAAAAACAAACAAAAAAAAAAAAGGCTGCAACTTGAGATATGGCTCAAGTAGTAGAGAAAGAAAAAACTGGGGCTGGGGATATGGCCTAGTGGCAAGAGCGCTTGCCTCGTATACTTGAAGCCCTGGGTTCAATTCCCCAGCACCACATATACAGAAAATGGCCAGAGGTGGCGCTGTGGCTCAAGTGGCAGAGTGCTAACCTTGAGCAAAAGGAAGCCAGGGACAGTGCTCAGGCCCTGAGTCCAAGGCCCAGGACTGGCCAAAAAAAAAAAAAAACTAAGACCCTGAGGCCCTGATTTCAAGCCCTGTTACCAACACACAACACACAAATATATACTCACACACTGACACAAACCCACAAACACATGCACATACACGTATGTACACATGCACCCATATACATGTGTGCATGCACAAGGCACTCATGCACACTCACACATATATACATGCATACACACATACACAAATCCTCACACACACATATGCATACATGCACATCCACATCTACACAAGCACACACATACTGACACACTCACACAGAGTTGCATGTTTGGCATAGATGTTGAGGGATCCCCAGAATAACATACTGCACCTGAAGTCTGTATTGGCACCTCGAATTTGCCTCTGCAGTCTCCCATTCTGCTGCACTGCCTGGCACATTGGGTCAGCCTGCTTCGTTGGCCAGTAGAGCACCATCATGCACTTGAAGGAGAAAAGCAGGCTATTCACTCCCCTAGCCTCCTCCTGCTGGCTACCAAGGGCTAGCAGCCTCTCCCTGTGTCCTCTCTGTACCCCCAGCTCCACTCCCTCCTTTGTTTCTGCAGTGCAGGGGTGGCAACAGGCTAACCTCATTGTAGAATATCCCTCTGCCTGACACAGCCATATAACCTGCCTGACACAGTAGCCACTATCACAGGAACTCACTAAGCATCAAGCAGCCACAGAGGAGCCACCGGAGAATGGACTAGCAGGCATATATGGAAAAGCATCCAGAGAGAGAGCACCTGTTACCCCATAGAGCAGGTATCACAGAGGAAAATGAAACAGCCTAACTGGTGGGAACCAGAGGTGAGTCTCAGAAAAGTGTCTGCAGTGGAGGAGACAGATGAGCGACAAGGAAGTGCTACCATAGATACAGGTGGCTGGGCCAGCCAGTGAGGAAGTATACACAGCAGATTTAGACAACTCGTCTGATGAGCTTTTTTTTTTTTTTTAATAAAACACAAAGACATGGAACAATCGCTAGAGATGTGTCATTAAAAGAGTTTTGTGGCTTTTTGTTTTATAGACAAATGATAGATTTGAACTTTGTGTGCTGATGTGCTGATAGGTGACTCAGTAGAAGTAAACTGCTGATGTAGAAGCCTTGCTTGGTCCAAAGCAGAGGGCAGCAGGGCTCTAGCCACTGAGGCTGCTAATGTCTAGTCTCCTGGGAAGACCCTACAGGCTCTGAGTTGGTGACTGCCTCATGCTTGGCTGTGGGGGCTGTGACCATGCACCATGTTCCTCAAAGCACCTGTGCCCACCACCCTCAACAGGGAGTAATCTCACCTGGCCTCTCCTTAACTCCTGCAAGCCCAACCTCTCTTTGGTTATCTTCAACACTTCCCTTCTAAATCCCACCTCTGCCACTGTGAACTGTGTCCCCTTGTGGGGAGAGGGCAAGGGAAAGCTGCAAAATTTTTTTCATATGTAAGTCATATTTTCTTTTTAAAATAGTGAAGTGTGGGCTGGGAACGTGGCTCAGCGGTAGAGCGCTTGCCTCACATACATGAAGCCCTGGGTTCGATTCCTCAGTACCACATAAACAGAAAAAGCCGGAAGTGGGGCTATGGCTCAAGTGGTAGAGTGCTAGCCTGGAGCAAAAAGAAGCCAGGGACAGTGCTCAGGCCCTGAGTCCAAGCCCCAGGACTGGTAATAATAATTAATAATTGATAATGATGATGAAGTGTGTCAGTGTCCCAGTAAAGGAGATGGAATGCAGCTGTGCCACACTTCCGGTTAGCACCCAGCTCAGAGACTCACAGAGACAGGACACAGGCTGCAGGCCAAGTCTCCAGCCTCCCACCTGCCCCACCTCATCATCTGAGTGCTGCGCAGCCCAAGTCCACATTGAGCCATTATGTCCAGCCTCTTTTTTTCTTTTTTTTTTTTCTGAGCTGTAGCTCTGTGCAAAATGTGAACACAACTTTGTGTCTTCTAGCTTCACAGACACACTGAACTGTGTGCTCCCCAGGCCACAATACATCATGTTACTATACAACGTGATATTATTTCATGTACATGAGCATGCAACATGCAATGTCAGCAAATGCATGCACCGTGGGACACGTACAGCATTGCTGCATGCAGCATGAGCCATGGCCATGTTCTGCACAGAGCATGAGCCATGTATAATGAGCCATATTAGTGGATGTCACATGAATCATACAGTGATCCCTACTAATGCGTGTAAAGCAGGAGCTGTGTGCACAACACCATGTTGCTGCATGTAGGATGGATCATTTGCTGTCACTACATACATTATTTTGTTGTATAAAAGTTTATTCTTCCGTTCTTGCATGTTGGAGATTTGTGTTCCTACCTGCTTCCTGCTATTCCCGAGGGCTCCCCAGTGAATGTTGGGGTGGTTCTCTTGGCATGAGGTATAGCTCCTAGCTGGTTTACAAGACCAACGCAACCCAGACATCTGAACCTGGGAAGAACAGTGCCAGAGAGCAGAGGCAGTGGTGGCCTCAAAGCTCAACTGCAGAACCTGGACAGACTATGAGTGACCAGACTTCCATGAGATATGTGGGGGATGCTCACCATCATGGTTAATTCACGCAGGAACAAGGAATTTTGAACTCCAGAAAGCCATTAGTGAAAGCCAGCATTGTAACATGCCAAAGAAGAAAAGTGGGTCATCCCCCTGCAGAAGCACTTGACTGAGCTGATCGCTACTCCAGACAAAGACTCCTGGAAATTAAGACTGGAGGGCAAGTCCCCAGCAGACAAAGGCGTGTGTTCTATTTAAAGTACATGGTGAAAAGTTGAGAGTGTTTTACTGAAAACAAAGAATGGGAGCCTTCCCTCTGTCATATTTCAGACTCACATGGTATGGGCTATACCAATAAATCTCAGCTTGCATAGAAAGATGAGTGAGAAATAAAAGATTTAGAGATTGGAAAAAAAGAAAAATAATTTTCAATATGACAAATTATTAGGCACCCAATCAGAAAACTTGGCAATGTTGCCTTATATTAAATAAGTATATAGTTCTGGAGATGTGGCTCAAGTGATACAGCACTTGCCTAGCAGGTATGAGGCTCTGGGTTCAAATCCTAACACCTCCAATAATGAGTAAATAAATAGAATAAGTATACAAAGGGAACTTCATTTCTAAACAGAGCAACTGAAATGTAACTTTAAAATAGAATCTTTTACTGAGTATATAAATAGCTAAACATCAGAATACAATATAAATGCACAGATTTTATTTTAAAATTTATGAAAATGAAATCCCTGGTTAGTAAACATGTATATTCTCATGTATTGGAAGTTCAGTATCACAAAGATATATATTTGTTCTAGCCAATCTAGTGACTGAATAGAATTCTTGACAAAATCCCATCATGGGCTGGGTAACAGTGGCTCACACCCGTCATCCCAGCTACTCGGGAGGCTGAGATCCGAGGATCAAGGCTCAAAACCAGCCCAGGCAGGAAAGACTGTGAGATTCTTATCTCCAACTAATCACAAAAAAGCTGGAAGTAGAGCTGTGATAGAGTATTGTCCTTGAGCAAAGAGAGCTCAGAGTCAGCAGCTCCCAAGCCCTAAGTTCAAGACCTAGGATTGGGGAGTGGGGAAGCCCACTTTGTGTATTACCTGAGAAGCTGGTTCTAAAACTTGAACAGTAAAAAAATTTCCTGAAGAAGAAAAACAGGTATACACATTTGCCTTTCATGAAGCTATACTATTCAACACAGGGGAGACAAAGTATTTCTTAAAATAAGATAAACAGGGCTGGGGATATGGCCTAGTGGCAAGAGTGCCTGCCTCGGATACACGAGGCCCTAGGTTCGATTCCCCAGCACCACATATACAGAAAACCGCCAGAAGCGGTGCTGTGGCTCAAGCGGCAGAGTGCTAGCCTTGAGCGGGAAGAAGCCAGGGACAGTGCTCAGGCCCTGAGTCCAAGGCCCAGGACTGGCAAAAAAAAAAAAAAAAAAAAAAAAAGATAAACAGCCTCAAAATGATGGGCCTTCCTGGTTGAGGCAGTTGATGACATAAAAAAGGAGTAGAGTCTCACATCATGAAAAACTTTAATTGCAATTGGTTTGAAACAGAAAAACCACACAAATATTAGAAGGGAGCACAGGGGAGTATAGTCTTAACTTCCCTGAAAGAACAGGCAGAAGGACATCACCAGTATAGCAATGACTAAGGGAGAACTTCCCAAGGACCTAAACACATAAAGCAAAGCCAGGCACCAGTGGCATGCCTGTAATCCTAGCTACTCACAAGACTGCAGACATGGAGAACTGCAGTTTGAAGTCAGACCAAACAGAAAAACCTATGAGCTTTAACCAACAAAAAGCCAGGCTGAAGCCATAGCTCAGATAGTAAAGTACCAGTCATGTGCAGTAAATGAGTGATTGGGAAGCCCTTAGTTCAAGCCCTGGCACCAACACATTCAAATGAACCTAGAAAAAATTACAAACCATGGGTACTAGGAAGGGATGGGGTGGGGAAAAGAGTAGACAAATAAAGAGGAGAAGAGGGAGAGAATGCAGTCAAGAATCCAAAGTAAATCCAACAAAATTAAGAAGAGTGAGGAAAGGGTTAGGGGAAGGATAGGTGAGAGTGTTGAAAGGGATGACACTGATCAAGATGTATTTATAAACTTCTTTGTTAAATGGCAACTCCTTTGTACAATTACTTAAAGATAAGTAAATAAAAAAATTACAGGGCTGGGAATGTGGCTTAGTGGTAGAGTGCTTGCCTAGCGCGCATGAAGCCCTGGGGTCAATTCCTCTGTATCACACAAACAGAAAACGCCGGAAGTGGTGCTGTGGTTCAAGTAGTGGAATGCTAGCCTTGAGCAAAAGAAGCTCAGGGACAGTGCCCAGGCCCTGAGTTCAAGCCCCAGGACTGGCAAAAAAAAAATTACAAACCAGAACAAAATATACTTATAGTGTAATAGATCTAAGAATGTCTACATATCAAAAGAACCACCAAATAAATGGGGAAATATTAGCATATGGCTACATATTACAATAATATCAGATAAATAATTCATATACATAACAGATAAGAACTGCAAAGAGCCAACACATTTCCCCAGAGATGGTATGCTCTGCAAGTTTCATAGGACTTAGACCAGCCTGCTGTTTTATTTGAGGCTCTAATTCTGGTTGTTTCCTCAGAGTAACTCCAAATCCTCTGTGTCCTGAATCAATATTGTTCAGTCACCTTCCTAGAAGTGTATTGTGTTAGTGTTTAATAGTTTTCCTAATCTACATTGCACCTGTTTCTAAATTCTTATGTCAGAAGTTTGCCATTTGTATTAGTCTTGTCAAAGAGCCAGTTTTTGTCTTTGTTAGTTGTCTCCAAAGCATGTTTGGTGTGTTTGCTTTCTATCTCACTAACATCTGCTCTTTCATTATTTTCTCATCACCTTTGTTTTGCTTGAACTTCTCACATAAAGAAAAAAGAGAAAAAGAGGGGAGGGCAAAGGGAGAAAGGAAGGAGAAGGGAAAGGATGGTAGAGAAGGGGAGGGGAAGGGAAGGAGAAGGCAAGGGGAGGGGAAAAGGAAAGGGAGAGGAGGGGAGGAGAGGGGAGGAGTTGGACAAGACATAGGACAGGGCTGTTCTTGTGTGATGACAGGAAACCACAGAACCCTTGCACCTCCTGACCCCTCTTGAGGCTGGCCCACTGCACACCCACCTACCTCTCTTCACTCTTCTTTATGGAAGCTGGGCCTTGTCTGATCTCCCAGTTTCCCTCACTTCCTCCCTGTTTTACCTCTAGAAATGACAACTATATCAAGGTATCTTTTTTTTTTGCCAGTCCTGGGGCTTGAACTCAGGGCCTGAGCACTGCCCCTGGCTTCTTTTTGCTCAAGGCTAGCACTCTGCCACTTGAGCCACAGCTTCACTTTTGGCTTTTTCTATATATGTGGTGCTGAGGAATCGAACCCAAGGCTTCAGGTATACGAGGCGAGTACTTTGCCATTAGGCCATATTCCCAGCCGTGTGTGTGTGTGTGTGTGTGTGTGTGTGTGTGTGTGTGTGTGTGGTGTGTGTGTGTGGTGTGTGTGTGGTGTGTGTGGTGTGTGTGGTGTGTGTGTGTGTGTGTGTGTGTGTGTTGTACCAAGTCGCGAAACCACCACCAAGAAGGCTACCGATATTCAGACATTCCAAAATGCAAAAGCAAGGCTTTATTCAAGCAAGCTGCAACTCGGGCCTCGTCCTACCCACCGACACAGCGAAGGTTAGGAGGGAGCCCCAAGCTACGATTACACAGGGCTTATAAAGGCAAAAAACAAAGTTACAACAATCAGGTGTTCAAGCAAGCAAGATTAGGACACAGGTAAAATCTGATTGGCTCAGGGCTCAAGGCATTCTGGGGGCAGTTAGAGTTAAGCATTCCCAGTGGTTAGAGTTCTTGACCGACTGGGCCCTAATAAGCTTGTCCTGGGTTTGCTCACAGGGCCTGCTTATCTCAGGTTCACGTGGTAAAATGGGGCCTGACTTCAAAGTCTGGCACTTCATTTCCTCTTTTTTTCTTTGGTACCTTGGGAGCCAATCATGGCTCCATTCTGCCCATTTCAATGGCTTGCATGTCTAGGGGATGATATAGAGATAAGGCATGGGCCAATAGGGCCCAAAGTAGTAACCAAAAACAACTCTGGTCCCTTGATTTTAAGGGGGGGCTGATGGGTGAAGATCATCCATCTTCTGTAACTTCTTCAGGCTGACTCAGGGGCGTTGACCTTACCTAGCCAGGAACCTATAGCCTTAGTCTACTTCACCAAGGGACTGCAGGATTACTGCAAACTGAAAATTAACTTTCAGCTATACAGACTTACCATTAGCTGTATAGTGTTTAGTATCCAAATGTAGGCAACAAAATAATACATAAACTTCTCAGCTGTGCTCTAAGGGTGGGGTGGCTATACCCGTATTCCTGAGCAAGCCCAAAACTACCTAAAATAAGGGGGTCACCTCACTTTGGAGTGAGCTGCCAAAATAACATCAACACTAGCCAGGGTAGCAAGGAAAGAAGGCAAAAAGAAAATTATAACAATATTCAGTCTAACTTTTTTTTCTTGAGGCGAAGGCGAAGCGGCTGAGTCGGGTGCTTGGAGACCTCCCATGTTCCACCATGGTAGTCGTCCTCCAGGGCAAAGGGGTCAGCTGGCCTGGCGTGGGAGCAATGGACCCGTGGCGATGCCGTCTACCTTAGTCAGTAGCACTACGTAGGGTCCCTTCCACCGTGGTTCTAGGGATTTGGGGTTATGCCTCCGGACGAACACCCAGTCCCCTGGTCTGAATAAATGGGGGGTAGGGACAGAAGCAGAATCATATAATGCCTTAAGTTGGGGCCACATATTCTTGTGCACGATCTGCAAATAATCAAGTTTACACAAAAATTCAGCATCATCCAAATCAGCAAGCAATTCAGTCTGAAGGCTAGGGATAATGGGCGGGGGGTACCCGTACATTATTTCAAAAGGAGTAAAGCCAAGCTGATAGGGAGAATTTCTTACTCTAAGCAGAGCAAAAGGAAGGAGTGACACCCAGTCTGCTCCAGTCTCTAAGGCCAATTTAGTTAAGGTCTCTTTAAGAGTCTGATTCATTCTCTCTACCTGTCCTGAACTCTGGGGTCTATAAGCACAATGCAATTTCCAATCCGTCCCCAGTGCAGCGGCTATTCCCTGACTTACTTTTGAGACGAAGGCCGGTCTGTTGTCTGACCCAATGGTGGATGGGAAGCCATACCTGGGTAGGATTTCTTCCAGGATCTTCTTAGCCACTACATTCGCGGTCTCATGCTTTGTTGGATAGGCTTCAACCCATCCTGAAAAGGTGTCTACAAAGACTAGCAAATATTTGTATCCAAATTTTCCAGGTTTAATTTCTGTGAAATCTACTTCCCAATACACGCCTGGCCTATCCCCATGGAGGCGAGCTCCTTTAGCAATTGGTTGATTGGGGGCGTTGATGAGCTGACAGGCCTTACAATTTTTAACAATATTTTCAATAAGTTGATCTCCTTTCTAATTTTCACTTTGGAGTGTTGGAGCAAGTCCTGCATTTTTCGGGTTCCCATGTGAGAAGCTCGGTGGATTCTCTTAAGGATCCCCTTACCAGCGCTCGTGGCAAGGTAAGTTTCCCTTCACAAGTTTTCCACCAGTCATTGTTTCCTTCTCTGTCTGGGGTTTTGTGGGCCATGGGAATTTTCTTTATCCACTCCAAGTCTTCTTGGGAATACTGGGGCACAGGAGGCAAAGCTCGTGGCTCTGGGTCTACTAGAGTCATGACTATACTTCTCTGGGCTGAAGGGCTGCTTCCTTAGCTGCCTGGTCGGCCAGATTATTCCCTCTAGTCACTGAATCAACTCCCTTTTGATGACCCGGACAGTGCATAATGGCAATCTTTGCTGGTTCCCATAGGGCCCGGATGAGGCTTAAAATCTCCTGCTTGTTTCTAATGGCCTTTCCTTCGGCTGTCAGTAGCCTCCTCTCTTGGTATTCATGTCAAGTAGGCCTAAGGCAGGGGCTTCCAGAAGACTTTTCTAGATTGCCTCAAAGGCTTTTTGCATCTTCTCAGTCCAATTAAATTCTGGGAGGTTTTTGGTGGCTTCATATAGAAGCTTGGTCATCTCAGCAAACCCAGGTATCCACAGCCAGCAAAAGCTTGCTGTTCCCAGGAACTCTGACTTGTCTGGCTGACTTAGGCACAGGGATTTTCAGCACAGTCTCTTTACATGCATCTGACAGCCAACACTTGCCCTCTTTTAATATGAAGCCCAGATAGGTGACTTCAGGTTTATAAATTTGTGCCTTTTAACATTCTAGTTTGTAAAAGCTTTTTCCTGACTGGCTGGGGAACTGATCTCTGATGACCTAAAAAAATTACCTTTGCAGGCCTTTAACAGATCTCAATAAGGACACAATCTCGGGTCTACAAGCTTTCTTTCCTGAACAGATGTATCAGCTTAAAATTCTCACTGCCAGTCAGAGCTTTGAGTAGATGTGGGGGTTGGGATTTTAAACTATCCTCTCATTTGACAAACTTACCCTTACTACCCACTATCACAGATGATTGGCAAGTTCCTGCCCAGTAGACAGACATGGGCATTGCAAAGGCATGTTTATGAACTATTCTTCTAGGACTTCCCGGCTTTAACTTTTGAAAGGCCAAACAGGAGTGACTCTAGGATCTGACACCATCTCTGCCATCCAAGCAGTGGCTTACTGCCTCTGGATGCTCTATCACTTTTGTCCCAGGAGGAGTGACTTTCCACTGGACTTGGACTCAGGGCCTGAGTGCTGTCCCTCAGCTCTCCAGCTCAAGACTAGCACCCTACCACTTTGAGCTCCACACAACTCCATTCCCAGCACTCTGCTGGCTGATTAGAGACAAGTCTCTCACAGGGACCTTTCTCTGCCTGGGCTGGCTTCGAACCGCAGATTTCAGATCACTGGGTCTTACAAGAGGCCACTTTACTCCAATTAGAAGCAACAAGGTGGTCCACACAGAAGTAGTTTTTAAGCATGTTCTTACCTGGAACTTATTAAGGGTCAGTATTAGATCTTGACAAACTTGTAGGAATCACCTGTGCTTCTCTGTGGACCTGCCGGAAACTTACAAAAAACCTACAGAGAAACTGGAATGGCAAAAACATTTGGTAGCCATAATTCTCCTTTTCTCACTTTGCAATAATCACTTAGGACAATTTCACTTCCAAATTTCTTATCTAGAAATGTATTCTTGATTTCCAAAGCCCTTTTAACACTAACACAACACTTTAGCTTTTATCTGCATTGGAAAAACTCTGAAGCTTACAGGCGTTCTGAAACCAGGTGCTGCCCCTTTGCCTACGTACTGCTTGTTTCAAAAGAGCCTCTTTTTTTTTTTCTTCTTCAGTCCCAGTTACCGCATGGCATGAAGACCTTTGAATTTTTCCTTAATGCAAGAATTACAATTACAGAATTAGAAATACTTATCCATTCAGCTTTCCAATATATTAGTAAGGGCTGGGAATAAGGCCTAGTGGCAAGAGTGCTTGCCTCCTACACATGAAGCTCTCGGTTCGATTCCCCAGCACCACATATATGGAAAACAGCCAGAAGGGGCGCTGTGGCTCAGGTGGCAGAGTGCTAGCCTTGAGCAGGAAGAAGCCAGGGACAGTGCTCAGGCCCTGAGTCCAAGGGACTGGCCCCCAAAAAAAGAACCAATATATTAGTGAGAAACATTGGCCCATTTTGCCATTTCTTCCTACATACATATAGTTAATGAGAGCTTACTTCTATCCCCATTAGTTTGATATATATATATATATCCTTTGAAATCCAAATTTCTGACACTTAGCTCTGATTTTTTTTAACTATAGTTCCTCTTTAAAACAATGCAATCATCCTTTAAAGCATTTGGTAATGCCCAAACTTGATGGCCATTTGAATTTAAACTTAAACTTACTCAATTTTACATCATACTAACAGTCTTGAACATGTTCACACTCACACATGCACACACACATACATATTCAAAAGATCTTAAAGCGTGCAAAATAAACATTGGCCGTACATTTTCCAGTGGCAAGAGATATTTTTGCCAATCTTACTCCTGCAACACTCAGATTTTAAGACAAAAACCTTTAACAAATGATTTTAGCATTCTTCAGCCTAATTTTCCAGGGCTTGATAGTCTTAGTAAAATATTTTTAGTCTTAGTAAAACATCTTAGCACACCAAATAATTTTCTGCTTAAGAAGAAGTTCTTTTTGTGGACACTCACACTGATTGTGAGCTGTCGCCTGTACGTCTCATGTAGGTTTGACACAAAAGAGACTATTAGACTTACAAACACAGACGACAGCGCTGCGCGGTGGGGTCACTCCCCACCGCCTGCGGGTGGCTTGGGCTGGCCCCGTGTCTGCCCCTGTCGGCGGCAGCTGCGGGCCAGGACTGGGGCCGACGCCTCCGTGCCCTGGGCTGCCGGCACCAGGACTGGTCGGGACCCTCCACAGCGGAGGGCACAGCTGAAACATTTTAAAGGCGGAACCCAAGCTGGAGTGTCCCTGTCAACTAGTTCCCTCCAGGTGTCTGAGCTATCTCCTTGACCTCCCTCCAGTGAGCTAGGGTCAAATCTAGGGGGTTAGATGGAGGTCCCCAAGATAGAACGTTACCCATAGCTCTGATCAGATGTTTAGTTCAAAAGGCTACAAAAAAAAAAAAAAAAACCAATATAACACACAGGCCTGAGAATTAGAAAAGTTATGAGTTCCAGATTGCCTAGGTTGGCCCACAAGCCTCCTCCTGCTAAGCAGCAGGAGCAGACCTAAGTTGGCCCAACCTCCCGCAAGGGTGCAGGAGGAGTGGACCCAAGTGGACTCAGAGTCTGGGGCGTCCCCCAGTCTCCCCAGGATTGCTGAGTAAGCGCGCGTCTGCTTCGACAACCTCTTAAAGAACCCCTTTAAGAAATAAGCAAAAGCAAAACAAACAGACAAGACAAATAAACAAATGAACGGCGCTGTTTCCTTACCTTCGGAGTCTGGGGTCTCGGGGGGTCTCTGGGGCGATCCCGGATGAAACCCCAAATGTTGTGCCAAGTCGCAAGACGACCACCAAGAAGGCCACCGAGACTCAGACATTCCAAAATGCAAAAGCAAGGCAAGGCTTTATTCAAGTGAGCTGCAACTCGGGCCTTGTCCTACCCACCAACACAGCGAAGGTTAGGAAGGAGCCCCAAGCTACGATTACACAGGGCTTATAAAGGCAAAAAACAAAGTTACAACAATCAGGTGTTCAAGCAAGCAAGATTAGGACACAGGTAAAATCTGATTGGCTCAGGGCTCAAGGCATTCTGGGGGCAGTTAGAGTTAAGCATTCCCAGTGGTTAGAGTTCTTGACCGACTGGGCCCTAATAAGCTTGTCCTGGGTTTGCTCACAGGGCCTGCTTATCTCAGGTTCACGTGGTAAAGTGGGGTTCGCGTGGTAAAGTGGGGTCTGACTTCAAAGTCTGGTTCTTCAGTGGGGCTTGAACTCAGAGCCTAGGCCCTGTCCCTGAGCTCTTCAGCTTAAGACTAGCACTCTACCACTTGAGCCACAGTACCACTTCTGGTTTTCTGGTGGTTATTTAGAGATTATAGTCTCATGGAGTTTCCTGCCCAGGCTGGCTTGGAACCAGAATCTTCAGCTCTCAGCCTCCTGAGTACCTAGGATCACATGCGTGACATACCAGCGCCAGGCAAAAGTATCTTCATTTAATGAGATCTGATTGCCCCTACACACATCTAATGGCACTGGCGTCATGGCAGGCCTTGGGCAGGCAGGCCTGGGTCAGGAGATGGTGGGCCCCACTCCCACGCCCTGGTGAGGAAGATGCCTCCTGTGACTGGAGCGTGGTCTGGGAAGATGAGATCTCTGAAGGGAAGTGGGATGCATGGTGCTGTGCCTGGACGGGGCTGCCAGCCAGATGTGGCAGGGCTCTAGTGCCTGAGGCATCTCCTACCCTAGGGCACAGGGAGCCAGGGGGTATCAACCACAGGGCACAGGAGCTGGGAGTGGCACTTCTTACCTCAGGGTACAGAAAATTAGGGTGGGTGGCTGCTTGGGAAGTGTGGGGCGCACCGCCTGGCCCCGCCTGTCCACGCCCCGGAGGTGTGTGGTTGTTGCGCCTCGGGAGTGAGGCCCTGAAGAGCCCCGCCTGCCTCAGTCCCTGGGGGCGTGCCTGCTTGCACTGCCTCCCGGAAGAGGGGTCCGGGTTAGCCCCGCCTGCCTTCCGGTTCCGGAACCGGAAAGGCGGCTCTAGCTGGCCACGCCTCCCAGCCTTAAGACCACGTGCAGCAAGATGGCTGCCGGCAGTAACCTGGGGGCGGTCCTGCTAGTACTTAGGCCGCCCCTTAGGGAGGGCCCGTGGCCTTCCACCCTTGACTGACAGCTCGGACCACCAATCATCGCCCTGGCTAGGTATGTACACCCTCCTCTTCCTGCTGCCATTGCCCATACTTAAGATGGGGTCCGCCCCACTAAAACTGAGAGCAGTCTTGAACCTCTCCCGAGTCGTCTGATTGTCCAACTGCCGGCGAAAGGTTGGGTTGGGCTGGGTGCGGGCGACTCGCGGCTCGTTACCTATTCTGGGTTCACCCTCGGCGGGGTGCGCTTCCTCGCCTCTCCCGCTGGTTGGGAGAGCACCCGGGGTGCAGGGACCCCTGCAGGGAAGGTCAAGGCCACAATGGTAGAACAGGGCCCCAGGGCCTTGCACTCTGATGTTGACTTGAACGCAGGGAGCGCCTCTCTGGAGCCCTAGGGTATAGAGTTGAAGCCAAGCCTGGAGCCAAGCCCATGAGGAGAAGACAATGTGAGAGTGAACAAGAGCCAACCTCAGCACACCACAGGATCTGGTCCAGCCCCGTGTGGGTGGGCAAATCACACAGAATAGGCTCTCAGGACACAGGACCTGGCAGCAGCACAGGGGCTCTGGCTGATGCAAGAAGCTAGAAGAGGAAGAGGAAGCCGAAAGAAGTGTATGCCTCAGAGCAATGCACCAAGGGCACCGGGAAGCCCTCTCTCCCCATTACTGAAAAGCTAGGGTCTCACACTGAGGGCCAGAGCTGATTGGCCAATGGTGAAAGTGTTGTTCTCAGAAACAGGCTGGTACATCCCTGTGGAGATGAGGACACAAAGTTGAGGCCTGTTGGCCACCGGTGCTGTATACTGGGGGTCCAGGGCACGCAGAGGCCTGGATGCAGGGCTTAAGGAGATGATCAACGAGCACATGTAAACTGCGAGAGGGCAGGTGATGCTAACATGAAGTTGTGAAATGCAAGGGAAGGGGTTGAGAGCTATGGCCCAGTGCAAAATCAAGTTCCCTGTCTGTTTCTAGTCTTAGAACCTACTGGAAGAGTCAGTTAGGCCTGGGAAGAAGGGACTGGGCAGGCTAGCCCTGTGTCTTCCCAGGTACTTGGAGAAAAACATAATATGAACTTGTTTTAAATTTTAAAAGACACCTGCATAAATAACAATTATAAATGTGTTCATTATAAAATGAACACAGTATAAAAGATGTAATTTGTGACAATGACCTAACAAGGCCCAGCCACATATCCAGGAGTAAAGGCAGCTTTACACACTGCTCTAGCTAAGCTAGCTGGAACCAATCAAAAGTACTAGAACTAAAACACATTGTGAACACAGACTTGCAGAAGAAGACTTGACTTGTGCCTCAGGCTTGCCTGGCCCATGATGGCCCCACCCCAGGGCCTCAGCTTCCTCACTGCACTGTGTACGTAGGTGAAGCCTGAGTTATCCTCAGGGCTCCTAACAGCTGTGTCTGTCCTGGCCTGGGGACATGTCTGTCTCCACTGCTCTCTAGCAGGGCACAGTGGGAAACGGGCAGAAGAATCATTTGCCAAATGCCATGAGACGCACGGCCTCCTTCACATCCAGCTCATTGTCTGCGGCAACTCTAGAATCATGCTCCCTCAGTCTGTCACCTTGACTTCCCCACTGTCCCCTTCCACCAGGAGCCACAGTGCCAACCAGCCCTGCCCTCTCTTGCCTTCTCATCAGCACAGAGCACAGTTCTGGTCACATGCTCCCTGACCAAGGGCCATGGCAGGTTGGCATCCCAACTGATGATGATCCCCTGGGGCACTGTGCCCTCTGCTGCCCACTGCCTCCCAGGATGGCTCCAGACAACCCTGCCCAGAACTCTGGGTTTGTTTAGTTTCTCCATCACTAGACTCACCCTCAGCACTACTGGCATTTGGGGCAGACAGTTCCTGTCCTGTGCACTCCTGGATGTCTGCTCCCCTCTCTGTGAGATGGCACTGAGTGCCACATCACTTCTTCCCTGTCCTCACTTCTCAGTCCTACAGCTCCCAAAGTCCTGTCCTGAACTTCAAACCTGAGAGCTCTTAGCTTCTGGAAATTTTTTCTTGGAGGAAGAGGGTTTTTAACCGTGGGTAGAAGAAAATTGCGTCGTAACTAAGTTCATGTGAAAGATCAAACTAATGAAATGAGGACACTATAGGAAAATAGTACAGGATTTGTCCCCAAAATAAAAATGTACAAAATGACCCAACTCAGACCACACAGTACAGACATCGAGAGGAATTCTAGATAGGATGATAGCAACACAAATTAGAAGTACAGGAGGATGGAAAGAGTTAGTGAGGAAGTCAGGCCTGGGTGCCAACTATCATCCAGTGGTGTTGCTTCTCAGAACTGTAATACCCAGTCTGAAGGCACAGCCTCCTGAACACAGGGGTGAAGTCTGAGTTGCTAGTTTTGGGGGACAAAGGCTCACACCGCATGCCGAGTAGTTTGGAGCTCTTGAAAAGTAAGAACAAGCACTCAAGGCTATTATAAGAAGCACTGGGGTTTGAACTTGAGGCCTTGCTCTTGCTAAGCTGGTACTCTATCACTTGAGCCATGCCTTCAGCACTGCTTTTTGCTGATCATTTTCCAGACAGCGAACTTTTCTTCCTTGGGCTGGCCTCCACTCTACCTTTCTGCTCTTAGCCTCCCCAAAGTCGCTAAGATTATAGGCATGAACACCAGAACCTAGCTCAAAGCAATTTTTTTTTTCAGTTGTGTTACTTGAACTCAGGGTCTGGGCACTGTCCCTTCATGTCTTTGTGCTCAAAGCTAGCACTCTACCACTTCAGCCACAGAGCCACTTTTGATTTTCTGGTGGTTAGAGATAAGAGGCTTATGGAGACTTTCCCACCTGGGCTGGCTTTGAACCATGATCCTCAGATCTCAGCCTCCTGAGTAGCTACAGGAACCACCAGTGCCTGGTAAGGTCATTTTTTATTTTTGTGTGGTGGTACTGGGACTTGAACTTCTATCAACTGAGCCATAATGCTAGCCCTTTTTACTTTCAGCTAATTAAAAAAATATTTAGGGTCTCCTGCATAGCGGGAATTGTAGGCTATTAGAGGATTGTATTGCAATGGAGTCTCCTAATTTTGGGGGAGGGAAGCAGATTAGCCTTAAACCACAATTCTCCCATCTCTACTTCATGTGTAACTAGGATTATAGGCATGTGCCACTATGCCTGGACACTAAGAGAACTTGGGACCACATAGGACTGCAAGTCTGATGGCCAAGGTTTCAAACATTTACAGTGCCCAGAGGGCAGTTGTTGGCTGGAGTGGCAGCACCACGAAGCAGGGCCTCCTGACCTACAAATATGCCACAGTGTGCTAGAGAACCTTCAGGTCTAATCCTAGTTTTATGGAGAGAGTTCCCATCAGACGAAATCACTGTGAACACTCGTGTTTTGAAAATCCCAGGAGAGATGCCTAAACAATGATAAATGTCAACTATTGTTCTTTTTTTCAATATATTTTTATACAGAATAAATGGATGTATAGTCACAAAACTGGTAACAGTGATTAATCTAAGGGTTTTTTTCTTTAAGTATTTATACTTGAGAAAACACATAATCATAAAGAAATAGTACATGTATATGAAACTGATAAACTAGCATAACATAAAGAAGGGATTATATTACACAAGTACAATAGATGAGATTTTAAGATTTGTGGGAAAAGAAAAAAGATCATTCAACAAAACTAGTTTTTTTCATTTTGAAATATAATAAAATAGTTTGCTTCTCATCATGGTGTTAACTGGAAGTAAATATCAATCCTGCAGTAAATCATAAAACTGGGCAAAAAATAAAAGAAACTATTCTTGGACATTGGACAACAGGAAGTGCAAGACCCTGATCTGGGGGAGAAGAAAAACAAATTACATTTTGTTCACAGTTACCTGCTGAGCTTTGTGGCCAGGCACAATTTACCAAGCACAGCTAAGGTACTGGAAGCCAGAGCCACTCTCCCTGTGAGGCCACACAGTGCCAGCCTGGGGAAGCAGAGGGGCTAGTGAGGGCAGAAATAACCAGAACAAAGAGCCCCCAGCTCCAGAACCTGCACCATGGGCCTGGTTGAACATGAAGTATTACCTGCACAGGGTAAGAATTTTCAAAATGGGGCCAAGAGTCATCAGCTCACACAGACATCAAACTGGAGTGGAGAAATGTCACTAAATACGTGCATCACCCCAGGGTCATGCCTGCATTAGAAGCCCCATGAGGCTAGAGCAAAGCAGAGGTTAGACCCTCCCTCCCACAGAGCTGAAAAAGAAAACTGGAGGCAACCATGTGACCCTGCAGGCACAGTCACCATCACCAGAGCAAACCAGTGCTGTCCACAAAATCTTATAACATAGCAGCTGCCACTCAATATTCCACTGAAAATTATTAGATATGAAAAGCTGCAGAAAGCCTGACATAAATGGAAGAACAAAAAACAGAAACAAAACAATTAACATATAGACACTAAAAACGTTCAGTTAACAGAAGACAGGAACATAAAAAAGTAACAGTGAATACAAAAAGGGATATAGATGCTATTTTTTTTTTAAAAAGGAAAGAAAAGAAACAAATGACACCGGTGGTCCATGCCTATACTCCTATATTCAGGAGGCTGAGATCTGAGGATTGTGATTCAAAGCCACCTGGGGTTTTAGAAAAGTCCATGACACTCTTATCTCCAAAGACCAGGCTAAGAGCCAGAAGTGAAGCTGTGGCTCAAATGGTAGGACATAAGCCTTAAGCAAAAAAGCTCAGGAACACTGTCCAGGCCGAGTTCACATCCCAGAATGGGTACACATACACACAAGAAAAGTTATTAGGGCTGGGAATGTGGCCTAGCAGTACAGTGCTTGCCTAGCATGCATGAGCCTCTGGGGTCGATCCCTCAGTACCACATACACAGAAAAATCCAGAAATGGCACTGTGGCTCAAGTGGCAGAGTGCTATCCTTGAGCAAAAAGAAGCCAGGAACAGTGCTCAGGCCCTGAGTTCAAGCCCCAGGACTGGCAAAAAACTAACACCCCCCCCCCCCCAACATACAATCAAGTTACTTCACACCACAGCTGGATTCCACAGCCAAAATTTAAAACTGGCAAACACACACACACACACACACACACACACACACACACACAGAGTAATTTGGGGGTAGAGGTCTTTCTAAGTAGAACACACAAAAGGCAGACTTTTCCACATTACAAATTTTTAATGGATGTAAAACTACAACATATAAAAAGCCCAGTCCAATCAATAAGAAAAATACAAACAATAGATCAAGTTCACAAAAAGGAAAGACCAATGTGCAATACAGATACTAAATTCTATTAATAAATATCTGCAAAAAATACATTAGTTTTTCTTCTCCAATGAGAAAAAAAGCAAACAGAATGGTGACACTCAATGTGGAATGTGGGGAATAGATTACTGGCAGAGCAGAAACCAACCTTCATTTTATGTGGCATTTTGGTAACATCTCAAAGTTGCTTTTAAGTAAGTTGAGGAGGTGGTCAAGGGAAACAGCCTTTATTTTGAAAATAGAATTGTGGTGCAGGCTCACAGAATTCTGTGGGAACTTCCACACAGGTGCTATATGGAATTTCCTCAAAAACTGGTTGGCAAAAACAGTTCACCTGTTGGGCAGAAATCCTAAATTGCAAACCTGGTCTGTTTGGTTAGTGAGGCCTTCTGCAAGAGCCTGGCAGCCAGCATGCTGCCATCCATCCACAAGTCCGCAGAATGGTGTGGTGTGATGTCTAACAGGTGCAACAGCCCATGCAGGCCGTGGCATTCTTGGTTTCTTCTCATCTCTGACTCCTTCCTAAAGAAGATAAGTGCACAAGTGAAAAAGGACAATGTGCAGGAATCTTCTAGTTTTTATTAGTGGCAAATTGGAAATGTTTTCATGCCCATCAGCAAAGGTTTAGTTGGTGTGGAGTTGGAGGAAGCATGAAGCACCTGCTAACCAACCTGTCTGGACATCAAGGTGTGTGCCACTCCTGTGCACTGGGACACCATGCCAACCTCTGGACGCCAGCAGGGAGGTCAAGAATAGGGGTGGGCCACTTCTTCCAGTCCTGTGTATTGAGAGTTTTGGGTAATGAATAGGCAAGAATTCTACAGAAATAAGGGCAATTCCTACGAAGAGTGGTTTGTTAGAGCAACTCCGCTGTGACTGCTCCTGTAGGGTGCATCTGCAGTGAT
The DNA here is from genome assembly GCF_023159225.1 of Perognathus longimembris pacificus. Classification (NCBI taxonomy): domain Eukaryota; kingdom Metazoa; phylum Chordata; class Mammalia; order Rodentia; family Heteromyidae; genus Perognathus; species Perognathus longimembris. The sequence goes on along the minus strand of NC_063161.1, from coordinate 162,846,423 downwards.
GGGCAGCAGGGACTTAGACCCTGCCATGCTCAGAACGTGATGACTGCAGTAGGTTGGGCACTGCCCCAGGCCATCTCCAAGAACCAAAGTGCTGAGCCTTGTGGAAGATCCCTGCATGGCAGGTGTGGAACCCAGCCTCCTGGAGGAGCCCTGTGTGGCAGGCGTGGAGCGCAGCCTCACGGAGGAGCCCTGCGCACACTGCATGGCAGGAGTGGCCTTCTTGGCCACTATAGCTGGGCTATAGCTCTCTACCCAAGCTCCATTCACTGTAGGCTCAAGCAGAGCCCTCCCCAGTAAGCATGTGAGGCCCCTCCACTAGCCTACATGGACCGCGGCGTGGCCTGGGTCAGGACACTGGAAGCTAATGGGCTGAGAAGCTTTGGAAAATGATGAGCCGGTGTTCTGCCTTACTCTATATGTTACAGAAGCTTGAAAATCAGCCACTGCAGGATTTAGATTTAACCTAGGGTTTTGGATTTGTCCAGAGAAGGAGAAAGGAGGTAGAGCTCCTCACACCACCACCAGTATTCACTGGGCCCTGGCAGGATCCAAGCAGCTTGCCCATTCTGCGTGCTCACTGCCTTCCTGCCCCCTGCACCTAGGGCCGCCCACAGATAACGCACACACAAAGGGCTCCTGTGGAAAGCACTTGCTTTACATGGTCAACAGCTACTGTGACTGGGGAGGGAGTGACCAATTCTGTTCTCTCCTCTGCCAGCCTTGCCCACATCATGAATATGTACAGCTGCCCTGGATCCTGATTCAACAAACACCTGTGGTAAACAAAACACCTAATCCAGTACATGTATTCAGGCTGGTGTTATCTACCCAGTAGTGCCATGCGAGGCACAGTCCCCCCTTCCCCCAAAGCTGGCAGGGATCCAGTTGGCTCCTGAGCTGGGACTCAGCCTGGACCCCTGTAGCACTGCATAGCTTCTAAAGGTCAAAGTCCAGGGAAGTAGAAGATGGCCCCTTCTTCCAGTGCTAAGTCATGAGCCCTCCTGTGGTTGCTGCTAGGCAGGTCCCCTGCTTGGGCTATCTGCAAAGTGCGGGATAGCTGTTTGTCTCAGGAATGAACTCCATGTACTGAAAAATGTAGTCTTTGATCTATTTTTCATTATACTCACAAGAATCACTGTGGTAAGATCAATCCTGCAGAGAACACAGCAGGCTCTAGTCTAGGGTTTCTATGAAGGGGTGCAGGCCAGGTAGAAAGGGTAACGGACCATGGCATTCCCTCCAACCTCACTGTTGCTGATGTGGACACTCACCTGTGCTGCCCTGGTGGGCTCCAACATGATTCCTGGGCCTGGGCTCCTAGTGCCAGATAGGAATGCACACACAGGAACACAGACACACCCTTCTTCACTGGTACCTGCAGAGGCTGCTCTGCAGAGGGGCAAGCCTGCTTGAGCAGGAAGCTCAACTTGCTTGGCTGGTACATGGTATCCACAGGGGAATTACTAAGGCTTTGGAGACTAGGAGAAACATTGTGTCATAATGAAAACTTCACTTGAAATGTTTTCTTTTTTTGTTGTTTTGTTTTATTGATTTCATTGAAAACAGAACAAGAAATGGTCTGAGCCAAAAGACTGCTCTTAAAACTGTCAAAAACATTGTAACAGGAAAAAAACATGACTGCATTATGAATGTTTTAGAAGAGTTTTTCTCTCTCTCTCCCTTTCTCTCTCTCACACACACACAACAACAAAAAAAACAAACAAAAAACCCCATTGTTGCTGCACTAATTACAGTATTTAGAAAGGTATATGCAAAAAAAAAAAATTACATGACTTGCCAGGCCATCACACAAAAGGTGATGGCAAATTTATTCACACTACAAGACTAACATTTTAAAAAAGTTTTTCCTGCATTTTATTCTAAAATCACTTTGTTCTTTTTACAGTTGACAGTTTATTTTCACATGGTGAGTAGAAACCACACCAGATTCAGCACCGTTGTCTGTGTTTTTATTCTTTGTTTGTCCTAACTTTCAGTAATGGTAGAAAGCAAATCAGTTTACTCATCATCATAGCATGTGGCTTAGAAACCAACAGAAGGTGCGTCAACGGAACTGGTTGGGCTGGTGCGGGTCTGCCTGCACCCACCAACCCATGTCCTTGCCAAGAAGTACCAGTCAGAGGCTTGATCTACAGGACTTGATATATAGGACTCCTCTAAAAGCAAACCCCATTTTCTCCAAAGTTAGTAGTGGGGTCATGTTAACCTTTTCAAGGCCACGAAGAGCCAGCGTCCTTCACACGGTGCCCCGAGCTGACACTGGGCCACACAGGCTGTGGATGGCCATTTAACGGAGCAGCTTGTGTGGGGTGGCAGCTTGAGCAGCCTGGCCGGGCAGGAGACAGACCTGGTAGTGGTGCAGGGGCCTCCACAATCAGAGGGAGATGTGGGAAATGCCACAAAAACAAAGCTACCACCAGGAACTCACAAGGTTATGCCAATACCAAGCCCTGGGTGTGCAGGGTGCCTGAGCACTGGCCAGCCACAGGGCTTCCGCGTGGAATGTTCCTAGACGGTATCTGTACCTCCCATCCCTCCAGGCTCCTGCTGTCAGGCTGCAGAACCTCCTATCTAAACGGCAGTCATCAGAACCAGACCCTGAACATCCTGTGGCCCTGCTGCCATCTCAGAGGGGATCCAGGGCTGCTGCAGAACTGGTGTCCGGTAGTCCGTTCTCCTGGGCCTCCTGGGCTGAACTGGCCTGCCGCTGGGCCAGGGCTGCACTCGAGTGCCGGCACTTGGGGGAGCCACACCGGCAGCTGAAGAGTTTGCCCTTGATGTCCCAGAAGCGCTCCCCGTAGTCAAACCTGGGGGGAGCAGAACTCAGCACTTTTGCATAGCAAACAAAAGCAAGGTGGGGTTCCCCACCAGCCCTGAGCTAACCCATCCAGGCTCTACATTATAAAAATGATCAAGAAGACAGGGCCCATGCCTACCCAGCTTGGTTCCTATTGTGCTCATACATACCCGAGCTGCTCCCCAGCTTGGATCAATCGGGTACTGAAGAAGGCGATCCTGGGAAAGCGTAGGTCCTGGTGCGACATGAAAACACGCACTGGCACAAGATTGGGCTCGCAGTGGTGGTTTATGAACCGGCTGACATTCCCATAGAAGCGAGCATCAATGCAGTACACCTCTCCATCCTGCAAGCAAGGAAGTAAAAACCCCTAAGGCTGCAGCCTAGCCAAGTGTGCTCAAGGAAAGCTGTCTCTGCCCATGTAACCAGCACCATAGCTCTGAGAGGCTCCTATCCCTCCTGCCTCAAGAAAAGAAGGCAAAGGTTATAAATCAGAAAGCTGGGGCTGGGGATATGGCCTAGTGGCAAGAGTGCTTGCCTCGTATACATGAGGCCCTGGGTTCAACTCCCCAGCACCACATATACAGAAAACGGCCAGAAGTGGCGCTGTGGCTCAAGTGGCAGAGTGCTAGCCTTGAGCAAAAAGAAGCCAGGGACAGTGCTCAGGCCCTGAGTCCAAGCCAGGACTGGCCAAAAAAAAAAAAAAAAAAAAAACTGAGTAGTTTCAGGCTGGGGATATGGCCTAGTGGCAGTCGTATACATGAGGCCCTGGGTTCAATTCCCCAGCACCACATATACAGAAAATGGCCAGAAGTGGTGCTGTGGCTCAAGCGGCAGAGTGCTAGCCTTGAGCAAAAAGAAGCCAGGGACAGTGCTCAGGCCCTGAGTCCAAGCCCCAGGACTGGCAGAAAAAAAAAAAAAAAATCAGAAAGCTGATCTGACTTATACTCCAGAGATGTGAGAAACAGATTTCTGTTGTTTGTAAGCCTCGCCATCTAGGGTGTTTTGCTACAGAAGTCCAAATAGACTAAGAAAATGGAATGGAATGTAAAGGCTGACAATACATTTAAGAAGCAAAACTTTCCTGAGCATGATTTAACTATATATATTTTTTTCATTACAGCATGTAAACCTTTTGCATACTCGAAAGTTAAAAAGTAATAACTGACAGTACTGAGGATTCAATCTAGGGACTCATACATGGTAGGGAACTGCTCTACTGCTAAGGTATATTACCAGCCCTTTAAAACTTTTACCTTTCTTGGGTACTTGTGACTTATTCCTGTACTCCTAGCTACTTTGGAGACTGAGATTTGAGGACCATGGCTTTTTTTTGGTTGTGGGGTTTGAACTCAGGGCCTGAGTATTGTCCCTGGACCTCTTTGTGGTTATGGTTAGCAATTTAGCATTTGAGCCACAGCTCCACGTCCAGTTTTTGAGTGGCTGGCTTTGAACTGTGATCCTCAGATCTCAGCCTCCTGAGGATTATAGATGTGAGCCGCTAGTTCCTGGCAAGACCATGGTTTTGAAGTCAAACCACACAGACAAGTCCATGAGACTCTTAGCTCCAATTAACCAGCAAAAAGCCAGAAGTGGAGCTGTGGTTCAAGTGGTAGTAGCGAATCAGTCTTCAAAGAAAAAGCCAAATGCAAGCAGGAGGCCATGAATTCAAAACCCAGCACCAAATTGGGGGGGTGGGGGGGAAGAAAGGAAGAAAAAAAAGAAAAAACTACCATGAGAACAGCATTTCACAGTGTTACTCAGGCTGGCCTAGAGCTTGTGATCTTCCTCTCTCCCTCCTCAGTGCTGGTATTCTAAGTATGCACAACCACATGCACCTTATTTTTTAATTTAGTGGTACTATACATAAAAGGATATCTTAGTGCCGGGCACCAGTGGCTCACATCTGTAATCTAAGCTACTGAGAAGGCTGAGATCTCAAGATTGTGGTTCAAAACCAGTCTGGGCAACCCAATCTAAAAGACTCATCTTCAGTTAACCACCAGAAAGCCAGAAGGGGAGCTGTGGCTCAAGTGGTAGAATGCCAACTTTGAGCAAAAAGCCAAGCAAGAGTGTAGGGCTCCGAGTTCAGGCATAGTACACAAATGTGTGCATGCGTACACACACACACACACACACACACACACACACACACACACACACACACACACACACAGCATGTTAGGGAATAAAGCATCCTCATATGGGGCAGGGCTGGACCAGAAAACTGCAAGACAGAGAGGCCAGTCTGAATGGTCTCCAGTGGCCAAAATGAGGCCATGTACACATCGAAGAAAAATGGCTACAATCCCCACCCCCCCTAAAATACACTAGGTATGTGGGTTCTCTCTCTCTCTCTCTACTTCCCCTCGCTTGGGGGGGAAGGGGCTGTCCGCCCCTTCCTGGGTGGTCCATTATTGCTCATGCGGGAGCGATGGCCACAGGTAGCCTCAGTGGCGTGTGGTCGCAGGGTGCCCCAAAACCGCCAAGAACGACACGGATGCGTGGGCCCCTGGAGAAAAACCTCTAGGCCTTCTGTCTATTCAAATGAGGAGCCTCCCAGATATACCCCAAAGGCGGGCACAAGAGAGGGGCCCCTGACTGGTCCCAAGGAGCTGTCCCTCAAATGATGTCAGGAGACTTCCTTTGTTGGCAGAGGTCCAGCCCCTGGGGTACCCCTCCCACATAGCACCTGTGCTAGCCCCAGGAACAGGGGCTTCTCTTCCTGTTAAAGACAGGAAGGGGAGGGACAGGCCGAGGTCAGCTGTGGCCCCTTAAAGGTGCAGCTGACCCCAACAAGGTACTTAGAAAAAGTATAGTCCAAAGTAGTATTCAAGACAAAGAAAAGGAAAACAAGACTTTCTTTGCAACCAGTTCCTCACTGGAACTAGTTTTTGTATCCTTCTCTTCACTCTAAAAATGGGTAAGCGGCACAGTGAGCAGACAGCTGTGTGAAGATGGGAAGCCATCTTTTTTTTGGCCACTCTTGGGGCTTGTCCTCAGGGTCTGAGCACTGTCCCTGGCTTCTTTTTGCTCAAGGCTAGCACTCTACCACTTGAGCCACAGCGCCATTCCCAGCCTTTTCTCTATATGTGGTGCTGAGGAATCAAACCTAGGACTTCATGTATGCGAGGCAAGCACTCTACCGCTAGGCCATATGCCCAGCCCTGGGAAGGCATCTTTGTTTTCTTAAAAAGAACCTCCTTTTTGGGGTGTAGCCCTAACCCCAATCAATGTGGAGGACAAGATGTCCCATGGTCTCCAGTGGTACAGACACATCAGGGGAAAACTGGTAGTCAAGGATCACATCCTACCCTGTAGGATGGGACAGTCAGACACCATGAAGCTTCATCCAGGGAACAGTTGGAAGAACATGGTTCCACCAATGTGGGTGTCACTGAGAACAAGTCAGGCCTTGAGGGTGGGACTTCTCAGGACAATGGCAGCCTCTTCAGCAGGAGGTGTGAGGTACTGGGAAAGCTGCTCCCAAGGAGATGCTATAAGTGTAAACACACTCCCAAGGGAGAGACATTCAGGAAAATGGTAAACACTTGAGTAGGCTGGCACCAGGGGACAGCCACCTTGTGCCTTAATGACAACACTGCGGTTGCTCATGAACACAGCACTATTTGCAGACACATGCTGATGCAACACCATATCAGGAAAAAAAAAATCAAGTGAGATGGTGATGACGGTGATGATTGCTGAGCCTGGTAGTGGCATAGGATCCCCAGTTTTGGTTGTCTCTACTCTTCTGAGTATCAGAACATGTTCATAGCACACAGTAACAGAAAGATTGCTAGGGTGACAGAAAATGAAAATATTTCTTTTTTGGTAGTACTGGGTATGAACTCATAACCTTACACTTGCTAGGGAGGTGCTATTCCTACAACTTGAGCTACATTTCCAGCTCTTTTTGCTTTCGTTACTTTCCAGATAGGGTCTAGTGTTGTGGGTTCTGGTCAGCCTTGGACAGTAAGTAGTCTTCCTACCTATGCCTCTCATGTAGCTGGGATGATATGCAGGAGCCACTCAAGACATCTAACTCCTTCCTCTCTTCCTTCCTTCATTTCTTCCCTCCCTCCCCTACATCTCTCACTAAAGGAGAGACCTGAATGACTTTAAAATTAGGAAAAGAAGGGGTGAACAGAGTTGGAAGGATGCCACAGCAGGCGAGAAGCTCAGGTGAAAGGCCAGCAAGGCAGACCGCAGCACCCCTTTGTCAGAAACTAAAAAGAGGGAATGGCATAGTAGACAATGGTGGGATGGAAACTTCCTCCCACCGTCCCTGCCCTAAACCCCCAAGCTTCACACCAAGCATTCCCAGGCCTGTGTGTGGGATTTGTGGCCACCTAGACACAGGTTGTCCCACAAGCGAACTATTGCCTCTACAAAGAGAGCTTCAGTGTGACCCAGAGGACTTCTGCGATGGCCACATGTGGTTATTCACCTGCCCCCAAACCCTAGTGCAGCTCCTAAGTATGGAGGTCACATTCAGAGACCCCTGGACTCCTCAGAGGCTATCTTCCATACTCACTCTACTTGGATTCTACTTTGCCCACCAGCACCGGAGGCAGGCCTTGGGCCAAAGTTCGCTTAGGTCATCCTTTGGAGCAAGTGGCATTTCCATCTAAGCAACAGCTCTGTCATACCAGCTTCACCTTGGGTGCTGGGATTTCCCAGAACAAGGACAGCAGCAGATAAATCTTCCTTCACACAGGGACATGGACATGGCCTTGTCCAGCTCAGTGCTCCTGCTCAGGAGCCATCAATGCCATTGTTGGAAAACTCTAAGATGGGACCTGTGGCTTTTCTTCAGTAGTTCCAATCAAGAAACCCTATACTACTACCTAAGACAGGCCATAGGGGCTAGAGAAGAGCCACACCTGCACAGCTGTTCAGAAGCCCCAATTAGCAGGGAGATGTGAGTGAGAGCCTGAGGGAGGTGGAGATAGAGAGGTGGGTTCTGTCAGGATGTATCTTCCAGTCAATCTGGCCTTAGCTTTCTGCCTCTAGGATAAAAACCACTTCCATGATATTCTGAAAAAAGCAAAACTTCTGCAGGAGATAGATCCCAGTGGCCATGTTCCAAGGAAGGTGTTGGGGAGGTGACAAAGGCCAGAATAACTCTGCCTCCAGGACCTGGGGAAGCCTTGCTGGCAGTGCATGTAAATGACACTCTCATCTCAGCTAGGAGCCAAGACCTAAGCCTACTTGGTCTGGACAACCTAGACACAGTGCAACACCAGGCCCCAGTGGGCTTGCCATGACTCCAATTTTGCTGTGGCCACACACTAACTAGGTCTTGAATTTTCCCTAGAAGACAAGGTCCCCAGAGCTAACATCAGGAAAAAGAATTAAGAGAACTAATGCCAGTGGGTCCCAACACTATGTAAAAGCTATGATCAGCCAAAGTGTGGCCTAGTATGATGGTCAGCAAAGGAATGGTCAGAACAAAGGAAGAAACAGTCTGGACAGAGCAATAGATGAGCAAGTAGTAATGTCTCAGCCAGTGGTGCTACCAGGATGTGAGTCCACAGGCACAAAGATGAGCCCAGCCCTTGCCTCAGACTGCATAACAGAGATGGCTCAAAGTGGGGCACAGATGAAACACAGAAATTCAAGAAAGATTTTTACCACCTTGCAGTAGACAAGGATTCCCCAGGACAGAGCAGATTGAACATGTAAAAAGCTCTGCATCAGCACCACTATGAAAGAAGTCGAATGCTGGTGGCTCAGCTTGTAATCCTAGCTACTCAGGAGGCTGAGATCTGAGGACTGTGGTTCAAAGCCAGCCTGGGCAGGAAACTCCATGAGACTCATTTCCAACAAACTACACAAAAAATCCAGACGTGGCTGTGGCTCAAGTGGTAGACTACTCACCTTAAGCAAAAGGAGCTCAGGGACAGCACCCAGGTCCAGTGTTCAAGCCCCAGGCTCAGCAACAACAACAAAGAACAAGCGCATGGGAGCTTTCTTACTAAGGTCCACTCCCATGCTGCGAAGTACATTTCCATTCTTCTCTTACATTACTTTTATTTCAATAAATCTGATGAAGGAAGCCAAAGGGAAGAAAGGAAAAAGAACAGTGGGAGGGAGCTAGGAAAAGGGAGGGAGGGAGCGAGAAGAAAAGAAGGTCTGGGAGAAAACATCTATGCCACATGTACATAAACATGCATACAGAGACCTAACAAAGCCAGAACTCTTTTTTTTTTGCCAGTCCTGGGGCTCAGACTCAGGGCCTGAGCACTGTCCCTGGCTTCTTTTTTTGCTCAAGGCTAGCACTCTACCACTTGAGCCACAGAGCCACTTCTGGCCATTTTCTATATATGTGGTGCTTGGGAATCGAACCCAGGGCTTCATGTATACAAGGCAAGCATTCTTACCACTAGGCCATATTCCCAGCCCAAGCCAGAACTCTTGTTTTTGTTTGTTTTGCCAGTCATGGAGCTTGAACTCAGGGCCTGAGCACTGTCCCTGGCTTCTTTTTGCTCAAGGCTAGCACTCTACCACTTAAGCCAGAGCACCACTTCTAGCTTCTTCCATATATGTGGTGCTGAGGAATCGAACCCAGGGCTTTATGTATACGAGGCAAGCACTCTTGCCACTAGGCCAGATTCCACACCCCAAAGCCAGAACTCTTACAACCCAACAGAAAGGCAAGTGGAGTAGTTAATAACTGGACAGGAAACCTGGGTGCCAATGGCTTACACCAGTAATCCTAGCTACTCAGGAAGCTGAGATCTGAGGATCTCAGTTCGAAGCCAGCCTGGGCAGGAAAGGCCATGAGACTATCCCCAATAAGCTACTCAAAGAAGCTGCAAGTGCCACTGTGGCTCAAGTGGTAGAGTGCTAGCTTTGAAAAAAAAGAAGATCAGGGACAGTGCCTAAGCCCAGTGTTTAAGTCCAAGGACTGGCATGCACGTGTGCACACACATGTGCGTGCACACACACACGAATGACAGAACGTTTACTCCACAGAATATATAAAGACTATGAGTTTTAGGCAACCCTCAGCTATGCAGCAAGACTTCGTCCTAAAAAACATAAGTGTCTGAAATTCTGATTTGCTGCTGGTAGTAATCTCAAGTGGTAAAACCATTCTGGAAAACTAGTAGTTTCTTTTAAAGTTAAACACACCTTTACTATATGACACGGTTTCGATGGGAAATGTCCCCCAGAGGCTCACTACTGAAGGCCTGGTCCCCAGTGCAACCAAGTTGGGAGAAGGGGTTTGCAGAGGTGATTAGATTCGAGGGCTCTGACCTAATGGATGGATTCAGTCCACTGATGGATTCAGAGCTTAATGGGTTACTGGGAGGTGGTAGAAACCTTAGCAGGTGGGGCCTCGTGAAAGGAAGTAGGTCACTGCAAGTATGCCCTTGAAAAGGATATTTTGCCCCTTACTTCTCCCTCTATCGTTTTGCTTCTTGGCTGCCAAAGGCCAGCAGAGCTGTTCCATTGCAGTATGTTCTGCCTCCACACAGGTCCAGAGACCACGGAGTCAAGTGAGCATGGAATAAAACCTCTGAAACCATGAGCCAGAATCAATCCTTTATCTTCTTCAGTTGATTTATCAGGCATTTTGTCAAAAAGCTAACATATCACAAGACCTTGTAACTCTGCTGCTCCAGGTATCTGCCACAAATAAAGGAAATGAATATCTACAGAGAAGGGCTTTGAGGGAGTGATGATAGTTTATTCCTTGCAGCAAAACTAGGAAGAACCAGGGACCATGTACAGTCAAGTGGGTAACGAAGAAGTACAGGAACAGGCAGCCACCCTGGGGGTAGACCTCAAAGCTGAACACAGGACTGAAATTCATCCCCAGCCAGTGGCTCATGCTTGTACTCCTAGCTACTCAGGAGGCTGAGACCTTAGGATCACAGTTTAAAGCCAGCCCAGGCAGGAAAGTCCAGGAGATTCTTATCTCCAATTAACCACCAGAAAACTGGCAGTGGCACTGTGGCTCAAGTGGCAGAGCACTACCCTTTAGCTGAAGAGCTCAGGGACAGTGCCTAAGCCCAGAGTTCAAGCCCCACGACTGACTCCTCCTCCCCCCCCCCCGCCCCCAAGTTGATCCTGGGCACTTTGAGCCACAGCACCACTTTCGGTTTGTGAGTGGTTAACTGAAGATAAGAAGAATCTCATGGGGATTTTTCTGCCCAGCTGGCTTTGAATCTCGGTCCTCAGTCTCAGTCTCCCAAGTAGCTAAGATTATAAGCATGAGCCACTGGTGCTTGGCTACCTTGATTTTTAAAAGTACAATAAAATATATAGTATCAAACCAAAGCAAACCATTAAATATTAGAGAAGATTAAGCTAAGTGGAGAGACAGAGTATATTCATGAAATGATAAACGGCACCAGCAAAAAGCACTGTCCTCCCCAATACAAGCCATCCACTCATTGTGCTCCTCAGCAAATCCCTACAAAAGTTTCTGTAGAATTTCTATAGTATCCCAATAATTCAAACTTAAGAGACCAGGAAGAACATGGCCTTCATAAAAAATCCATAGGTCAGAGGACATGAATTACAGTAACCCAGAAGAAGCCTCAGGCTTTGGGGACATGTGGTAATAATAGTCACTGTTAGGTGGAGAGGAGAAGCAAGTGTCAATACGAGAAAACAAAGCCCTATGGGTTCATTCTGTGCAGTAAAACCTGTTTACTCTCCAGACCATGTAAGAACAAACTTCTCACATTTTACAATTTGTGACTGTTTGTTATGTCCTGGCCCTTCACAACACATTACCTTATTGTCAAGATCAAAGAGGTAAGAGTCTTCTTCCCGAACATCAGCCTCAGTATCAGAAATCAGCTCCCCGACGTACCTGCAGCAAGAAGAGGAAGGACCACATCACCTCTGTGCTCTCACATGGGAAATAACATCATGAGTCCATGAAGCATTCTCAAGACACCTTGTCAAGGCTCGGAAGTCTCTGATCTCACAAGATGAGGATATGAGATGAAACAGACACAGAAGCTCTTGTTTCTGTAGCATGAAGAAAAGACCCAGGATGGCTTGCCAAAGAAACCAGTACTGTAAAGTAGCTTCGCAGAGTGTTATCAGAGTGGCTAAGAGCAAAAGACCCAGGTAGTGGTGCCAAAGCTGAGACCGAGAAAGCTCTGTGTCTAGGAACAGTTTGCCAGCAGGCAACTAGAGAGGCCAGTATCTTTGTTGACCTGTTCCTCAGAGGTTCTTGGAACATGGATACATACAAGCACCAATACCAGAAATGACAAGTGTAACCAACAGAGTTGGGGGGGCCCTAGGACCAACTTACTCGCAAACAAAGGTGCCCAAAGGGATGTCCTGCAGGGACCGTACACCCCAGCCCATGTCCTGTGTTCGATAAAGCTGCAGTCTTGCCCTGAAAAACAGGTATAGGGGAGATGACCAAGAGCAAACCAGTTTACACTGTGTTCTCAAGTAAATGCTAAGAACAGATAGAAAAAAGAAGAGAAATTTCACATCCACGAGCATTACAAGTGAGACCAACTCCAGACACCTTCCAGACAGAGCACCTCACATGTAGGAGCTGAGAGTACAGAATCCAGATTGTCAAGGCATGGAGGGAAGCAGCTCTGTGTCTATTTCCTCTCCTGTGACTGGCCCCACTTCATAGGTTGCTTTGAGGACCAAAAGCAGCCATACCAGAGAAGCAACAAATAACCACACAGGCTACTCAGGGCCTACAGCTGGCCTACAACCAGTCCTAGGTGGTAGATAATATTCAGGGCTTCCATGGGCTCTTCAAGACTCCCTTCACTGTCATGCCTGTCTATCAGACATTTGTAAGCAAGGTGAGAGTGGAATAGCATGTTTGAGCTCTACCCAGGAGTCTAATACTAGGACAGAAGTGTGGGCTGGTCTCCACAACAGCTACATGATGCTACAACCCTACTCTGGCCATAAAAGGTCACAGGCCAGGGCTGTGGGCAATTTATGAAGGGGCTTGGGAGACCATCAGTTACCACCACTCTCACCATTAGAGAAACTCAATGAGCACAGCAAAACAGAAAGCAACTCAAGCACTAAAAGAGAACAAAATAAGCCCTGTCCACTGAGGAAGGCCTGTTATGAACTTGGGCCAGTCTAGCTCCTAGGCTCTTGGGTCCACCTCTCTTCTCAACACACATCTGGACCAGTGAAGCTTGGCTGGTTGTTCATGCAAGCAAACCATCTCTAAAAGACAAGGCACCAGCACCAGCCACATGGTCTGCATTCTTTGGTGGCCTTAGCATCAACCTGTGCTGTGCACATATTTCTCACCTGAGACCATTCTGTACAACACGATTACGGCAGTTCCTCCAGCAGGAGCAGGCATGGTTGCACTCAAAGATCAAGGGTGGCTCTGCCATGTTGAACTCAGGCAAAAGCCGGCCATCCTGTGGACAGATGGCCACAAAGGCCAGTAGGTGCCAATCATCTCTCTTTTAAAATCAACTGATAACAACACATTTACAAAATGCCCAGTGTAGCCTCAAAAGGACATAAAAACAATGGTTTCTGGTCAGACCATAAGACCTGGGGGAATAACATAAGGCTATGCATTTGTGGTTTGGATGGGAAGTTTTACTAGGTGTTGGGTAGATTTGAGGGCTAATTCTTAGGGAGTTCTCTTTTGTCTTTGTTTGGTCTCATTGTTCTCCTAATCTATCTGCTCTGCCCTCTCAGGCTTTTGGGGGCCATGGGCACAGAATTCTCTTCCTCCAGGTGGTCAGGCTTTCTGATGTCTCCTATATTCTCAAATCCCCAAGTCTAGAGAACCCTGCCACCTCTCTTCTTTCTACACCACAACAGTATGTACAGGTGATGTGCCAGGACATGTGTACATGTACAGGGCATGTATACAAAGGTATAGATGCCCAACTGTGGCTTTCCTCAGAATGCTCATGTTCCCGAGCATGGGCTGTACTAAGGACACAGTTGACACATGCTAGTCCCATCCTGCCTCCCAGTGTCATTTTCTTTTTTTCTTGTCAGTCTTGGGGCCTGAACTCAGGGTTTTGGGCACTTTCCCTGAGCCTCTTTGTGCTCAAGGCTAGTGCTCTATCACTTGATCCACAGCTCAACTTCTGGCTTTTTCTGAGTAGTTTCTTAGAGATCAGAATCTCATGGAGTTTCCTGCCTGGAAACCACAATCAAACCACAATCCTCTTATCTTAGCCTAGAATTAGTAGCTAGGATTACAAGCAGGAGGAGCCACTTGGCGCCTGGCTCCGAGTCATTTTCTTGTTCAAACAAAAAACTCCTCTATCCTCCATGACCTTCCTCATCATCTACAGACCCCTTTGGAAAAGGCCTGCTGTGGACTCAACTCAGAGCCTACGTCTCCTTACCTAGGACACTTTCTACTTTCTACTTCTAGGAGTGGCCTCTGAGCTCTTGAGCCTCTCCTTCTGAGTGCAACACGTCTGACCTCTACTCCTGGCCCCATGGGTCCTCCTCAATGCTTCTTACTGGGCTCTCTCCACAGTGGCCTATCAGTCATAAGCCCTTGCCTCCCTCCTACCTCCCCTTCCCCTGCCAGTCACTGTACCCAGTGATGCTCATTCCACCCAGTCCAGCACTGTCTAGCTCGGCCTCTTTGTCTTTCTGATATTCATATTCCACAAGCACAAGGCAAGGCTCATCAGATACACATAACAAAAAGTTCCTCTCATGGTTGTACCACTGTCTGGGTGGCCACAAGGTATGCTGGTTTCAATCCCAGGACTTTAGGGATCCATACCTCAGCACATACACTGCTTACAGCATTCTCTCACTTCCAGCCTACTGCAGCCATTTCTTGCCTTGTTTCTACCCAGCTTACCTCCAGCTTAAAACCAGGAAGTGACTTGTATTCACAGACTCCCTCTGCAGAACTTACCACAGAAGCACACATCATCAAACTTACAAGCTCACCTTGTTGTACCAGCAGCGCATGCTGAGCTGGCCGCACATGCAGGTGCTGGAGGAGCAGTCGTCCACACACACACAGTACTGGGGACAAAGCACACTGTGTGTTAGATGGGCATTGCTCCTGCTGCACCTTCAGCACAGTCACCAATGAAGGCTGTGGAAACTCTCAAAAGGAACCTGAAGCTCACATTCTCAGGAGTATAGGGAAATGCTTGGGACAAACACTGAAAAAATGCCAACTATTTATGGGTGGGGTGGGGAGGGAGGGGAGAATGGCTGGGAGGTCAGCAAGGCATAGCCCCCAGAGGAAATACACAAATTCTATTGTAATTAAGGCCAGACAGTCCAAGAGAGACCAGAGGCCCACCAGTGCCCATCCTGTGATGAATGGCACTTTCCTATCAACACAGTCATGAGGACAGCCCTTTAGGATGCATCTAATTTTAGCCACGAAAAAAAGAAGACGCGGAAAACCCAGTATTTGCCAGACTGTCTTGGAGGGGCACGTGGGCATACAGTAAAGCTTAGGTCATCTCGCTTGTGCCCAAACTTCACAGCTCTGGGTTATCACTAGCCAAGGAAAACTCAATAATACTTTAGGATGGCAAGAGACCCTTGGAGCCTGATAGGAGCGTCCAGCTCTATACCCAACATGACACTCAGGATCCCCTTCCTGGCAGGATCTTCATCTGCCTTCCACTTTTCTCCTGGTAGCAACTGCTGAGTCTCCCTAGAAAGAGCCACAGGCCTCTTCTTCCCTGTGTGGTGAGAAGGGCCCAGGACTTGGCTCTGAAAGCCCCGTAGCCCCACCCTGGCCCAGTGGCCTACTCCCTGCCAACCTGCAGGTGAGTGATGTTCCGGTCGATGCTCATGGGGGAGGTCACACAGTTCTGAGAGACGTATTTGTAATTCGTAGGGCATGGCTCACTGTCCACAGCATTGACACAGGGGATGGGGATGCGTTCATAGCCACGAGCAATGTCTCTGTATGGGAAAGAGAGGCCATTACCCTCATTGCTGCTGGCTCTCCAATACAACACAGCTGTGAACCTGAGTCCACTCTGGGCTCCAATCTTGGGAGCACAAGTTCAGAAGAAGAGTACTTTCCAAACATTTCCAGCTCCTGTCAATGATGTGTTACAAAGCCATCTTGGCCTTAGAACCTTCTCACCTGCTCACCGTCTTCTCAACAGTGACAGGCTTGTCAGGGGCCGAGTCCTGCAGTGCTTTGCTCATCTGCAGTGCATTCCACACCTGGGAGTTGAGGCTGGCACACTGCAAGGGAGTCTCTCCTTCCTTGTTTTTCAAAGTGACATCTGAATCCCGAGAAAGAAAGAGGCTAAAAGGGAAAATGGAGCCAACAAAACATGAAGTTCTGAATACAGAAGAGACACAGAGCCGAATGTACAATGACACACTCACCGGGACAGAGTACCATCCAGCCTGTGGCACCATTGCCCAGTGGCTCTAGGACTGGCTGAATCTGCCTGCACCACCCCAGAAGCTTACTCTGCTCCTCCCACATGTGCTGTGAGGTCTCAAGATTGTTAACTAGAAGGACATGTAGGAACTAGGGATGCTACTGCATTTTTCTTTCACCTTCAACCCTTGAGGATAAAAAGGAGAGGGATGATGGAGAAAAGACAACATATGATGCACAGGAGGGGCAGTCCAGCTTGCCCACACCAGGCAAGCCCCCAATGGGCTAGAGACTCACATGCAACTTTGTGCAGTTCACATACTACAAAAGCCATCTTGAGGGGCTGGGAATATGGCCTAGTGGCAAGAGTGCTTGCCTCCTATACAAGAGGCCCTGGGTTCGATTCCTCAGCACCACATATACAGAAAATGGCCAGAAGTGGCGCTGTGGCTCAAGTGGCAGAGTGCTAGCCTTGAGCAAAAAGAAGCCAGGGACAGTGCTCAAGCCCTGAATCCACGCCCCAGGACTGGCCACAAGGGAAAAAAAAAAAAGCCAACTCGACCCTCACTTCCAAGTGAAGTAGAAAAGCTGGCTGCTAATTACAGCTGTCATACTAGTCCTTTCCTAGGGGCAGAGATGACACCACCCTAACACTCAGCTGGAGTGTGAAGGTCTCTCATTTGAAAGGACCCTGGATAGCCAACATCAGTGTCACCCGCATCTCTAGGACTTAGCAGGAAACACAAAGTGAATACAGCCTCCTTATGCCTCGGTAAGAACCTACTTAAAGCTCAACTATCAGGTTTTCATGGTAACTTGCCCTGAGCCTGAAGTAAGTCAGGGCTAACTAGTCTCAAATATGGCCTGGGAAAGATACCTCTCCACCTGTGGGGCACCAGTGGTGCTTGTCCGCTCAGGCAGCAGAGCTGCCAGGTCTTCTATGGACATAACTGTTGGACATAACTGGCTTAGTGGCAGGGACCATGTCAGGGCAGGGCCATACTCACACAACACAGTCGTAGCGGTTCTCCCTGGCTGCAATGTGCAGAGGCGAGTCTCCATGGATGTTCACGGCATGTAGGTCACACTTGGCGGCCAGCAATATCTCAGCTATGTCCACACAGCCAGAGAATGCTGCCCAGTGCAGACAGATATTCTCCTCCTGGACAGATACAAATGAGAGTCCATGATCATTTCTAACCAGGCACACAATACTGAACCAACGAAAGCAAGTGCTCTGTTCATGGCCTGAGGCTCAGCTGGCTATTCCTGGCACAGTCCATTTGGTTTATCAGAGAGAGAAGAGACTTCCTAGCTACATTTCGAAGCATTCTTCCTTTTTCATTTTACATTGCCATTTCATTTTAGAAAAATATAATCACAGTGTAAAATATTTTTTCAAAACAAAACCAGAATTATACTACCTAAACTAGACATTTTCTCAAGTATAAACGTAAGAGAACTTGTAAAAGTGGTATCTACGGGCTGGGGATATGGCCTAGTGGCAAGAGTGCTTGCCTCGTATACATGAGGCCTTGGGTTCAATTCCCCAGCACCACATATACAGAAAATGGCCAGAAGTGGCGCTGTGACTCAAGTGGCAGAGTGCTAGCCTTGAGCAAAAAGAAGCCAGGGACAGTGCTCAGGCCCTGAGTCCAAGCCAGGACTGGCAAAAAAAAAGTGGTATCTATTCCTAAATATATAGTCATGGGATTAGATGTTAAAATTTGAAAATGGTAAGGTTTTATTAAATTTAAAAATTGGGATGCCAGGGATAATAGCTCATGCATATATATTAGCTACTCAAGAGATGAAGCTAGGAAGACTTATCTAGGCCAGCCTAAATAAGTGAGTATCTCAAAAACAAGGCAGGTGTGGTGGTGACACACCTATAATCTCAGCTGCTCAGGAAGTGAAGTCAGGAAAACGGCAGTCCAGATCTGACCTTTGCAACTGCCAAAACAAAACAAAACAAAACAACAACAACAACAAAACAAAAAAAAACTAACCAAGGAAGTGAAAGACCTCTATATAGCGAAAACTCTAAAAACCCTGAAGAAATCAAAGATGACATCAGGAAATGGAAAGACCTTCCATGTTCATAAATAGGTAGAATTAATATCGTTAAAATGGCATGCTACCAAAGGCAATCTATAAATTCAATGCAACTCCCATCAGAATCCCAATTATGTTCTTCACCAAGATAGATAAAATAACCCAAAAGTTCATATGGAACAACGAAAGATCTTGAATACCCAAAACAATTCTAGGCAAAAGAAACAACAACAAAACCAATGCTGTTGATATCACAATTCCAGACCTCACAAAAACAGGCCCGAAGAAAAATGGATTAGAAGACCCAGAAATACAGCCATGTACTAACAGTCATCTGATACTTGATAAGGGAGCCAAAAATATATGTTGGAAAAAATGCAGCCTTTTCAAATAATTGGTGTTGGGAAAACAGAATGCTTATATGTAGAAAACTAAAACTGGATCCCTGTTTGTCAACTTGCACCACATCAACTCAAAATGAGTCAAAGACCCCCAACATCAGGCCTGAAACTTTGAAACTAATGTAAAATGGAGTAGGAGAAACATTAAAAACTTACATGTATAGGTGCGAACTTTTTGAAGAGAGTCTTAGGGTCACAGCAAATAGGAGAGAGACAACAAATGGGATTACATCCAAATAAAGACTGAACAGCAAAGGACATAGTTACTAAACTAAAAATACAGCCAACAGATTTGGAGATTTATACCAGCTATATATCTGACAAGAACCTAAAAAACCAAATACATAAGGAGCTCAAAAAACTCATCCCCCCACAAAAAAAAAACCTAATAAAGAAAGCAATACATAGGCAAAGGAGCTTAAGAGAGACTTCTCATAAGAATGGCAATTAGACGCATGAGGAAATGCTCAACATCCCTAACCATAAAGGAAATGCAAATAAAAAAAGAACTTCAAGATTCCATCATCCCATTTAGATTAGCCAACATCAATCTGGAGAACAAATACTGGTGGGTAAGTAGGGAAAGAGGAACCCTAGTTGTAAACTAGTGCAACTACTCTGGAAGGAGGTTTGGAGATTCCTCAAAAAACTAAACATAATTCTTCCCTATGGACCCAGCCATACTACTTACTCTTGGACATCTATACCCAGAGCATTACAAGTCAGGATATTGGAAAGACACTTGCACATCCATGTTTACTGCTGCACTATTCACAACAGCCAAGACAGGGAGCAGCCCAGATGTGGTATAATGTGCATGATTTAATAAAATAACTTTACTCCCCCCCTACCAAAAAAATGTGGTATAGATACACAATGCAATTCTACTCATCCATCTAAAATAATAATATTATGTCATTTGCAAGGAAATAGATGGACCTAAAACAAATCATGTTAAGTAAGTCAAGCTCAGAGAAACAAACAGTACATTTTCCTCTCATATTATGGAAGCTAGATCTAAAGTATAGCTGTGCATGATAACACATATAGGACTCAATGCATCTGCACACAAACTGACAAAGGAAGGCACACTTAAGGAAGGAATCCAAAGGTGTAACTCATATGAACAACTAATGTACTGTTTACTACAAAAAAAATACCAGGAAATAGAAATATGTTGTTTTGGGAGGGGAAAAGGAAGCACAGGATTGGAGGTAGGAAGGGTGAGAAAGTGTAGTCACTGCATTCAACATATATACTGTATAAAAAATTAACTATGTAACTTGTGGGTAGGGACTACAGGGGGAGAGGGAAGAGGTAACATTGTCCAAGAAGCACTGTACTCATTACCTGACTTAAGGAGTTGTAACCTCTTTTTTTTTTTTTTTTTTTTTTTGGCCAGTCCTGGGCCTTGGACTCAGGGCCTGAGCACTGTCCCTGGCTTCTTCACGCTCAAGGCTAGCACTCTGCCACTTGAGCCACAGCACCGCTTCTGGCCGTTTTTTCTGTATATGTGGTGCTGGGGAATCGAACCTAGGACCTCGTGTATCCGAGGCAGGCACTCTTGCCACTAGGCTATATCCCCAGCCCCGAGTTGTAACCTCTTTGAACAACTATTAATACTTTTTTTTAAATAAAGCTATCATCCAGGCACTGGTAGCTTACATCTGTAATCCTAGCTACTCAGGAGACTGAGATCTGAGGACTGTAGTTCAAAGCCAACCCAGGCAGGAAAGTCCATGAGACTCTTACCTCTAATTAAATACCAGAAAACTGGAAGTGGAGCTGTGGGTGGAAGTGGTAGAGAGCTCATGGACAATGCCTAGTCCTGAAGTTCAAGTCCCATTACTGGCACACACAAAAATAAGTAAATAGGGGCTGGGAATGTGGCTTAGTAGTAGACTGCTTGCTTAGCATACATGAAGTCCTGGGTTCCATTCCTCAGTACCACATAAACAGAAAAAGCTGGAAGTGGTGCTGTGGCTCAAGTGGTCTAGAGCACTAGTCTTGAGCACAAAAGCTCATGTACAGTGAGTGCCAAGACCCTGAGGTTAAGTCCTAGGACTAGCATGCATGCACGTATACACACATATACACACACATACACAGTCATTTTGGAAATTTCAATAATATTAATAACTGAAGAAAAACTGAGAAAGTATTTGTGCTACATATGTGTATGGGCATATATACAAATTAGGGTTTATAAACTACACAGTAAGTTCATCAGAACACTAAAATTCTGAAAAGCTGCTGCAGTATGGAAATAAACATTGTGCATAAGAAAAAG